>NC_139989.1:10932608-11049027 GCF_964263955.1 Coregonus lavaretus
ACTGAAGTTCTCATTTACAACGGCGACCTGGCCAAGATAAAGCAAAGCAGTGCGATAAAAACAACAACAACACAGAGTTACATATGGAATAAACTAAACATACAGTCAATAACACAATAGAAAATCTATATACAGTGTGTGCAAATGTAGTAAGTTATGGAGGTAAGGCAATAAATAGGCCATAGTGCAAAATAATTACAATTTAGTATTAACACTGGAGTGATAGATGTGCAGAAGATGATGTGCAAATAGAGATACTGGGGTGAAAATGAGCAAAATAAATAACAATGTAAATAACAATATGGGGATGAGGTAGTTGGGTGGGCTAATTACAGATGGGCTGTGTACAGGTGCAGTGATCGGTAAGCTGCTCTGACAACTGATGCTTAAAGTTAGTGAGGGAGATAAGAGTGTCCAGCTTCAGAGATCTTTGCAGTTCGTTCCAGTCATTTGCAGCAGAGAACTAGAAGGAATGGCGGCCAAAGGAGGTGTTGGCTTTGGGGATGACCAGTGAGATATACCTTCTGGAACGCATACTACGGGTGGGTGTTGCTATGGTGACCAATGAGCTAAGATAAGGCGGGGATTTGCCTAGAAGTGATTTATAGATTACCTGGAGCCAGTGGGTTTGGCGACGAATATGTAGTGAGGACCAGCCAACGAGAGCGTACAGGTCACAATGGTGGGTAGCACATGGAGCTTTGGTGACAAAATGGATGGCACTGTGATAGACTACATCCAATTTGCTGAGTAGAGTGTTGGAAGCTATTTTGTAAATGACATCGCCGAAGTCAAGGATCGGTAGGATAGTCCGTTTTACAAGGGCATGTTTAGCAGCATGAGTGAAGGAGGCTTTGTTGCGAAATAGGAAGCCGATTCTAGATTTAACTTTGGATTGGAGATGCTTAATGTGAGTCTGGAAGGAGAGTTTACGGTCTAACCAGACACCTAGGTATTTGTAGTTGTCCACATATTCTAAGTCAGACCCGCCGAGAGTAGTGATTCTAGTCGGGTGGGCGGGTTCGATTGAAGAGCATGCATTTAGTTTTTTACTAGCGTTTAAGAGCAGTTGGAGGCTACGGAAGGAGTGTTGTATGGCATTGAAGCTCGTTTGGAGGTTTGTTAACACAGTGTCCAATGAAGGACCAGATGTATACAAAATGGTGTCGTCTGCGTAGAGGTGGATCTGAGAGTCACCAGCAGCAAGAGCGACATCATTGATATACACAGAGAATAGAGTCGGCCCGAGAATTGAACCCTGTGGCACCCCCAAAGAGACTGCCAGAGGTCCAGACAACAGGCCCTCCGATTTGACACATTGAACTCTATCTGAGAAGTAGTTGGTGAACCAGGTGAGGCAGTCATTTGAGAAACCAAGGCTATTTAGTTTTCCAATAAGAATGCGGTGATTGACAGAGTCAAAAGCCTTGGCCAGGTCAATGAAGATGGCTGCACAGTACTGTCTTTTATCGATCACGGTTATTATATCATTTAGGACCTTGAGCGTGGCTGAGGTGCACCCAAGACCAGCTCGGAAACCAGATTGCATAGTGGAGAAGGTACGGTGGGATTCGAAGTGGTCGGTGATCTGTTTGTTAACTTGGCTTTCAAATACTTTCGAAAGGCAGGGCAGGATGGATATAGGTCTGTAACAGTTTGGATCTAGAGTGTCACCCCCTTTGAAGAGGGGGATGACCGCGGCAGCTTTCCAATCTCTGGGGATCTCAGACGATACGAAAGAGAGGTTGAACAGGCTAGTAATAGGGGTTGCGACAATTTCGGCTGCTAATTTTTGAAAGAAAGGGTCCAGATTGTCTAGCCCAGCTGATTTGTAGGGGTCCAGATTTTGCAGCTCTTTCAGGACATCAGCTATTTGAATTTGGGTGAAGGAGAAGCGGGGGGAGCATGGGCAATTTGCAGCAGAGGGTGCAGAGTTGGTGGCCGGTGTAGGGGTAGCGAGGTGGAAAGCATGGCCAGCCGTAGCAAAATGCTTATTGAAATTCTCAATTATCGTAGATTTATCGGTGGTGACAGTGTTTCCGAGCCTCAGTGCAGTGGGTAGCTGGGAGGAGGTGCTCTTATTCTCCATGGACTTTACAGTGTCCCAAAACTTTTTGGAGTTAGTGCTACAGGATGCACATTTCTGTTTGAAAAAGCTAGCCTTTGCTTTCCTAACTGATTGTGTATATTGGTTCCTGACTTCCCTGAAAAGTTGCATATCGCGGGGGCTATTTGATGCTAATGCAGTACGCCACAGGATGTTTTTGTGCTGGTCAAGGGCAGTCAAGTCTGGGGTGAACCAGGGGCTATATCTGTTCTTAGTTCTGAATTTTTGGAATGGGGCATGCTTATTTAAGATGGAGAGGAAAGGTAGACAAGATGGCGTATTGAATAGACAGCGGTACAAATCTCCTCAAGATAAAAACATAATATTCAAAATCAGTAATTTAGACTAAATATTAGCATTTCATATATTCGCAGTTAATACAATTCTATCTGGATAATAACACAAAACAAATCATGAGGCTAGAGAAATATATCGACAAATATTACAACAACACTTAACACCCAAACATGTCGGAAGATAAACGAGGAGAACCAATCTCCAAGAGAAAACGTGACTCGTCGACTGATACAGATGATATATGCTTTTCACCACTGGGTCTGGTAAGTGTGGAAAGCGACCTGTTGAAGTCGATAAATGACAAACTGGGCATACTAGAGTTGGTCAGTAAGGATGAAGAGGGAGAAGTAACTGAGAATATTGTGAAGGACTTATTTCTTACAGCGCTTCAAATCCCACTCGAGGCTGTCGATAAAATCCAACTCGAACGTGTACACCGTTTCGGACAAAGAGGACAGAAATACGAGCGTCCAATCGTTGCCAAATTAGCTTTTTTTAAGGATAAAGCAATGGTTAAAAGCCTAGGTAAAAGACTTGCTGGCACGAAAATAGGCATGAATGATCCGTTTCCGAGGGAGATTGCAGAAAGGCGCAAAGTTCTGTACCCAATCTTCAAGGACAATAGATTAAAAGGGAAACGTGTTGCACTCGTTGTCGATAAACTGTATATTGACAACCAAATGTTCAGAGACACAAAGATTACTCCATGGCTATTCTGAAAGTTCTAATAGAGGAGACGAATAATGGAACACCCAATACTAGCCATGATAGGGATTGTAATATTATAAAAGGATAAGACGATATAACAAGAAAAGATAACAAGCAGAATAATACATCTTCAAATACAACTAATTAGAACATTGCATTTTTGGCAGGCAATTGTTGTTTTGGCGAACGGTTGTTGTGGTTGGTCCTGTGTTCTCCCTGGCATCCTTTCCCCCTTGCGGCAGGTGTGGGATGCAGAAACGCGCGTGCGCTTGCGCGCTCGGCCCCTATCCTCCGCAATCAGCCATGTGGTGTGCGTTTGGAAAAGTGCCGTTAAGTGAGTGAGAGGGGAAATGGTTGCATATCCCAGAACCAACGGGTGTCTATGAGCAGGGGTTGTGAGAGAGAGCTTTCAATTTTGTGTAGATGAGGGATACACATTTTTTAAATATAGTATACATCTAATCTATTTTTTTATTGTCCTATCATGATAGAACGATCCCCAACACTATATCCTGGACACCCACCTGAGCGACCCATACACCAAAGAGAAGTTCCCATCTGTTTTATGGACCTGCTGTGAATTGCCTATATGCAGCCGAAACAGATAAATAAATGCGGTCAGAGACCTATTTGAGCAGCACCGCCCCTCAAGATTCTGAGCCTGCCTGGCAGGGTTGGTCCTACAAAGCCAGAGCCCCCGATGGGGGAGCATAATATACAAGTAAATTCTCAAAGCTGCTAATGAGAACCTTGACGACCTTGTACCTAGCCGGTGGGGATTCCGGTGGGGTACCCCCACCCAGGTAGTGGCAGTGCTGGCAACACTGGATGCAGTAATCGCAGTGGTTGTTTGCTGAAGTGGTAGTTGCTTGTTAAAAATGTATTGTAATACAATGGCAATTTGGGTTATAGGTTAAAATCCTACGCATGAACTGCCGACATTATTACGCACATTAATTGATAATGATGGAAAATAAGATATGCAAGATATTTGAATAGATATTTTTAAAATAGCTATATAAATATATTGAGGTGAGAGCATTGGAAATGCTTTTGGCGGTTGACCTGCTTCTGTTTTGTGGGTGGCACTATGTGATGTTTTCGATGGATGGCTCCTGACCCCTCGGGGGCATAGGGATCCGGGGGGACAAGGGTGGTATGCTGATCACTGGGATGACGGCCCAACTTGGGATGGGGAGGGCTTTTAGCGGGGGAATTAGTGGAGAACAATTGGAGGGTTATTTAGTGACATTGCAAATATCATGGTATAGCTATATGGACACTCAATCACTATGGTATTTTCTATTGGTAAATTTGCAAACATATATAATGACAAAAATATTTGAAACTTGTATCTCATTATGATATGTGGTGAAATAAGTATAGCCAGTTATAATTGTAATGGCTTAGCAGATAATAACAAAAGAAGAACAATATTTACATGGCTCAAAGAGAAGGAATATAATATCTATTGTTTACAGGAAACCCATTCAACAATTCTAGATGAAGTTGCGTGGAAAAAGGAATGGGGGGGCGAAATATACTTCTCCCATGGGCTAAGAAACTCAAATGGGTGATGATATTAATTAACAGTAATTTCGATCCGAATGTGCAAATTGTCCAAACAGATACGCAAGGTAGATGGATTATTTTAAATATGTTATTGGACCATAAACAAATATGGCTCATTAACCTTTACGGACCAAATAATGATGATCCACACTTCCTGGAAAATATATATAATAAATTATCGACCTTGCAAGCAATTCAAGACTCTATTATTACGGTGGGAGATTATAATACCGTTTTAAATAGCTCAATGGACCGTAAAGGAAATCACACTACAAACAATCACCCTCATGCTCTTAAGGAAATCGTGAATGTCATGGATACATTAGAACTAGTAGATATATGGAGGCTTAAATATCCTGATGTAGTGAGATATACATGGCGGAGACTCAATCAAGCTAGTCGTCTTGACTTCTTTCTTATGTCATTCTCGTTGGCACCAAAAGTTTAAAAAGTGTTGATAGGGGACAGAATGCGGTCGGACTATCATATAATTGGCATATACATTACTCTTACTGAATTTCCACGTGGGCGAGGATATTGGAAATGTAATCAAAGCCTATTGGATGATAACTTGTTTTTAACTAGGACAGAGGAATTTATAACAGATTTTTTCCGACATAACATAGGTACAGCAAATCCCCCTATTGTATGGGACACCTTTAAATGTGCCTTTAGATGCCATGCAATTCAGTAATCTCGAAAACAAGAGCAATTTAGGTCAAAAGAGTCCACACTAACAAAGGAAATAGAAGGTCTAACAGAACAGGTTCAGAATAAATTAGAGGAAAAACAAAAAAGAAATGGAGAAACTTATTCAAGAAAGATCAAGTGTAATATATTATAAAAATAAAGCAAACTGGATGGAATATGGGGAAAAATGCACCAAATTATATTTTAATCTTCAACATAGGAATGCTACCAAAAAGAATTTAGTGAAACTGGTTACAAATGACGGAGTCACCCATGATTCACCAAATGATATTTTGAAGGAGGAAACAAAGTACTTTAAGCATATGTTTTCGTTTCAGTCGCCTCCATCTCCTCTAACTGAAGCAAATTGTAGAGATTTTTTTTCTTCTATTGATAATGTAAAATTAACAGAAAGACTCATGTGAAGGTGAAATTACAGAGGAGGAACTTCTGGATGCAATTAAAGACTTTAAGTCCGGGAAAACTCCAGGGTTGGATGGCATACGAGTCGAGGTATACCAAACCTTTTTTGATATACTCAGATTACCGTTATTAGCATGTTTTAACCACTCCTATGTAAATGGTAGATTATCAGGCACTCAAGAAGAAGGTTTGATTTCATTATTACTGAAACAGGATACAAGTGGAAAATATAAAGATCCAGTCCATTAAAAAAATTGCCGGCCCCTTACACTTCAGTGTTGTGATGCAAAAATTCTAGCAAAATGTATAGCGCATAGAATAAAAAAGGTATTGTCAGAAATTATTAATTCTAATCAGACAGGTTTTTTACATGGGCGATACATTGGAGATAATATAAGGCAAGTACTGGAAACAATAGAACACTATGAAAAATCTGGGAAACCAGGCCTATTATTCATAGCAGACTTCGAAAAGGCATTTGATAAAGTACGACTGGGGTTCATATATAAATGCCTGTAGCATTTCAATTTTGGACAATCTCTTATAAATTGGCTTAAAATCATGTATAGTAACCCTAGGTGTAAAATAGTAAATAATGGCTATTTCTCAGAAAGTTTTAAACTGTCAAGAGGAGTGAAACAAGGTTGTCCACTATCGGCATATCTATTTATTATTGCCATTGAGATGTTAGCTATTAAAATCAGATCCAACAATAACATAAAGGGATTAGAAATCCAGGGCTTAAAAACAAAGGTGTCATTGTACGCTGATGATTCATGTTTTCTTTTAAATCCACAACTTGAATCCCTCCACAGCCTCATAGAGGATCTAGATACATTTTCGAACCTCTCTGGATTACAACCAAATTATGATAAATGTGCTATATTACGTATTGGATCACTAAAAATACAATTTTTACATTACCTTGTAGTAATAAAATGGTCTGATGGTGATGTGGATATACTCGGAATACATATCCCAAATGAAATAAATGATCTCACTCCAATACATTTTTATAGAAAGTTAACAAAAATAGATAAGATCTTGCTACCATGGAAAGGTAAATACCTGTCAATTTGTGGAAAAATCACCCTGATTAACACTTTAGTATTATCCCAGTTTACCTATTTACTTATGGTCTTGCCTACGCCTAGCGAACAGTTTTTTTAATTATATGAGAAAGAAATATTCCATTTGATTTGGAATGGCAAGCCAGACAAAATTAAACGGGCCTATTTATATAATGAATATGAATTCGGAGGACAGAAATTATTAAATATTAAAGCAGTAGACCTATCACTAAAAGCTTCAGTCATACAACAATTATACTTAAATCCAAACTGGTTCTCTAGCAAGCTAGTAAGATTGTCTCACCCAATGTTCAAGAAGGGACTTTTTCCCTTTATTCAGATTACAACCCCTCACTTTCAGGTATTTGAAAAGGAAATAATCTCCCAAATATCACTATTTCTAAAACAAGCCATAGAAAGTTGGTTGCAATTTCAATTTAATCCTCTAGAAATGACAGAACAAATATTGTAACAAATATTGTGGTTAAACTCAAATATAATAATTGATAAAAAACGGTTATTTTTTTAGATAATGTTTAAAAAAGGTATAATCTTTGTAAATGATATTATCTGTAGGAATGGTGGAGTTATGTCGCACATGCAGCTAACAAAAACATATGGAAATGTCTGCTCTACCCAAAATTACAACCAAATAATTGCAGCATTACCGCAAAAATGGAAGAGGAAAGTGGAAGGAGGAAAAAGTAAGGAACTTGTCTATCGGCCTTGCATTAAAGAACATAAAAAAGTTTACCAGTTTCATTTAAGGACCAAAAGATTGACAGCCGTCCCATATAGATTGCAAAATAGTTGGGAAGAGATTTTTGACGTACCGATTCCATGGCATAGTGTTTATGAACTGATACGCAAAACGACGCCGGATTCAAAACTTCGAATTTTTCAATTTAAATTATTATATAGAATTCTTGCTACCAATAGAATGTTATTTGTATGGGGGATACAATCTTCCCAGCTCTGCAGATTTGGCTGTGAAGAGACAGAATCATTAGATCATTTGTTTTGGTACTGTCCATTTGTAGCTTGTTTCTGGACACAGGTCCAGGAATGGCTGAAGGATTGCAATATTTGCATGGAGCTGACCCTGCAGATAGCACTACTGGGTGATCTGAAAAGTCATAGTCAATCGATCAATAATATAATAATACTTTTAGCGAAAATGTTTTTTTTCAATTCACAAACTGTAGAAACAATGAGAATAGAAAGGTTCAGAACTTTTGTAAAACATCACAGTACAGTTGAAAAATATATGGCAAATAGAAATCCAATATGGATGGTGTTAAGAGATAGATGGGAGGTGTTGAATGGAGATGAAGGATGGAACTAATAACAACAAGACCTTCTCCAGATCCTTCAGGTTTCGGGGCTGTCGCTTGGCAAAACAGACTTTCAGCTCCCTCCAAAGATTTTCTATTGGGTTCAGGTCTGGAGACTGGCTAGGCCACTCCAGGACCATGAGATGCTTCTTACGGAGCCACTCCTTAGTTGCCCTGGCTGTGTGTTTCGGGTCGTTGTCATGCTGGAAGACCCAGCCACGACCCATCTTCAATGCTCTTACTGAGGGAAGGAGGTTGTTGGCCAAGATCTCGCGATAAATGGCCCCATCCATCCTCCCCTCAATACGGTGCAGTCGTCCTGTCCCCTTTGCAGAAAAGCATCCCCAAAGAATGATGTTTCCACCTCCATTCTTCACGGTTGGGATGGTGTTCTTGGGGTTGTACTCATCCTTCTTCTTCCTCCAAACACGGCGAGTGGAGTTTAGACCAAAAAGCTATATTTTTGTCTCATCAGACCACATGACCTTCTCCCATTCCTCCTCTGGATCATCCAGATGATCATTGGTAAACTTGAGACGGGCCTGGACATGCGCTGGCTTGAGCAGGGGGACCTTGCGTGGGCTGCAGGATTTTAATCCATGACGGCATAGTGTGTTACTAATGGTTTTCTTTGAGACTGTGGTCCCAGCTCTCTTCAGGTCATTGACCAGGTCTTGCCATGTAGTTCTGGGCTGATCCCTCACCTTCCTCATGATCATTGATGCCCCACGAGGTGAGATCTTGCATGGAGCCCCAGACCGAGGGTGATTGACCGTCATCTTGAACTTCTTCCATTTTCTTATAACTGCGCCAACAGTTTTTGCCTTCTCACCAAGCTGCTTGCCTATTGTCCTGTAGCCCATCCCAGCCTTGTGCAGGTCTACAATTTTATCCCTGATGTCCTTACACAGCTCTCTGGTCTTGGCCATTGTGGAGAGGTTGGAGTCTGTTTGATTGAGTGTGTGGACAGGTGTCTTTTATACAGGTAACGAGTTCAAACAGGTGCAGTTAATACAGGTAATGAGTGGAGAACAGGAGGGCTTCTTAAAGAAAAACTAACAGGTCTGTGAGAGCCGGAATTCTTACTGGTTGTAGGTGATCAAATACTTATGTCATGCAATAAAATGCAAATGAATTACTTAAAAATCATACAATGTGATTTTCTGGATTTTTGTTTTAGATTCCGTCTCTCACAGTTGAAGTGTACCTATGATAAACATTACAGACCTCTACATGCTTTGTAAGTAGGAAAACCTGCAGTGTATATATGTATGTATATGCGTACATGTATGTGTATGTATGTGTATATATATATATATATATATATATATATGTATATATATGCGAGAGAAAAAAAACATATGGGGGATTGGAAGTGATGCAGACAATTACATTGATGGAAGTTACAATCTATCTGCAATTATTTAAGCTGATCTACCCCCTAGAATTTTTTTTTTTTTAAGATGGAGAGGAAAGCACTTTTAAAGAACATCCAGGCATCCTCTACTGACGGAATGAGGTCAATATCCATCCAGGATACCCGGGCCAGGTCAATTAGAAAGGCCTGCTCACTGAAGTGTTTTAGGGAGTGTTTGACAGTGATGAGGGGTGGTCGTTTGACCACCACAACATGTCCACAACACTTCCACAACACGTCCACAACACTTCCACAACACTACCACAACCCTTCCACAACACTACCACAACACTACCACAACACTACCACAACATGTCCACAACACATCCACAACAATACCACAACATGTCCACAACACTTCCACAACACTTCCCCAACACATCCACAACCCCACTTCAACACTCTGTCCTGCACTGGCTTCAAAGAGGTGCCTCAGAACTGGCTTTTCAACTACCAGGGCCAGACAATGGTAGAGACAGTTCCCATCTCCCACTAACACCACTCAGATGCTTGTCATTGCCCCCCAGCTGTGTATAACAGTAAGACTAGTTGTGATAGCCTCCCCTATCAGTGGTTTGGCCTCACGTAGCATCACTCATGGCTGTGACTCAATGGGAAGGGGATTTCAGAGCAGTCTTCTTATCGACCCTCCCCACCACACCGACCACAAAGGCATCTCCCAGACAGACAGAAAGCTCTTGGGGGTCTGGATGCTGGATTCCATTCTTGACTATACACCCAACTATATCTAATGTCCGACCAGACGTGGTGGTGGGTGAATCATGGACTGTGTCACGGTCACGAAGTGCAGATGTTCTACAGAGATGCTGTACATTCATAGCAAATGAGTGGGTGTACAGTATCTGTTGGTTTAGACTCAACCTTATCTCTATGGTTACTATAATATAATAATAATATGCCATTTAGCAGACGCTTCTATCCAAAGCGACTTACAGTCATGCGTGCATACATTTTTTTTTGTGTATGGGTGTTCCCGTGGATCGAACACACTACCCTGGCGTTACAAGCGCCGTGCTCTACCAGCTGAGCTACAGAGGACCACCCATACTGTTAACAGTCATAATGATGATCGAAGAAGAAGATTATTCCCATGGAGATTTTCCCATGGAGATCTTCTCTTAAAAAGCAAAAGGTTTTGTTGATGACACCTTTATAAATCCTTTATTTGGTCATAGGAAACAGAAGAGTATAAGTGGCACAAAGGTGACAATTAACTGACAATTAACTGACAATTAATTGGCAAATAACTGACAATTAACTGACAATTATTTGATACAAAAATGTATGAAATGCATCTGTGCCTGACACATATTTTCTAATTTCAAGGCCAGATAAGAGCCATTTAAAACAGGAGAAAGTTAGGAGAGAGAGATCTCTCCTTAATCGATAGGGAGGGAACTTGGTGTGTACATTCATTTGAATCTGGGATAGGTAGTGATATACAGTCAGGTCCAAAAAGATTGGCACCCTTGATAAAGATGAGCAAAAAATACTGTATTATAATACAAATATTGAGCTATATTGCATGCAAAAAAAGGAAAACTATAGTATTTTATACTAATATAATTGGTCAGAGAAAGGCATTTTGTTAAAAAAAGTAATTTTTAAAATCTACAAAAGATAGGGGTCAAGATTATTGGCACCCCTGTTTTCAGTACTCCAGCACCCTCCCCTTGCAATGATAACGACACAGAGACTTTTTCTAATGTTTTATGAGATTGGAGAACACATTTGGAGGGATCTTAGACCATTCCTCCATATATAATCTTTCCAGAACCTTGATATCCTTCGTCTGCGCTTATGGACTGCCCTCTTACATTTACATTTGTACATTTACGTCATTTAGCAGACGCTCTTATCCAGAGCGACTTACAAATTGGTGCATTCACCTTATAGCCAGTGGGATAACCACTTTACAATATGTTTTTTTTTTCTTTTCTTTTTTTTTCTTTCTTTGGGGTGGGGTAAGGGGGGTAGAAGGATTACTTTATCCTATTCCAGGTATTCCTTAAAGAGGTGGGGTTTCAAGTGTCTCCGGAAGGTGGTGAGTGACTCCGCTGTCCTGGCGTCGTGAGAGAGCTTGTTCCACCATTGGGGTGCCAGAGCAGCGAACAGTTTTGACTGGGCTGAGCGGGAACTGTGCTTCCGCAGAGGTAGGGGGGGCCAGCAGGCCAGAGGTGGATGAACGCAATGCCCTCGTTTGGGTGTAGGGACTGATCAGAACCTGAAGGTACGGAGGTGCCGTTCCTCTCACAGCTCCGTTGGCAAGCACCATGTTCTTGTAGCAGATGCGAGCTTCAACTGGAAGCCAGTGTAGTGTGCGGAGGAGCGGGGTGACGTGAGAGAACTTGGGAAGGTTGAACACCAGACGGGCTGCGGCATTCTGGATGAGTTGTAGGGGTTTAATGGCACAGGCAGGGAGCCCAGCCAACAGCGAGTTGCAGTAATCCACCAGTGGTGAGAGCACGTGGTGCGGAGACAGCTTCTCGCCACGCCACTTGGTAGGAGCAACCTGTCAGGTAGGACGCAATCCAAGAGTGAGCCGCGCCGGAGATGCCCAACTCGGAGAGGGTGGAGAGGAGGATCTGATGGTTCACAGTATCAATGGCAGCAGACAGGTCTAGAAGGACAAGAGCAGAGGAGAGAGAGTTAGATTTAGCAGTGCGGAGAGCCTCCGTGACACAGAGAAGAGCAGTCTCAGTTGAATGACCAGTCTTGAAACCTGACTGGTTTGGATCAAGAAGGTCATTCTGAGAGAGATAGCAAGAGAGTTGGCTAAAGACGGCACGCTCAAGAGTTTTGGAGAGAAAAGAAAGAAGGGATACTGGTCTGTAGTTGTTGACATCGGAGGGATCGAGTGTAGGTTTTTTGAGAAGGGGTGCAACTCTCGCTCTCTTGAAGACGGAAGGGACATAGCCAGCGGTCAAGGATGAGTTGATGAGCGAGGTGAGGTAAGGGAGAAGGTCACCAGAGATGGTCTGGAGAAGAGAGGAGGGGATAGGGTCAAGCGGGCAGGTTGTTGGGCGGCCGGCCGTCACAAATCTCAAGATTTCATCTGGAGAGAGAGGGGAGAAAGACGTCAAAGCATAGGGTAGGGCAGTGTGAGCAGGACCAGCAGTGTCATTTGACTTAACAAACGAGGATCGGATGTCGTCAACCTTCTTTTCAAAATGGTTGACAAAGTCATCCACAGAGAGGGAGGAGGGGGGGGCGGGATTCAGCAGGGAGGAGAAGGTGGCAATGAGCTTCCTAGGGTTAGAGGCAGATGCTTGGAATTTAGAGTGGTAGAAAGTGGCCTTAGCAGCAGAAACAGAGGAAGAAAATGTAGAGAGGAGGGAGTGAAAAGATGCCAGGTCCGCAGGGAGTCTAGTTTTCCTCCATTTCTGCTCGGCTGCCCGGAGCCCTGTTCTGTGAGCTCGCAATGAGTCGTCAAGCCACGGAGCAGGAGGGGAGGACCGAGCCGGCCGGGAGTATAAGGGACATAGAGAGTCAAAGGATGCAGAAAGGGACGAGAGGAGGGTTGGGGAGGCAGAATCAGGAGATTGGAGGGAGAAGGATTGAGCAGAGGGAAGAGATGATAGGATGGAAGAGGAGAGAGTAGCGGGAGAGAGAGAGCGAAGGTTGCGACGGTGCATTACCATCTGAGTAGGGGCAGAGTGAGTAGTGTTGGAGGAGAGCGAGAGAGAAAAGGATACAAAGTAGTGGTCGGAGACATGGAGGGGAGTTGCAGTAAGATTAGTAGAAGAACAGCATCTAGTAAAGATGAGGTCAAGCGTATTGCCTGCCTTGTGAGTAGGGGGGGGACAGTGAGAGGGTGTGGTCAAAAGAGGAAAGGAGTGGAAAGAAGGAGGCAGAGAGAAATTAGTCAAAGGTAGACGTAGGGAGGTTAAAGTCACCCAGAACTGTGAGGGGTGAGCCATCCTCAGGAAAGGAACTTGTCAAGCTCATTGATGAACTCTCCAAGGGAACCTGGAGGGCGATAAATGACAAGGATGTTAAGCTTGAATGGGCTAGTGACTGTGACAGCATGGAATTCAAAGGAGGAGATAGACAGATGGGTCAGGGGAAAAAGAGAGAATGTCCACTTGGGAGAGATGAGGATTCCTGTGCCACCACCCCGCTGACCAGATGCTCTCGGGGTATGCGAGAACACATGGTCAGACTAGGAGAGAGCAGTAGGAGTAGCAGTATTTTCAGTGGTAATCCATGTTTCCGTCAGCGCCAAGAAGTCGAGGGACTGGAGGGTAGCATAGGCTGTGATGAACTCTGCCTTGTTGGCCGCGGAACGGCAGTTCCAGAGGCTGCCGGAGACCTGGAACTCCACGTCGGTCGTGCGTGCAGGGACCACCAGGTTAGAGAGGCAGCAGCCACGTGGTGTGAGGCGTTTGTATAGCCTGTGCGGAGAGGAGAAAACAGGGATAGACAGAGGCATAGTTGACAGGCTACAGAAAATGGCTACAATAATGCAAAGGAGATCGGAATGAAATGAACTAAACATCTGGGAAAGCGAGAGTGCGGGTCCTCCCCCACTTATGTTTCACTGAAACACCCAAATATAACTCTCCCAACTTCCACCTCAGAAACTATAATTGTTGTAAACTACAGCGGTTCAATGTTTTCTAGGAATAGACTAACTTAGTTTATTCAGCTAGCTAACTTGGTACAGTATTCTTCCGTGAAAACCGTCCAGGGCACCTAGTCCTATGACGCCATAGCCAACTAGCATGCCAGGCTCCAACAACACGGTTTAGCACCAATACTCGGCCACAACAAACCACCAGTGTGTTAACACGCCAAGCAGATCATACGTGTCCGTGTCTAACGTTGTGGGTTAGTCCCGACAGCTTGAGCGAGTCCGTCGTCAATTCAAACCACAGGTTTTCAATAGGTTTCAAGTCCGGAGACTGAGATGACCATTGCAAAATGTTGACTTTGTGGTCAAGTTACCATTTCTTTGTGGATTTTGATGTGTGCTTGAGGGTATTGTATTGCTGGAAGAGCCACTTCCGGCCAAGTGTCAGCCTCCTGGCAGAGGCAATCAGGTTTTTGGCTAAAATGTCCAAGTACTTGGTAAAAAATCATGATGCCGTTGACCTTAACAAGGGCCCCAGGACTTGTGGTAGCAAAATAACCTTATAACATCAACAATCCACCACCATATTTTACTGTAGGTATGAGGTACTTTTTTGCTTATGCTTCTGTTTTTGATGCCAAACCCACCACTGGTGTGTGTGGCCAAAGAGCTCTATCTTCACATCATCTGACCATAGCACCGCCTGGAGTTTGATAATGACATTGGCACTTGGATTGGAACCAATCTGAGCAAATGTATTAGTATAAAATAATGTAATTTCCCCTTTTTTTGCACACAATATACTGTATTTGTATTATTAATTTTATATAGTATTTTTTGCTTATATTTATCACGGGTGTCAATCATTTTGGACCAGACTGTATGAGGGCAGAGTTGGATAAAGCGGTGGTCCACGAAGAGTGAGGAGTCCGATTTCAGTGTTTGAGGACGGGTTCACTCTTGGAGGACTAAAGCAACCTTTGTTTCATTTGCAAATGCGGGCAGTCCAAGTGAGGGGGAGAGCGAGAGATTTTTAAGAGGGAGTGAGTGAGGGATAGAGCGGGCTCCAACTCTTACCACTATCACATTGGAACAAGAAGACTTTAGTGTGGACTTAACAAGATTGAAGATGATTTCACGGTAAATTCGCGCATATTTTACGCGCATTGAAAGTGTTTTGACAAACCGAGAATTGAACTCAGCTAAATTATTAACTTTTTCCCCTCTATCATCAGCCTCTCCCTGTGGTCCTTTGGAATACATCTCGCCTTGTGGTACTGTCAACTGTCGACTGCATATCAGCTTCTGGACGGTATGTGACGCTCATCAGATTTGTTCCTGTTCTCGCTCATTTGGCTGAACTGGTTTGGTATTGTGAGAAAGTATAAGCACAAATATCGCAAATATGCATTCATTCACGCATGTAGTATTGCTTGATAGTTAGATGAAATCACATAGTCAGCGCGAGTTTAGCTATAGGATTTTGTGATAATGCACATCGTATTCTAAAATTCCTTGGTGCAATCGCATTTTCGTAAAGTTCCACTTTTTTGGACAGCTGGTGCTGTGCAATTATTATAGCGTTATGAAAGTGAGTGATTGGTCCGTAAATCCTTTCCTTGTGGGTCTAGTGTTGGGATTTACGAATGTTTTTAACTTGACAATAAAAACATTTATTTCAGACTGATGCTTAAAACCTCTTGAGTTGGTTGCGTCTTGTGGGTGTAAATACAAAGCGCGTGTCTTTGACAGCATCGACAACCAAGCGTTAAACCAATCAGTCATTATTCTTTGCGTAAAGTGTCATTCTGGCAACACTCTATCTCATAGCTGGACAGTGCGACAGAACATGTCAACACAAATTTGGAAAGCTGAAGATGTGATGATGCAGCGTAGCCAAGGCTCGTTTTCTTGTGGCTGGTTGTGTGGCTTGCTGTGCGCTCTGTGTCTACGGTGTCTGCGGAGACTTTTCAATGATCTGTCACCGACGGCTCCGTGACTAATGGTAAAAGTAATGCAAGATGTGCGCGACTCAGCAGGTATTGACTGTGATACCAATGGCCACTGAAAGGAATTGTCACAGACAGACAGACTAGTGTCGCAGTGTAATCAAGGACGCAGACAGAAAAGGACTATGTCTGGAAGATGAAGAGCATAGGCTACCTGCTGTATCAGCAGCCAACCATGTCATTGAGTTGGAGCAGTAGATGGAGTTCTGTATCACTTTGAATACACTTTCCGCATATAACCATCCAGTAGAACTCATTGGACGTTAACTCGATAGTTCAGACATTTTATAGGACAGTCGGGACTGATTATGCGCCCGGGCCAAAGAAAAAGGATACACTTTCAAAGGGAACGTGTGTATGTGTGTGTGTGTTTGTGATTTCGTGCATGTATGTGTCTAATGACAGGTCCCTGACTTGGCTTCAACTTCAATTCAAGGTCAATGCCTGGGTTGATATTAGGCTTCTTCATTTCATTAGGGTTTGCCTATATACGGCTCCATCGTGATAAATGACCTGTGTAGTGACTGACAGATAATTACTGTCTCTCCTCGTCAGTAGAATGGCGCGCAGATTGCCATTTTGACAAGCTCTGGAGATCATATAATCACCACTCTGAGATGACCTCACAACAGCACCTTTGTTTTCGCTAGCCCCATAAAATAATTATGGGCTGCCAAGTCATTGTAATGTGGCCCCGGGAGCTTAATTGTTGAGCTCATTCCTTCTGAGTTAGAGTCACTTGGCTCTTACAACAACAAAAAATCTATATGAGGAAGCTGTCTCTAATTTACTATGGAAAAGAACTCTGAAGTATGATGACTTGTGACTGAGGGGAATGTGGAGCTGGGGGGAAACTGGTGATTCTACAGCCTTGACAGTTTCCTCAACTGTATTTCCTGTCAGCTGTTTGTGTATGTGCCATATTCATAAACTGCTCAAAGATGATTCACTTTTCGGAGAAAAAAGAATTCAGTGTGTGCTGCTTTTGCCAGCGGAGACCATTAGGGACAAATATTTCCATGCACATGTAAGCTATGCAGTAAATACTCTAAAAAACAAAACCGTCGCCTAGAAACGTCCCATCTCATGAATTTGTGGAAATCGAGCTGATATTACAAATTGTGGGGTTTTGTGCTGTAGCCTACCGCTTAGATCAGGGGTGGCAAACTCATTTCATGGAGGGCATAGTGTCTGCAGGTAAAAATAAAATAAAATGTATCAATCAAGTACAAGGGAGGAGCGAAAACCCGCAGACACTCGGCCCTCCGTGGAATGTGTTTGACACGTGCCTTAGATACTTGCTACACTCTCTTGTTCCTTAAAGTAAAATCGAATCAAATCAAAATGCCTTTGTCACATGCGCCTAATACAACGGGTGTAGACTTTACCATGAAATGCTTGCATGAAAAAAATATATACAGTACCAGTCAAAAGTTTGGACACACCTACTCATTCAAGGGTTTTTCTTTATTTTTACTATTTTCTACATTGTAGAATAATAGTGAAGACATAAAAACTATGAAATAACACATATGGAATCATGTAGTAACCCAAATCAAAATATATGTTATATTTGAGATTCTTCAAATAGCCACCACTTGCCTTGATGACAGCTTTGCACACTCTTGGCATTCTCTCAACCAGCTTCATGAGGGAGTCACCTGGAATGCATTTAAATTAACAGGTGTGCCTTCTTAAAATTTAATTGGTGGAATTTATTTCTGTCTTAATGCGTTTGAGCCAATCAGTTGTGTTGTGACAAGGTAGGGGATGTATACAGAAGATAGCCCTATTTGGTAAAAGACAAAGTCCATATTTTGGCAAGAAAAGCTCATATAAGCAAAGAGAAATGACAATCCATCATTACTTTAAGACATGAAGGTCAGTCAATATGGAACATTTCAAGAACTTTGAAAGTTTCTCCAAGTGCAGTCGCAAAACCATCAAGCGCTATGATGAAACTGGCTCTCATGAGGACCGCCACAGGAATGGAAGACCCAGAGTTACCTCTGCTGCAGAGGATAAATTCATTAGAGTTACCAGTCTCAGAAATTGCAGCCCAAATAAATGCTTCACAGAGTTCAAGTAACAGACATCTCAACATCAACTGTTCAGAGGCCTTCATGCTCGAATTGCTGCAAAGAAACCACTACTAAAGGACACCAATAAGAAGAAGAGACCTGCTTGGGCCAAGAAACATGAGCAATGGACATTAGACCTGTGGAAATTTGTCCTATGGTCTGCAGTCCAAATTGGAGATTATTGGTTCAAACCGCCCTGTCTTTGTGAGACGCGGTGTGGGTGAACTGATGATCTCCGCATGTGTAGTCCCCACCATAAAGCATGGAGGAGGAGGATGGTGTGGGGGTGCTTTGCTGGTGACACTGTCTGTGATTTATTTAGAATACAAGGCACACTTAACCAGCATGGCTACCACAGCATTCTGCAGCGATACGCCATCCCATCTGGTTTGGGCTTAGTGGGACTTTCATTTGTTTTTCAACAGGACAATGACTCAACACACCTCCAGGCTGTGTAAGGGCTATTTGACCAAGAAGGAGAGTGATGGAGTGCTGCCTCAGATGACCTGGCCTCCACAATCCCCTGACCTCAACCCAGTTGAGATGGTTTGGAATGAGTCAGACAGCAGAGTGAAGGAAAAGCAGCCTACAAGTACTCAGCATATGTGGGAACTCCTTCAAGACTGTTGGAAAATCATTCCAGGTGAAGCTGGTTGAGAGAATGCCAAGAGTGTGCAAAGCTGTCATCAAGGCAAAGGGTGCCTACTTTGAAAAATCTCAAATATAACATATGTTTTGATTTGTTTAGCACTTGTTTGGTTACTACATGATTCCATATGAGTTATTTCATAGTTTTGATGTCTTCACTATTATTCTACAATGTAGAAAATAGTAAAAATAAAGAAAAACCCTGGAATGAGTTGGTGTACCAAACTTTTGACTGGTACTGTATATATTGTAACACCAGAGGAATGAAATACAGAATAATTAAACTATGTGTCCTTGTATGCTCCTTGTGCAGTGACTAGCCCTAATGGTTTTCTTAACAGCCTAGTCCTGGACAAATACCTGGTTTATGTGTGTATCAATGTAATGAGCCCTTACACATACCAGGAGAGTTTAATGTATGAGGTATTGTCATAGCTAATTAAGTTGTTTTTCTTTTGGAGACATCATAACATGAGTTTGTGGGAATTCACTCATGTTGATTTGTTGCTCTTAATGCTTGGTAATGTGGAATTTATCAGCCAGCAGGCACATTGCGCCATTCCAGCCTTAGTGTGCTACCCTCAGTCTAAATGCATGATCAAGCATTTCCAATTCAGATAAAGGTTGAAGACTGCTGCCTCTTAAACCTAAATATGTTAATAATGTCCTAATGATCTGATTATCTATGGTTAAATTCTGCAATAGGCTAATTAGAGCGTCAACATTCACCATTTGAAGGTATTATGTGTAATTTCTTATGCATTGGAGCAAGGACTGTAAAATGTTAGATGCTTAGGCCTACAGCGCATGTGGAGGCGGCCTACTCATGTTAAAGGTTTATTAGTTAAGGAAGGGGGGTGGAATTTGGCAGCCTGCTTGGTGTTGGCACCTTCCATCTGTTTCACACATGCAGAATATTCCCTTAATGATGTTCATGGGACTATTGTAATGAATATCTGAGACACAGAGACAGACAAAAGGCTTTCAGTTGTTCAAAAGAGGAGCACAATTATGCATCTCCAAACAGTAATATAATAATGACATTTAGCAGAGGCCTTTATCCAAAGCATACATTTTACATATGGGTGGTCCTGGGAATCCAACCCACTATCCAGGCATTGCAATCGCCATATCTATGAACTGAGCTACAGAGGACGACAGTGCTGACATAACTAATTTCCTGTGGCCTAGTCTGTAATGTAGCCTACATACTTCGTCTAAGAGATAACCATTGGAGTAGTCATTGGAGGAAAGGAGTAATCCCATGTGTTTCACTAGTACCCCTAATGATGATGATGATGATGATGATGATGATGACAATGCGGTGGTGTAATTACACTTGTTATGATGGTTTTCAGTCGCGGCTCCTGCCCTCAGTTGACTGGGGCCTGACAGTAACTTACTGTATAGGCTAGAGCTGTGAATTATTCAATACTGACATGCATATGCCATGTGGGGACCACCAACGGAACCTTTTTAGGAGGGGAGCTGAGGGTCTAGCTGTTGATGTACGGTATATATTTATGGGAACAGCACAGTATGCTTCCTAAAGAAATGTAAACGTCTGTACAGTGTCTCAGGATACTACACTATACAGATAAGAAGATACCATATATCACTCAGAAGCATGCCCGTGTGTATGTGTGTGCTTGTGTGTGTGTGTGTGTGTGCTTGTGTGTGAGTCTGTATGCTCTTAATTCTGGACCAGTCCCATGGAGCTTTGAGCCAGAGAGGGGCTTGCATAGTTTGAGTTTCTCCGCCCAGGGCTGCTCCCATGTCAGGCTAACAGAGAGAGAGGGTGGCCTCCTGCCAGGCTGCTGAGTTTAGCTGTAATGAAAGATGACTGAGTGGCAGCTCTGTCCTGGCTGTGGGGGCAGCAGGCTCAGACATACAGTAGAAGGGCAGACTGCATCACCCCTCACAGTGCATGACCAATAATGAATGTCAACAGACTCAACACCTCAGTGAAGAGAACTGCACTGACATTCCATGTGTTGCCCTAAAGGGATAGTTGTTCACCCCAAGATCAAAGTTTCATACCTCAAAAGTGGTCCAAAGTCGAGCTGAGTTTGTACTGATGAGCTTATTTTTAAATAATTGTTTTAATTATATATTTTATTTGATCACAAGGCCATGCAAAGGTACAATCATTGATAGTTATGCAGAAGAGCTGCTTCAACAAAAAACACAAATATATGTAAACAATGTACAATATTAACAGAAATACAGTAGTTAGATGCTAACGGATTTGTGTTCCAAAATGGCTTACCGTACAGGAAAGAAAACATAAAAAAAACAGGATAGTCACTTATGGCAGAGCATTAGTATCTAAAATACAACTAATACATAGGGATATTTTTCTTTTTTAAACCATGTGTCCAAATCAAGTCCATATTATGGCAAGAACAGCTCAAATAAGTAAAGAGAAATGACAGTCCATCATTACTTTAAGACATGAAGGTCAGTCAATCCGGAAAATTTCAAGAACTTTGAAAGTTTCTTCAAGTGCAGTCACAAAACCATCAAGCGCTATGATGAAACTGGCTCTCATGAGGACCGCCACAGGAATGGAAGACCCAGAGTTATCTCTGCTGCAGAGGATAAGTTCATTAGGGTTTCCAGTCTCAGAAATTGCAGCCCAAATAAATGTTTCACAGAGTTCAAGTAACAGACACATCAACTGTTCAGGCCTTCATGGTCAAATTGCTGCAAAGAAACCACTACTAAAGGACGCCAATAAGAAGAAGAGACTTGCGTGGTCCTCTGTAGCTCAGCTGGTAGAGCACGGCGCTTGTAACGCCAAGGTAGTGGGTTCGATCCCCGGGACCACCCATACACAAAAATGTATGCACGCATGACTGTAAGTCGCTTTGGATAAAAGCGTCTGCTAAATGGCATATTATTATTTATTATTATTATTATTATTATTATTATTATTATTATTTATTATATTATTATTATTATTATATTATTGCTTAGGCCAAGAAACATGAGCAATGGACATTAGACCGGTGGAAATGTGTCCTTTGGTCTGGAATCCAATTTGGAGATGATTGGTTCCAACTGCCGTGTCTTTGTGAGACGCGGTGTGGGTGAATGGATGATCCCCACATGTGTATTTCCCACAGTAAAGCATGGAAGAGGAGGTGTTATGGTGTGGGGGTGCTTTGCTGGTGACACTGTCTGTGATTTAGTTCAATTCAAGGCACACTTAACCAGCATGGCTACCACTGCATTCGGCAGCGATACGCCATCCCATCTGGTTTGGGCTTAGTGGGACTATCATTTGTTTTTCAACAGGACAATGACCCAACACACCTCCAGGCTATGTAAGAGCTATTTTACCAAGAAGGAGAGTGATGGAGTGCTGCATCAGATGACCTGGCCTCCACAATCCCCCGACCTCAACCAAATTGAGATGGTTTGGGATGAGTCTGACCACAGAGTGAAGCAAAAGCAGCAAACAAGTGCTCAGCATATGTGGGAGCTCCTTCAAGACTGTTGGAAAAACATTCCAGGTGAAGCTGGTTGAGAGAATGCCAAGAGTGTGCAAAGCTGTCATCAAGGCAAAGGGTGGCTATTTGAAGAATCTCAAATATGAAATATATTTTGATTTGTTTCACACTTTTTTGGTTACTACATGATTCCATGTGTTATTTCATAGTTTCTATGTCTTCACTATTATTCTACAATATAGAAAATAGTAAAAAATAAAGAAAAACCTTTAAATGATTAGGTGTTCTAAAACTTTTGACGGGTAGTGTATATCTACACACATGGGTACAAATGTAAACTCTTGTACATAATTAATCCGACACAGGTATCGGTTTCATCATAAGAAAGAAAAGGAGCTTTCTTATTTGAGATTAACTAGCCGTTTAAGTAAACAAGCCATCGTCCATTGCTGATGAGACGTGGTGATGTTGCTGGGCTAGCTCACCATTAATCCATGTCTAGAAAAAGCAGCGAGGTGATGGTTTGATGTCCTTCCACAGATATGTAATACATATGGTTTAGGGCTTTGTTTCAGTAAAAGAGACATACAATTGGGGCCCAGGCCCCACATGGCAAGCATTTATTTATGTTATATGTAAATCTCTGCTCCCTCTGTCCCTCCCTGATTGAATAACATAAGTGGCTATATTTGACTTGAAATGCCAAACTGTTTCTTCTTCCAAACTCTGGAAAATATGAAGTAGAGGAGGATGGAGATGGATATTCATCAAGGAAAAAGTGTTGTTCTCATGTCCAAACATGAACCATGGAGACAAAAAACTGGGCGGTTCAGTTTAGTCCTCTCTCCTCCCCCAAACGGACAGTGTGTGTGTGAACATGTGTGTTGGAGAAATTTTCAGACATGAAGGGGAGGAGAAGTTCGGACCTTTATGGAATGTAATGTAAGCTCACTCGAGTACTGTTGCTAATACGAGCCTGTCCCTTGCACTTGTCGGAGAGACTCTCCAGTCCTGTGTCTTCCAGGCAGACTGTTAGCCAAACACAAGGCTTCCCTTGGGTGTTGGGGCAGGGCGAGTGTCCACTGGGTCTGGTCAATGTCTGCTGCACCATGTATTGTAACACCGACCAGACCCATTCTAAACTCAGCCTCCATTACAAAGGAATAATTACTTGTCACACCGTTGGGGTAAACATTCACCAGTATTCATCAAGTTAAAAGCGCCCTAGCTTTAGTTTTGAGCCAGCGTGCCTATGTATGTTTATAGAATTGTTAGATGTGTATGGATGTGTATATATAGGAGAGGTTCAAGCACATTCTATTTCCCTTGTGCTTACTTACCCCCTTAGAAGTCCATACCCACTGGGCACACCATGTCATTTCAACATGGATATTTGGGTAATATTTGGTTGAGACTTTGATCAATCAGATTACAACCTATATTCACCCACTCAACAAGACAGCCAAAAGTTCGTTGAATTTCCAATATGTTATCACTATGCTTTCAACCATCTAAAAGCACAACCAAATTCCTATGGAAAAACAGTGTCTGACTTTTGGTTTAGTTGTCACCCAAATGTTTATCACTGTGCTTTCAAACACACAATACAACCACACATGGATACTATGCATTTAAAAATCACAGAGGATAACATACACAAGTTTAGAAGCCTATTTCATCGTGGTCCTCTTGCTAACAAAATACTTGATGAACAAGACATGAAAGATGGAAAACGAATGGAGTTGAGGCTGTTTGGAAAAGTCAGTATGGCTTGAGTGGATGGCACATCAATGGTACAGTACAGCCAGGGAGAAAGTCAGTCTGTCAGACAAGGGCCCATCGCTTTGTCCGACGTTCCCAGTTCCTCCATAGTAGCCACTCCTCCGTAGTCCCTCTGCCTCTCTGACATCTCAGACACTGCAGTCTCCACCTTCCAACCGTCAGGTGAAACAAAAAAGCTGGAGATGCTGCTGCATTATTTAAATGCAAATATTAGCCATCCAGCTAGCTAGCCATGGCAAACAAACAGATTTAACATCAAAGTCCTGTAACTTTGACATTGAAGACCACAATATGTATGTGATAAATTGTTTTAAACAAAAAAACGCTTTAAAATGATTAAATATTTACAGAATGTACAGGAGCTCTCTGCCTAGGCAACCTCACTGTCACGCCCTGGCTCTTGGGACTCTTATATGTTGAGCCAGGGTGTGGATTTTTCTATGTTATAGTTTTCTATGTTGTGTTCTAGATCGTTTAGTTTCTATGTTGGCCAGGGTGGTTCCCAATCAGAGACAGCTGTAGCTCGTTGTCTCTGATTGGGGACCATACTCAGGCAGCCTGTTGGCACCAGTTTATTGTGGGATATATATATTTTTTTCTTGATCCGAAAGGTTTGTGTTATGACCTAGGACTTCACGTATCGTTTCGTTTATTGTTTTGGTTCGTGTTGTGTACACTCAATAAAGTATGTACGCCTATCACGCTGCGCCTTGGTCCGCTTCATCATGTGACGATCGTGACACTCACAACACCATCGTTTGATTTGATTTAGTCCTATTCTTTAACTTAACTTTTTGGTTAAGATGGAGACGTGAATCCAACATATAAATCATTAATTTGTAGACAAACTGGAATTAAAGCCAGACTAAGTCAGTGGCACAGATTAAACTATCCAAGCAGAAGATACATCTCCTTCAAATGTTGATATTTGGTTGCGTTGACAACCAAACACAATTCAATATCACTAAATATCATTACATTTTCAATCAACCAGATCTTGAAACCCTAGGCCTATTATAGTCTATTTTCAGTTGAATTCTGGGTTGAATTGAAACAATAGCTGTTGATGACTTCACAAATTATATATAGGCCTAAATAGTATCATTGATGATATATGAGTGATAAAGTATGGTCACATTTAATTTGCTCTGTTAAACCTAACCTTTGGAATGACTTCGATAGCAACAGTGAATATATTTAGTTTGGAGATCTAAATGGAGATCTCTCAACAACTATTCTCACAATAGCACATTGGTAATAGTCTGTGACAAAAAGCTCAGATAAGCAGGGCTGTGCTTGATTAAAAACCTGGCTGGGAGAGCAAAGGGTAGCTGTAGATAGATCAATTCTCCAGTAGGAGGTGCTGCCCAGGCTATTGTTTTTTTTCTGACAGTGGATATAACATTGAATATCTGACGTTGTTTTAAAGGTACAAATTCAAGGTTTGTCTATGTTGAAATTTGGTTATCATGATGACATAATCCTGTGGTTGAAATTTCACCCTCAAAACAACAGTTGATGATCCAATCCAATGTATTTTCTAGTAGATTCCATGTCACAATACGATTACAAATTGCATTGAAACAACGTTGATTCAACCAGTTTGTGCCCAGTGGGTGTGTCATGAGACAGCATACTCAAACCAAGACCCCCTTATAGATGTGTTTATACAGGAGAGGTTCAAGCACGTTCTATTTCCCCAGTTGCTTACTTCATGATGTAAGAATAGCATATATTCGAGTGTACATTTCCCCTTAGAAGTGACCCTAAGAAGTCCATACTATTATATTTACATTTACATTTTAGTCATTTAGCAGACGCTCTTATCCAGAGCGACTTACAGTTAGTGAATACATATTATTATTCATACTGGCCCCCCCGTGGGAATCGAACCCACAACCCTGGCGTTGCAAACGCCATGCTCTATCAACTGAGCTACATCGCTGCCGGCCATTCCCTCCCCTACCCTGGGCCAATTGTGCGCCGCCCATGAGTCTCCCGGTCGCGGCCGGCTGCGACAGAGCCTGGATTCGAACCAGGATCTCTAGTGGCACAGCTAGCACTGCGATGCAGTGCCTTAGACCACTGCGCCACTCATTATCATAAGTCAGCATCCAATACTAAATCCACTACATTTTTATGCGGATGACACTGTTCTCTATTCAAGTAGAAGCAGTTTGACTTTGGCTTTTGAAAAAGCTCAAACAGCTGTTAACATCATTCAACAGAATCTGTCCTACTTGAAGCTTGTTCTGAATTCCTCTAAAACAAAATGCATGTTATTTTCCAATACTAAACACTCTGAAAACCATGTAATTACTACCTTGGAAGCACATTCTATAGAGCAAGTCAAAACGTACAAATATCTGGGAGTTTGGGTGGAAGAGAAGTTGAGCTTCACCACCCATGTAGAGAACTCAAGTATTGGGTTTTATTACCGGCACAAAGTTTGTTTTCCCTTTGCCGCCAGAAGATAGTTGTACTTTTCTCTCTGTGTGTGACTATGGTGACTATGTGCAAGCCTCAAGCTCCACACTGAAGGCTATTGAGTCTGTGTATCATGCAACCCTTTGTTTTATCACCAATTAGAGATATGCTGTCGGGTGGCCGTCACTAGCAACAGGCAAGCTCAAACACTGGTACATTCTTATTTGTAAGGCCATTTTAGGAAAACTGCCATCTTATAGCTCGAAATGAAAACACATACAAGCTCAGATCTCAATCTTGTTGTATGCTTACAGTCCTTAACATTTGAACCGAGCATTACTCAGCCTCCTGGTCTTGGAATTCCCTCCAAGCCAACCTAAAACTCCAGGACCCGGTGTCCCTGGAGGGGTCAAAGGACAAACAGATGAACAGGTTGTTGAGACGTAGTTGTTTCTAGTTGTCAGCCGATGTCACTAGCTTGCGTTGCCTCAATCTCTCTAGCTCAGGCTGTTATCCCCACCTGCTTCAAGATGTCCACTATCATCCCCGTGCCCAAGAAAGGGAAAGTAACTGATCTGAATGACTACCGACCAGTAGCACTTACTTCTGTCATCTTGAAGTGCTTCGAAAGACTAGTCAAAGACCACATCACCTCCTCCCTCCCTGCAACACTCAACCCTCTCCAATTCGCCAACCGCCCGACAGATCCACGGACGTCGTGGATCATTATTGCACTGCACACTGCCCTCACCCACCTGGAAAAAATGAATGCATACAGTTGATGTCGGAAGTTTACATACACTTAGGTTGGAGTCATTAAAACTCGTTTTCCAACCACTCCACAAATGTCTTGTTAACAAACTATAGTTTTGGCAAGTCGGTTAGGACATCTACTTTGTGCATGACACAAGTAATTTTTCCAACAATTGTTTACAGACAGATTATTTAACTTATAATTCACTGTATCATAATTCCAGTGGGTCAGAAGTTTACATACACTAAGTTGACTGTGCCTTTAAACAGCTTGGAAGATTCCAGAAAATGATGTCATGGCTTTAGAAGCTTCTGATAGGCTAATTGACATAATTTGAGTCAATTGGAGGTGTACCTGTGGATGTATTTCAAGGCCTACCTTCAAACTCAGTGCCTCTTTGCTTGACATCATGGGGAAATCAAAAGAAATCAGCCAAGACCTCAGAAAAAGAATTGTAGACCTCCACAAGTCTGGTTCATCCTTGGGAGCAATTTCCAAATGCCTGAAGGTACCACGTTCATCTGTACAAACAATAGTACGCAAGTATAAACACCATGGGACCACGCAGCCGTCATACCGCTCAGGAAGGAGACGCGTTCTGTGTCCTAGAGATGAACGTACTTTGGTGCAAAAAGTGCAAATCAATCCCAGAACAACAGCAAAGGACCTTGTGAAGATGCTGGAGGAAACAGGTACAAAAGTATCTATATCCACAGTAAAACGAGTCCTATATCCACATAACCTGAAAGGCCGCTCAGCAAGGAAGAAGCCACTGCTCCAAAACCGCCATAAAAAACTCCAGACTACGGTTTACAACTGCACATGGGGACAAAGATCGTACTTTTTGGAGAAATGTTCTCTGGTCTGATGAAACAAAAAGAGAACTGTTTGGCCATAATGACCATCGTTATGTTTGGAAGAAAAAGAGGATAACTTGCAAGCCAAAGAACACCATCCCAACCGTGAGGCACAGGGGTGGCAGCATCATGCAGGTGGTGTGCTTTGCTGCAGGAGGGAATGGTGCACTTCACAAAATAGATGGCATCATGAGGAAGGAAAATTATGTGGATATATTGAAGCAACATCTCAAGACATCAGTCAGGAAGTTAAAGCTTGGTCGCAAATGGGTCTTCCAAATGGACAATGACCCCAAGCATACTTCCAAAGTTGTGGCAAAATGGCTTAAGGACAACAAAGTCAAGGTATTGGAGTGGCCATCACAAAGCCCTGAGCTCAATCCTATAGAAAATGTGTGGGCAGAACTGAAAAAGCGTGTGCGAGCAAGGAGGCCTACAAACCTGACTCAGTTACACCAGCTCTGTCAGGAGGAATGGGGAAAAATTCACCCAACTTATTGTGGGAAGCTTGTGGAAGGCTACCTGAAACGTTTGACCCAAGTTAAACAATTTAAAGGCAATGCTACGAAATACTAATTGAGTGTATGTAAACTTCTGACTCACTGGGAATGTGATGAAAGAAATAAAAGCTGAAAGAAATCATTCTCTCTACTATTATTCTGACATTTCACATAACGTGGTGATCCTAACTGACCTAAAACAGGGACTTTTTACTAGGATTAAATGTCAGGAATTGTGAAAAACTGAGTTGAAATGTATTTGGCTAAGGTATACAGTGGGGAGAACAAGTATTTGATACACTGCCGATTTTGCAGGTTTTCCTACTTACAAAGCATGTAGAGATCTGTAATTTTTATCATAGGTACACTTCAACTGTGAGAGACAGAATCTAAAACAAAAATCCAGAAAATCACATTGTATGATTTTTAAGTAATTAATTTGCATTTTATTGCATGACATAAGTATTTGATCACCTACCAACCAGTAAGAATTCCGGCTCTCACAGACCTGTTAGTTTTTCTTTAAGAAGCCCTCCTGTTCTCCACTCATTACCTGTATTAACTGCACCTGTTTGAACTCGTTACCTGTATAAAAGACACCTGTCCACACACTCAATCAAACAGACTCCAACCTCTCCACAATGGCCAAGACCAGAGAGCTGTGTAAGGACATTAGGGATAAAATTGTAGACCTGCACAAGGCTGGGATGGGCTACAGGACAATAGGCAAGCAGCTTGGTGAGAAGGCAACAACTGTTGGCACAATTATTAGAAAATGGAAGAAGTTCAAGATGACGGTCAATCACCCTCGGTCTGGGGCTCCATGCAAGATCTCACCTCGTGGGGCATCAATGATCATGAGGAAGGTGAGGGATCAGCCCAGAACTACACGGCAGGACCTGGTCAATGACCTGAAGAGAGCTGGGACCACAGTCTCAAAGAAAACCATTAGTAACACACTACGCCGTCATGGATTAAAATCATGCAGCGCACGCAAGGTCCCCCTGCTCAAGCCAGCGCATGTCCAGGCCCGTCTGAAGTTTGACAATGACCATCTGGATGATCCAGAGGAGGAATGGGAGAAGGTCATGTGGTCTGATGAGACAAAAATACAGCTTTTTGGTCTAAACTCCACTCGCCGTGTTTGGAGGAAGAAGAAGGATGAGTACAACCCCAAGAACACCATCCCAACCGTGAAGCATGGAGGTGGAAACAGCATTCTTTGGGGATGCTTTTCTGCAAAGGGGACAGGACGACTGCACCGTATTGAGGGGAGGATGGATGGGGCCATGTATCGCTAGATCTTGGCCAACAACCTCCTTCCCTCAGTAAGAGCATTGAAGATGGGTCGTGGCTGGGTCTTCCAGCATGACAACGACCCGAAACACACAGCCCGGGCAACTAAGGAGTGGCTCTGTAAGAAGCATCTCAAGGTCCTGGAGTGGCCTAGCCAGTCTCCAGACCTGAACCCAATAGAACATCTTTGGAGGGAGCTGAAAGTCTGTATTGCCAAGCGACAGCCCCGAAACCTGAAGGGTCTGTATGGAGGAGTGGGCCAAAATCCCTGCTGCAGTGTGTGCAAACCTGCTCAAGACCTACAGGAAACGTATGATCTCTGTAATTGCAATCAAAGGTTTCAGTACCAAATATTAAGTTCTGCTTTTCTGATGTATCAAATACTTATGTCATGCAATGAAATGCAAATGAGGAGAGAGGTTGGAGTCTGTTTGATTGAGTGTGTGGACAGGTGTCTTTTATACAGGTAACGAGTTCAAACAGGTGCAGTTAATACAGGTAATGAGTGGAGAACAGGAGGGCTTCTTAAAGAAAAACTAACAGGTCTGTGAGAGCCGGAATTCTTACTGGTTGGTAGGTGATCAAATACTTATGTCATGCAATAAAATGCAAATTAATTACTTAAAAATCATACAATGTGATTTTCTGGATTTTTGTTTTAGATTCCGTCTCTCACAGTTGAAGTGTACCTATGATAAAAATGACAGACCTCTACATGCTTTGTAAGTAGGAAAACCTGCAAAATCGGCAGTGTATCAAATACTTGTTCTCCCCACTGTATGTAAACATCCGACTTCAACTGTATGTGAGGATGCTGTTCATCGACTACAGCTCGGCCTTCAATAGCATAGTGCCCTTTAAGCTCACCACAAAGCTCACGGCTCAGGGACTGCTCTTTCCTATGTTACTGGGTCCTGGACTTCCTGACGGGCCGCCCCCAGGTGGTGAAGGTAAGCAACATTACCTCCTCCACACTGATCCTCAACATGGGGGCCCCATAAGGGTGCATCCTCAGTCCCCTCCTGTACTCCCTGTATACCCACGACTGCGTGACCTCACACATTTCCATCTCCATCATCAAGTTTGCTTAAGACAGTAGTAGGCCTGATTACCAACAACAGAGAGGACGTAGGCACCATGATGGCATGGTGCCAGTTAAATAACCTCTCCCTCAATGTCAGCAAAACAAAGGAGGCTGAAGAAATGCATCCTGTCCCCGAGGGCCCTCACAGTGTTCTATAGGAGTACCATCGAGAGCATACTGTCGGGCTGCATCATAGCCTGGTACGGCAACTTTACCGTTGCTGACCGCAAGGCTCTACAGAGCGTGGTACTCTCAGCCGAACGCACCATTGGGTGCACACTGCCTGCCCTACAGGACACCTACACCAGGTGTCGCAGGAAGGCCAAGAAGATCATCAAGGGCCTCAGCCACCCGAGCCACAGTCTGTTCTCCCCGCTTCCACCAGTCAGACGCGGGCAGTATAGGAGCATCATGGCAAAAACGGACAGACTGGCCAATAGCTTCTACCCCCAGACCATCAGGCTGCTGAATACCCACCATTAGGAACCTAGCTACCTGCTCATCCTGTCCCCCTCCTGCTACCTGGACTTCCTTTGATTTGATTTGACTAACCAAGACCCATTGTACATGCAGTTGTCAGATACTCAGAGAAGTGTGTGTTCCATATGGCCAAACATGTTCCTGCTGTTCCCAATGTGAATATCATAGACATGGAAAACGAGAAGTGATGACACAATGAAACCAGGAAGTGAGGAAAAACAGGAAAGGGATTGGGTCCAGGAATGGTTCCATCCATGCATTGCCCTCATCATGGCACGATCCAGCTGTTAGATCAACAAACACACTATCCACTCACCTCGTATGTTTTTGTTCCATTTATGTAGCCACTAAGTAGCCTGGTCCCAGCTCTGTTTGTTTTGTGGGTCGTTCCACCAATTCATTGCCTTTTGAGAAAGGATAACTTTCACCTAATTTAACATTCTGTCAAAAAGAGCACATGTTCAACTTCATAAAAAAACATGTTTTCCCATCTCAAGAGGTTAAATAACAAAAAGTCTATAGTATGTGCCTATTAAGTACCAAATAAAGTAACAGGGTTGACCGTAACAGGGTTGACGATTTAATCTTAAATCAGCCATAAATCCCCTTGTGACAGGGGGAATGGAAGCTTGTTGTGTGCAACAGGGAATGGCAATTGAATGCAAGCTTCAGCCCCAAAAATGTATTGTGGAACAACCCCAAAAATGACTATTTTTGTGGAACGACCCTTGTCTTGCCAACTCCTATGGTCAAATATGGCGTGGCAATGACCATAAGAGTTGGAAAGACAGCACAAACAGATCTGACACCAGGTGACTGGTGTTGATATCGAACTCCTTTCCCCATTTCCCTTATCTTTTCATGAATCTCTCATTAATTCTCCCATCTTTGCATTAATCAGCCTGTTGAAATCAAAGCTTTGTTCATCAAAGAGACTAGTGCTTGGCTGGCCCATTTTCAAAGACTTTGATGTGCCTAAAGATAGTTTTTTTCTCTCTTTAATTTTGAGGTCTTGAGTAAAATGCATCAGGCCATTGCCATCTCCCACTCTCCCTCTCTCCCTTTCTCTCTCTATCCCTCTCTCCCCCTCTCCCGCTCTCCCTTCTCTCTCTCTCCCTCTCTCACTCTCTCCCTCTCTCCCTCTCCCTTTCTCAAGCCGGTATTTATTTATGTAACCTTTGTTTCCCCCAGGGAATCTCCTTTGGGTTAGAGCATTTTTTCCAAAAAGAGACCTGAATGCTGCCTGAAACTAGGAAAGGAAAGAACATTTTCCTACATTAGGTCACCTTCCAAAGGGTTTAGAAGTGCATCAAATACATAAGTTAATAGAAGATTAAATCTGTATGAAACATTTGTGTTTTTCTGGGAGTACCAATGCAATGTCCTTGTCAAGGATGTAGTAGGTGGGTGTGGTGGTGGAATCAGGCGCAGGTCGCAGAAGTATATTCCAAAGACTTTAGTGAAAATACTCACAGTACCAACACTAGATAGCCCGAAGGCGAAACTCTGCACGCAGGCGAAACCAATACGCGCGCACAAACAGGTGCGACGAAAACACTCCAAACTATCGAGGAACAGCTCAACCGAGCAAAATGCACAATACGTCTGGCAACAACCAAGACAGTGGAAACAATAACACACAACACTAGGCAAAACACAACGAGAACTTATAGGCCACTAATTACACTAAACGAGAAACAGGTGTACAACAATCAGACAAAAGCAAACGAACACAGACACATTCAACGGTGGCAGCTAGTATTCCGGAGACGACGAACGCCGAAGCCTGCCCGAGCAAGGAAGAGAGGCAGCCTCGACCGAAACCGTGACAGTACCCCCCCCTTGACGCGCGGCTCCAGACGTGCGCCGACTCCGGCCTCGGGGACGACCAGGAGGACGCGGAGCAGGGCGCGTCGGGTGCCCACGATGGAATTCCGTCAGGAGAGACGGGTCCAAAACGTCTCTCCTCGGCACCCAGCACCGTTCCTCCGGACCGTACCCCTCCCACTCCACTAGATACTGGAGACCCCCCATCCGACGTCTCGAATCCAAGATGGACTTCACGGAGTACGCCGGTGCCCCCTCGATGTCCAATGGGGGCGGAGGAGTCTCCCTGATCTCACTTTCCTGGAGTGGGCCAGCTACCACCGGCCTGAGAAGAGACACATGGAACGAGGGGTTAATACTTTTATATTCAACGGGTAGTTGTAATTTGTAACACACCTCGTTCAACCTTCTCAGGACTTTAAATGGCCCTACAAACCGCCGACCCAGTTTCCGACAGGGCAGGCAGAGGGGCAGGTTTCTGGTAGAGAGCCAGACTCGATCACCAGGTGCGTACACCGGTCCCTCACTGCGGTGGAGATCGGCGCTCGCCTTCTGACGTCGGAGGGCCCGCTGCAGGTGGACGTGTGCAGCGTTCCATGTCTCCTCCGAGCGCCGCGCCCACTTATCCACCGCAGGAGCCTCGATCTGGCTCTGCTGCCAAGGTGCCAGAACCGGCTGGTAACCTAGCACACATTGAAAAGGGGTTAGGTTAGTGGAGGAATGGCGTAGGGAATTCTGGGCCATCTCGGCCCAGGGAACGTACCTTGCCCACTCCTCCGGCCGGTCCTGGCAGTATGTTCTAAGAAACCTACCCACATCCTGGTTCACGCGTTCCACCTGCCCATTACTCTCCGGGTGGTAACCCGAGGTGAGGCTCACCGAGACCCCCAACCGCTCCATAAAGGCTCTCCAGACCCTGGAGGTAAATTGGGGACCCCGATCAGACACAATATCCTCGGGTACCCCGTAGTGCCGGAACACATGGGTGAATAGTGCTTCGGCGGTTTGCAGGGCAGTAGGAAGGCCCGGCATGGGGAGCAAATGACAGGCCTTAGAAAACCGGTCCACAACGACCAGTATAGTGGTGTTCCCCTGTGAAGGAGGAAGGTCAGTAAGGAAATCCACCGAGAGGTGAGACCATGGTCGTTGTGGAACGGGCAGGGGTAGTAACTTACCCCTAGGCAGATGTCTAGGCGCCTTACACTGGGCGCACACCGAGCAGGAGGAAACATAAACCCTCACATCCTTCGCCAACGTGGGCCACCAGTACTTGGCACTAAGACAGTGCACTGTCCGGCCGATACCAGGATGTCCAGAGGAGGGTGACGTGTGAGCCCAATAGATCAATCGATCCCGAACCTCGAGCGGAACGTACTTCCGACCCTCAGGGCATTGCGGTGGACTAGGGTTGGTGCGTAACGCCCGCTCGAGTTCAGCATCGACCTCCCACACTACCGGTGCCACCAGACACGACTCCGGCAGTATGGGAGTGGGCTCCACGGACCTCTCCTCCGTGTCATACCGCCGAGACAGCGCATCTGCCTTACCGTTCTGTGACCCAGGGATGTACGTGATCTTAAATGTAAACCTGGTCAAGAACATATTCCATCTTGCCTGGCGAGGGTTCAGCCTCCTCGCTGCCCGGATGTACTCCAGGTTACGGTGGTCCGTCAAAATGAGGAAAGGGTGTTGAGCCCCCTCAAGCCAGTGCCTCCACACCTTTAGGGCCTGTACCACGGCTAACAGCTCCCTGTCCCCTACGTCATAGTTCCGCTCCGCCGGACTGAGCTTCTTAGAATAAAAAGCACAGGGGCGGAGTTTAGGTGGCGCGCCAGACCGTTGTGAAAGCACGGCTCCTAGACCGGCCTCTGACGCGTCCACCTCTACCTGGAACGGCAAAGAGGGATCCGGATGCGCCAGCACCGGGGCCGAGGTAAACAGGTCCTTCAGCCTCCCAAAGGCCCTGTCCGCCTCGGCCGTCCACTGCAGACGCACCGGACCCCCCTTCAAAAGAGACGTGATGGGAGCTGCCACCTGTCCAAAACCCCGGATAAACCTCCGGTAGTAATTCGCAAACCCCAAAAACTGCTGCACCCCCTTCACAGTGGTTGGTGTTTGCCAATTACGCACGGCCGACACCCGGTCTACCTCCATCTTCACCCCTGACGCAGACAACTGATACCCCAAAAAGGAGACCGACTCCTGGAAAAACAGACACTTCTCTGCCTTAACATACAGGTCGTGCTCCACCAGCCTCCGCAACACTCTGCGCACCAGGGCCACATGCTCGACACGGGTAGGCGAGTACACGAGAATGTCATCTATGTAAACAACCACCCCCTGCCCCTGCATGTCCCTGAAGATCTCATCCACGAATGATTGGAAAACTGACGGAGCGTTCATCAACCCGTATGGCATGACCAGATACTCGTAATGGCCGAGGTGGTACTAAAGGCTGTCTTCCATTCATCGCCCTCCCTGATGCGTACCAAGTTGTACGCGCTCCTGAGATCTAATTTAGTGAAGAAACGCGCCCCATGCAATGACTCAGTCATGGTCGCAATCAGCGGGAGTGGATAACTGTACTTCACCGTAATCTGATTGAGACCACGATAATCGATGCACGGGCGTAAACCACCATCCTTTTTCTTCACAAAAAAGAAACTCGAGGACGCAGGGGAAGTGGAAGGCCGTATGTATCCTTGTCTCAGAGATTCGTCTATGTAAGTCTCCATAGCTTTCTTCTCCTCCTGAGACAGAGGATACACATGGCTCCGTGGGAGCGCAGCTCCTGCCTGGAGGTCTATCGCACAATCTCCCTGCCTATGGGGCGGCAACCGCGTCGCCCTCGACTTACTAAATGCAATAGACAAATCCCCATACTCAGGAGGAACGTGCAATGCGGGCACCTGGTTTGGACTCTCCACCGAGGTAGCCCCTACGGAAACGCCCAAACATCGACCCACACACTGGGCAGACCACTCCATCAGAGCTCTCTCCCGCCACGAAATAGATGGGTTGTGGGAACCAGGGCATGCCCAGCACCACCGGATACGCAGGCGAGTCGATTAGAAATAACTGAATCATCTCCTGATGACCCCCCTGCGCACACATCCTAAGTGGCGCAGTGACCTCCCTGATCAAGCCCGCACCCAACGGACGGCTATCTAGGGCATGAACGGGGAAAGGGACATCAACAGGGAGAAGGGGAATCCCTAAGGCTAAACAAAACTTCTTATCAACAAAGTTCCCAGCTGCGCCTGAATCTACCAGCGCCTTATGCTGGGAATGAGGTGCTACCTGTGGAAAACGCACAGGTATACAGAAATGTGCAACAGAGAGCTCTGGGTGAGTGGGGCGCCTACTCACCTGGAAGGAATCCCCAGTGCGGGACCTGTCGTTGTCTCCCCTAGGAGGCCATCCCCAGCACCTAGCCGCGGTGTGTCCTCCCCGACCACAGTTGGTGCAGGAGATGGACCCCCTTGTAAGCCGACCCCTCCTCTCTCTAGCGCCAGCGCCCCCGAGCTCCATGGGGCACGGCTCGGAGGCGCTGGAGGGTGAAATGGACGGACCCCCCTCGGAACGTCCGCGGGTAGCTAGTAGGTTATCCAGCCTGATGGACATGTCGACCAACTGGTCGAACGAGAGGCTGGTGTCCCTACAGGCCAGCTCCCGACGGACGTCCTCGCGAAGACTACATCGGTAGTGATCGATGAGAGCCCGCTCATTCCACCCTGCATCCGCCGCTAGAGTACGGAATTCAAGGGCGAACTCCTGGGCACTCCTCCTCCCCTGCCGGAGGAAGACCAGACGCTCCCCCGCCGCTTTCCCCTCCGGAGGATGGTCAAACACCGCCCTGAAGCGGCGGGAGAACTCGTCGTAGGTGATGGTGTCCGCGTCGATCCTCCTCCACTCCGCGTTGGCCCATTCCAACGCCTTCCCGGAAAGGCAGGAGATCAGGGCGGACACGCTCTCATGTCCCGAGGGCGCCGGGTGCACGGTGGCCAGGTACAGCTCCACCTGGAGAAGGAATCCCTGACACCCGGCCGCGGTCCCGTCGTAAGCTCTCGGGAGCGAGAGTCGAACTCCCCTGGGTTCCGGAGCGGGAACGGGCTGACTGGCCGATGGTGCTGGCAGAGAGGATGGCGGTGGAGGCGTTCCCCAGCCTCGGATGGTGGTGATCACCTCCTGCAGGGCGGACCCCATCTGCAGGATCTGGTCCCTCTGTTCCCGGACCTTTTCCTCCAGCGTCGCCTGGGCTGCTGCGGCTCCTGCTGATTCCATACTTCAAGGTGTGTTATTCTGTCAAGGATGTAGTAGGTGGGTGTGGTGGTGGAATCAGGCGCAGGACGCAGAAGTATATTCCAAAGACTTTAGTGAAAATACTCACAGTACCAACACTAGATAGCCCGAAGGCGAAACTCCGCACGCAGGCGAAACCAATACGCGCGCACAAACAGGTGCGACGAAAACACTCCAAACTATGGAGGAACAGCTCAAACGAGCAAAATGCACAATACGTCTGGCAACAACCAAGACAGTGGAAACAATAACACACAACACTAGGCAAAACACAACGAGAACTTATAGGCCACTAATTACACTAAACGAGAAACAGGTGTACAACAATCAGACAAAAGCAAACGAACACAGACACATTCAACGGTGGCAGCTAGTATTCCGGAGACGACGAACGCCGAAGCCTGCCCGAGCAAGGAAGAGAGGCAGCCTCGGCCGAAACCGTGACAGTCCTGGCGCAATGCGACAGACAAAGGGGCCTGATGGGAGATTTATCCTGTCCTGGAAAGTCACTGTCAGAGTGGAAAGATATGGCGAAAAACAATCAGAGAGAGAGTGGCTATCCTCTCATCCCACAGTGAAGCATCTGAGCCCTGAGAAGCCTTTAGAAGTACAAGCAGCAGGTATCCTGACTGGCTGTTGATTAAAGTCAGTTGAGTACTGCTGTGTTTGTTCTCTCACTCACTGAAGGTGATGAGACTAGAGAGGGGCCCCCTAATGACAGAGCAGCCATCTGCAGCCAACAGATTTATGAAGTTGCTTTGGAGCGCGAGTGTTTTCTCTTCCGTCTGGAAAAATGTCAGCTTGTCATTTGAAGCGGGTGGCGCATCCTTCACCCTTTGATCGCTGCTTGTCAGATTAGCACCTCAGCCTCAGCGGTTGCTGTTTTAGAATCTTTCATCATCAACTTTAAATGGTTTTTGGTTGGCTTTTTGAAGATAACGTATCAGCGCTCCATGTAAGCACAGGCAGTCGACTCGACGCATTAGGTCATTTGAGGTCACTCGGCCAGGGGGATTTACTGTGGTCTCTGTGTTGTGGTCAAGAGTGTGGTCACTGACCATCTGTGCCTCTCAGCGTGGTTATTGAAAATCCTCTGCTTTGTCAGCAGGAAATCCAAACACACGTCACACTCTCAGAGATTCCACATGTCATGGATGTAATATGTGTTGGTGTAATGCTGTTTTCGTAAGGCATGGGTCAGGGGTGAGGTTAGGCTGCAACTTCTGCAAGGATGCTGTCAGCCTACAGTAACGTGTTTAATGGAAGATAGCGAGAGAGGGGGGTTAGAGGAAGAGATAGTCTCTCTCTTTCTCTATCTCTGAATCTATCTTGATGAGTTTCCGGGCAGACTAGATCCTGGGATTTGCTCGGGGCGGGGGGTGGGGAGTGGTCTCTACTCTCAACAGCTGGACTGCAGCTACTTTGTTTTTGAGATGCGACATAGTACTGTCAACAAACTTCCCCAAACCCCACCACAAATGTAATCAGCTGCCTCCCACTCATAAACCTTACCTCTTCCTGCCAACCTTAAAACCCCCGCTATGAGTGTGTATGAAGTCATCACTGTCTTTTTTTCATTCATTTAGCCTGTTTATTTGATTCCTCTCCACCCTCACATAGATTATTTAAGAAGCTAAAATGTGACTAAACCACCTTATTTTCCGGCTTCTTGATTAAACAGTAAGAAGAACCTACAGTAACTGGAAAAAGCAACAACAACTCAACAGTGCCCTTCCCTTGATTGGGTTCTAATTACAAACCAGCAAATCAGTTTCTCGCTTCGGTTTGTGGTGACGAGGCCTTTAACACTCACTAATGTAGCATGGCTGCTGCCCATCCAAAACAGTGCCCCTCCTTAAACAGTGATGATTATGATTGTGTTGTACGTATTCTACACAGTCTGCACCCCTTTCCAAAGGCATAATAACATGGTATCAAGAGAGACAATGAGCCCTATAAAGACTCATTATTACTCTTCCTCATCCATCCAGTAGCAGCACAGCACAGAAAATCCCCATCCATAGACATAATATCAGAATACGGCTCAGTGGGGACCTATTCTGGAGGACCCACAGCGAGTTCTTCAGCCTATTATAAACACACCTCCACTGGTGTGTGTGTCAGTGTGCTTTTGCGCACGTGTGTGTACGTGTGTGGCTATGAAACTACCTCTACCTCTCAGAAGAAGTTCCAGCTGTTTCCACAGAATTTACGCCTTTAGAGCCGTGGATTAGCAGTTGTGGTCAGTCAAACGCATAAACGCAAATGCACCTTTGGATTTTAAGGCTTCCCCTGAAGTACAGTTCAGTATATGATGTGTCCTACAGGAGATAATAATAATATAATAATATGCCATTTAGCAGACGCTTTTATCCAAAGCGACTTACAGTCATGTGTGCATACATTTTTACGTATGGGTGGTCCCGGGGATCGAACCCACTACCCTGGCGTTACAAGCGCCATGCTCTACCAATTGAGCTGTATGTTATGCTGTATGTTATGCTCCTTAATTATGGTCTGCCCATATAAATAGTCATTCTATGTTATGGGGATTGTCAGAAAAGTGCTATTAGTGTGTCCCACAGGACTCTTCAAAAACACATCCAAACTTTTACAATGTTTGGGAGGATAAATATTGAGCTAAATGACTTTCTTGACTGTGCTGTCCTTGCCAAGCTAGATCTTGGTTAAAGGTCTAGACGTAGCAATGACCAGGACTGTGTCAGAGTGGTGGGTGTAGATGAGTGGAAGGAATCAAGCGCAGGAACCAGGATGACTTCAACCGTCTTTAGTAATGTTTCCAAAACACAAGAACAATGAGTCGCCAACCCAACCGGGTGGCGCAAACAAATTACGCACAAAACCACAGTGCGTCAAAACAAGAAAAGCGCACGCAGTGCGAGCTCTCGGGTAACAACAACGAGAGATACAATAAACTTCACAGAGGCAGGCTGACAATAAACAATCACGCATAACACCTGACCCAAACACACGAAACTAAATAGGGAAACAATTAAGACACAAATAAGGGACAGGTGTTCTGAACAGACAAAACCAAATGAACATGAAACATAGAACGGTGGCAGCTAGTACTCCGGAGACGACGACCGCCGAAGCCTGCCCGAACAAGGAAGAGGAGCAGCCTCGGCCGAAACCGTGACAGTACCCCCCCCTTGACGCGCGGCTCCAGCCGTGCGCCGACCCGGAGCTCGGGGACGACCCGGACGACGCGGAGCAGGGCGCGCAGGATGACCCCGATGGAAATCGGTCAGTAGGGACTGGTCTAATACGTCCCTCCTTGGCACCCAGCACCGCTCCTCCGGACCGTACCCCTCCCACTCCACGAGATATTGAAGACCCCCCATCCGGCGTCTAGAATCCAGGATGGACCTCACGGTGTACGCCGGAGCCCCCTCGATGTCCAACGGGGGCGGAGGAGTCTCCTCAATCTCAAAGTCCTGGAGTGGACCAGCTACCACCGGCCTGAGGAGAGACACATGGAACGAGGGGTTAATATTTTTGTAATCAACAGGTAGTTCTAACCTATAACTCACCTCGTTCAATCTCCTCAGGACTTTAAATGGCCCCACAAACCGCCGACCCAGCTTCCGGCAGGGCAGGCGGAGGGGCAGGTTTCTGGTTGAGAGCCAGACTCGATCTCCAGGTGCGTACACTGGCCCCTCACTGCGGTGTAGGTCGGCGCTCGTCTTCTGTCGACGTATGGCACGCTGCAGATGGACGTGTGCAGCGTCCCACGTCTCTTCCGAGCGCCGCACCCACTCATCCACAGCGGGGGCCTCGATCTGGCTCTCATGCCATGGTGCCAGAACCGGCTGGTACCCTAATACACACTGAAAAGGGGTTAGTTGGGTGGAGGAGTGGCGAAGAGAGTTCTGTGCCATCTCGGCCCAGGGCACATATCTCGCCCACTCCTCCGGCCGGCCCTGACAGTATGACCTCAGAAACCTACCCACGTCCTGGTTGACACGTTCGACCTGCCCATTACTCTCCGGGTGGTAACCCGAGGTAAGGCTTACCGAAACCCCCAACCGTTCCATAAATGCTCTCCACACTCTAGAGGTGAACTGGGGGCCTCGGTCAGACACTATATCCTCGGGTACCCCGTAGTGCCGGAAGACATGGGTGAACAGAGCCTCTGCGGTCTGTAGGGCAGTGGGTAGACCCGGCATGGGAAGGAGACGACAGGCCTTAGAGAACCGATCCACAACGACCAGGATGGTAGTATTCCCCTGTGAGGGGGGAAGGTCGGTAACAAAATCCACCGAGAGGTGGGACCAGGGTCGTTGTGGAATAGGCAGGGGTTGTAACTTACCCCTGGGCAAATGTCTGGGCGCCTTACACTGGGCACACACCGAACAGGAGGAGACATAAACCCTCACATCCCTAGCTAACGTTGGCCACCAGTACTTCGTGCTAAGGCAGTGCACTGTCCGGCCGATACCCGGATGGCCAGAGGAGGGGGACGTATGAGCCCAACAAATGAGGCGATCGCGTACCTCGAGCGGAACGTACGTCCGACCCACAGGACACTGTGGAGGACTCGGGTCGGTGCGTAACGCCCGCTCGATCTCACCATCAACCTCCCACACCACCGGAGCAACCAGACAGGACTCCGGTAGTATGGGCGTGGACTCAACTGACCTCTCCTCTGCGTCATACCGCCGAGACAGAGCATCTGCCTTCCCGTTCTGGGACCCAGGGATGTATGTGATTTTAAACACAAACCGGGCTAGGAACATAGTCCAGCGAGCCTGGCGAGGATTCAGTCTCCTAGCTGCCCGGATGTACTCCAGGTTACGATGGTCAGTTAGAATGAGGAAAGGGTGTTGAGCCCCCTCGAGCCAATGCCGCCACACCTTTAGGGCCTGTACCACGGCTAACAGCTCCCTGTCTCCTACGTCATAATTCCGCTCCGCCGGACTGAGCTTCTTACTGTAAAACGCACAGGGACGGAGTTTAGGTGGAGTGCCAGAACGCTGGGAAAGAACGGCCCCTATCCCGGCCTCTGACGCGTCCACCTCTACTTGGAACGGTAAAGAGGGATCCGGATGCGCCAACACCGGCGCCGAGGTAAACAGGTCCTTCAGTCTCCCAAATGCCCTGTCCGCCTCAGCTGACCACCGCAAGCGCACCGGACCCCCCTTTAACAGAGACGTTATGGGAGCTGCCACCTGTCCAAAACCCCGGATAAACCTCCGGTAATAATTCGCAAAACCCAAGAACCGTTGCACCTCCTTCACAGTGGTTGGGGTCTGCCAATTACGCACAGCTGACACCCGGTCTACCTCCATCTTCACCCCTGACGCAGATAACTGGTAACCCAGAAAGGAGACCGACTTCTGGAAAAACAGACATTTCTCTGCCTTGACATATAGGTCATGCTCCAACAGCCTCCTCAATACTCGGCGCACCAGGGCTACATGCTCAGCCCGGGTAGGACTATACACCAGAATGTCGTCGATGTACACAACTACTCCCTGTCCCTGCATGTCCCGGAAAATCTCATCGACGAAGGATTGGAAGACTGAGGGAGCATTCATCAACCCATATGGCATGACTAGATACTCGTAGTGTCCGGAAGTCGTGCTAAACGCTGTCTTCCATTCATCGCCCTCTCGAATGCGCACCAAGTTATATGCGCTCCTAAGATCCAATTTGTAAAGAACTGCGCACCGTGCAGTGACTCCGTCATAGTCGCAATCAGAGGAAGTGGATAGCTGTACTTCACTGTGATCTGATTGAGACCGCGGTAATCAATACACGGGCGCAGACCTCCATCCTTTTTCTTCACAAAAAAGAAACTTGAGGAAGCGGGTGAAACGGAGGTCCGTATGTATCCCTGTCTAAGAGACTCAGAGATGTACGTCTCCATAGCCTTTCTCTCCTCTTGAGACAAGGGATACACATGGCTCCGCGGGAGAGCTGCTCCTGACTGGAGATCTATCGCACAATCCCCCCGTCTATGAGGCGGCAGCTGCGCCGCCCTCGTCTTACTGAACGCCAGTGCCAAATCCTCATACTCGGGGGGAATCTGCAGTGCTGGCATTAGATTCGGACTCTCCACCGAGGTCGCCCCTATGGAAACACCCAGACACCGCCCCTCACATTGAGCAGACCACCCTTTAAGAGCTTTCTCTCGCCACCTAATAATAGGGTCATGCGTCATCAACCAGGGAAGACCCAGCACTACCGGATACGCAGGAGAGTCAATCAGATAGAGCTGAATTCTCTCCTCATGACCCTCCTGCGCCATCATCTGAAGGGGTGCTGTGACTTCCCTAATCAACCCAGACCCTAACGGACGGCTATCTAGGGCATGGACGGGGAAAGGCTTATCCACTGGAAGGAGGGGGATCCCTAACTCTATACAAAACTGGCGATCTACAAAATTCCCAGCTGCGCCTGAATCTACCAGCGCCTTATGCTGGGAACGAGGTGCAACCTGTGGGAAACAAACAGGCAAGGTTAGGTGCACGACAGAAAGCTCTGGGTAAGCAGGGCGCCTACTCACCTGGGTGGACCCCCCAATGCGTGACCTGCCTTCTCCCTCACTGGAGAACCCGCCCCAACACCTAGCCGCGGTGTGCCCTCCACGACCACAGTTGGTGCAAGGGCCGGGTCCCCTCGGGCTCCTCCTCCTCCGGTCCCTAGCGCCAGCACCTCCGAGCTCCATAGGGCTCGGCTCGGAGGTGTTGGAGAGTGGAATGGGCGAACCCCCCCCCCCGGGACGCCCACGGGTGGCGAGCAGGGTATCCAGCCGGATGGCCATGTCGACAAGCTGGTCGAAAGTCAACGAAGTGTCCCTGCACGCCAACTCTCGCTGGACGTCCTCCCGGAGGCTGCAGCGGAAATGGTCGATATGGGCCCGCTCATTCCACCCTGCATCAGCCGCTAGGGTCCGAAACTCCAAGGCAAAGTCCTGGGCGCTCCTCATCCCCTGTCGGAGGTAGAATAGCCGCTCCCCCGCCGCCTTCCCCTCTGGTGGATGGTCGAACACAGCACGGAAGCGGCGGGAGAACTCCGCATAGTTCGTGGTAGCGGCGTCCATTCTCCTCCACTCGGCGTTGGCCCACTCCAACGCCTTGCCGGTGAGACAGGAGATGAGGGCTGAGACGCTCTCGTGTCCCGAGGGCGCCGGGTGTACGGTGGCGAGGTAGAGCTCCACCTGCAGCAGGAACCCTTGACACCCGGCAGTGGAGCCGTCGTACGCCCTCGGGAGCGAGAGCCGAATCCCACTTGGTTCCGGAGATGAGACAGGAGGGCTGACCGATGGAGCTGGGTCGGTTCGTGGTGGTGTGGGAACCCCGCTGGTCTCCCATCGGTGCAGGGTATTCATCACCCCCTCCAGGGCGTGACAGACCTGATTGATGCGGTCCTCCTGACCACGAAGACGTTCAGCCATCTCGGCTGTCGGCGTGGTCTCTCCTGCTGATTCCATGATTGATGCGTGATTCTGTCAGAGTGGTGGGTGTAGATGAGTGGAAGGAATCAAGCGCAGGAACCAGGATGACTTCAACCGTCTTTAGTAATGTTTCCAAAACACAAGAACAATGAGTCGCCAACCCAACCGGGTGGCGCAAACAAATTACGCACAAAACCACAGTGCGTCAAAACAAGAAAAGCGCACGCAGTGCGAGCTCTCGGGTAACAACAACGAGAGATACAATAAACTTCACAGAGGCAGGCTGACAATAAACAATCACGCATAACACCTGACCCAAACACACGAAACTAAATAGGGAAACAATTAAGACACAAATAAGGGACAGGTGTTCTGAACAGACAAAACCAAATGAACATGAAACATAGAACGGTGGCAGCTAGTACTCCGGAGACGACGACCGCCGAAGCCTGCCCGAACAAGGAAGAGGAGCAGCCTCGGCCGAAACCGTGACAGACTGTCTTAGTGTCTTGGTTGATTATTGTATAATTCAGTGCTCAATATGACTTACTTTTAAATCTTGACTCATATCTCCATCACTCAATTCTTTGTCTTGCGTTAACCATCTGTGATCTTGACTCAGTGGTCTTTCCTCCTCATCTCTCAGTCTAAGGCAATCCACCATTACTTTGAAATTAAGCGTGTTTTTGGAGTAAGATGTCATGGATGTTACACACTTCACTGCATGGCCAACTGTCCATCTTGCCTCCCTAGTCAAGATGGTAATGATCCATAAGTGTTAGGCTCCAGATAAGAATCTGAAGCCAAAGTCGACAAGCCAATACTAGTGGTTGTTTGGATATAAAGTGTGTTCTTTGTCTATTTATGATGATACACCACCATACTTGTTGCAGTGCTACACCACCACACTCTTATGGGTCACCTCCAGAACACTAGACTCTAACCAGGGTCCTCAGTTGTAAACATTATTCCACAGTAGGCTACCTTCCCATGAGCCTCAGCTGAACAATGCTGTCGTTAGTCCATCACAGCAGAGTAAACACCAAAGCTCTCAACCTAGGGTGAACGCTCCTAAACCTTTCATCGACTCACACCAGACTTGAAACATACTTCCCTTTCCAAGGCCCACCAAACTGAGAGTGAAGGTTGATCCCAAATTGGCCCATGCTACTGACTTAAACCGCACTGCAAACTTCCTTTAGCCATGCCCTCGAAAATCGGCAATTCAGCAGGCTTACTGTAACAGCTGAGTCAGACCTAGCAACCAAGTGAAGCCAAGGGGAATCAGCATGCTGTAGTTTTAATGGGAAACACAATGCAGGGGAAGCATACCTGGCAAACCATGCTGTAAAACGCTCCGAATGGCAAAACCATGGGTATGAAATAGCGATTTCCTCTCCCTCCACTCACAGTTCTTGAGATATCATCAGCTGTGAAATTGCTCCATTCTTGGTGTATTGAGCGTAACTTTGTGAAGTGGGCCGTCACGGTAGGAGTTAGAGTTTTGGGCATACAATGTATGGAGAGTATAATGTTGAACTCTTGACTAATGGAAGTGTGGGTGCTTTTCAGCCAATCTGTTTTGAATGAGCACAATACCTGTGGGTTTTGGAAGCGGTGTCCGGGACCAAGGGTTTAAGCGGTTAGAGCAGAGACTTATGGGTCAGAGGAGCCACTTGGCAGGAACGGCGGGCGGTTGAAGGGATGCTAGTCCTCCCCTACTGCTTTGTGGGTAACCATAAACAAACCTATAATCCAGTGTCACATGTATTGGAGGATCCTGTGGTCATGCTTTGGGTTGGTGATACAGAGGGAGAAGGAATGGGAGGAGGGGGTGCTAGGTGTTATGGCAACGAACAGATCCTACCACCCATTCAACTAATTGCGGGGAGAAATCCTTATTGTTTGTGACGATGGACATGTCTTGGGAAGCCCTTCTACATAGTGAGGCCCGTTTTAGCTGACAGGCCTTTTGTAGAGTGATGCATGCCACTGTTAAATGGCAAGTCAATGAGGTGGACTAAAATAAAGAAGAAATAACTATTTATTGTCTAAGACTAGCTAGTCAGTTGAAATGTCTGTAAGATGACCACACCTGTCTAAATAGATCCGTTTAGACAGTATTTTAATTAGGAAGTTTATTTTTCACAATAAACTGCGGTTGTGATCCTTGTTAAAGGGTTCACTTCAGTGTATAGTCAGACCTCATTCACACAAACAATACACAAATATGCTTTGTTTGTTCTGAATGGATCTGCTTGTTGTTGACATTTCTTAGCATTGAATTGTTCCCATGCCAACTGGATATTCTCAGTGAACTTCATATGAAGTTCTTTAACATCCTCAGGCAGTGTATCATCCTTTCTTCTTCCTCTTCTCTCCCAGGGTCATGTTTTCAATGGCTGGCCAACTGCTTTTAATTTTCCCAACACTCCGCTTCTCTCTGTTTGTTTTGACTTGTGTGAAGCAAAGTTCTGAGGGCTTCGGGGCCTTCTTTTGAATTTTCCATCAGAGGATGCAATCTATGTAGTCCACTACTTGATGTGTAACAGTGGAGTGTGAATGGAAAGTGGGAATGGGGGATTATTGCAGTCGCAGCCTTTTCGGTCGGTCTCGTAACGTCTCGCAAGCTTTTAGCAAAAGGGGGGGTCATCTACCACACTAGGGTCAGTCTTTCTCGCTATTACGATGGGACATTTTAATGAAAGAGTAGAGTGTCCTCCATCATGAGGAGGATTGAAAAGAGGGGTTTGTGACCTTTGAACTCTGGGGTGTTGGATGTTTACCTTCCCCATCAAGGTGGACCTCATTCTAAACTTGAAAAGAGGGAGAGTGGGGGTAACATAAGTAGAAATAGACATCTAACGGTCAAAGGAGAGAGAAAGACAGGAGGCAAAGAAAATCAAACTTACGGGAAAACCTGCATGTAAAAATCCCAATTTTGTATTTGTATTGTATTTGTATTTATTAAGGATCCCCATTAACTGCTGCCAAGGCAGCAGCTACTCTTCCTGGGGTCCTGCAACATTAAGGCAGTTATATACAATTGAAAATAATACATGACATTATATTTCATAACACTTTACCCAATACATTTAATGTGTTCCCTCAGGCCACTACTCCACTATCACATATTTACAATACAACATCCATGTGTATGTGTGTGTATGTGCCTGTGTGTGTGTCTCTTCACAGTCCCCGCTGTTCCACAAGGTGTATTTTTACCAGTTTTTTAAATCTGATTCTACTGCTTGCATCAGTTACCTGATGTGGAATAGAGTTCCATGTAGTCATGGCTCTATGTAGTACTGTGCGCCTCCCATAGTGCGTTCTGGACTTGGGGACTGTGAAGAGACCTCTGGTGGCATGTCTTGTGGGGTATGCATGGGTGTCCGAGCTGTGTGCCAGTATTCCAAACAGACAGCTCGGTACATTCAGCTTGTCGACACCTCTCACAAAAACAAGCAGTGATGAAGTCAATCTCTCTTCCACTCTGAGCCAGGAGAGACTGACATGCATGTCATCAATGTTAGCTCTCTGTGTACTTTTAAGGGCCAGCGTGCTGCCCTGTTCTGAGCCAACTGCAATTTTCCCAAGTCCCTCTTTGTGGCACCTGACCACATTACTGAACAGTAGTCTAGGTGCCACAAAACTAGGGCCTGTAGGACCTGCCTTGTTGATAGTGTTGTTAAGACGTGTATAGTGTTGAGTCATCCGCGTACATAGACACACTGGCTTTACTCAAAGCCAGTGGCATGTCGTTAGTAAAGATGGAAAAAAGCAAGGGGCCTAGACAGCTGCCCTGGGGAATTCCTGATTCTACCTGGATTATGTTTGAGAGGCCTCCATTAAAGAACACCCTCTGTGTTCTGTTAGACAAGTAACTCTTTATCCACATTATAGCAGGGGATGTAAAGCCATAACACATACGTTTTTCCAGCAGCAGACTATGATCGATAATGTCAAAAGCCGCACTGAAGTCTAACAAAACAGCCCCCACAATCTTTTTATCATCAATTTCTCTCAGCCAATCATCAGTCATTTGTGTAAGTGCTGTGCTTGTTGAATGTCCTTTTCTATAAGCATGCTGAAAGTCTGTTGTCAATTTGTTTATAGTAAAATAGCATTGTATCTGGTCAAACACCATTTTTCTCAATAGTTTACTAAGGGTTGGTAAAAGGCTAATTGGTCAGCTGTTTGAGTCAGTAAAGGGGGCTTTACTATTCTTAGGTAGCGGAATTACTTTTGTTTCCCTCCAAGCGTGGGGGCACACACATTCTAGTAGGCTTAAATTGAAAATGTGGCAAATAGGAGTGGCAATATCATCCGCTATTATCCTCAGCAATTTTCCATCCAAGTTGTCAGACCCCGGTGGCTTGTCATTGTTAATAGACAACAATAATTTGTTCACCTCTTCCACACTCACTTTACAGAATTCAAAATTACAATGCTTGTCTTTCATAATTTGGTCAGATATACTTGGATGTGTAGTGTCAGCAATTGTTGCTGCCATGTCATGCCTAAATTTGCTAATCTTGCCAATGAAAAAAGTATTAAAGTAGTTGGCAATATCAGTTGGTTTTGTGATGAATGAGCCATCTGATTCAATGAATGATGGAGCTGAGTTTGCCTTTTTTCCCAAAATTTAATTTAAGGTGCTCCAAAGCTTTTTACTATCATTCTTTATGTCATTTATCCTTGTTTCATAGTGTTGTTTCTTCTTCTTTTTATTCAGATTAGTCACATGATTTCTCAATTTTCAATACGTTTGCCAATCGGTTGTGCAGCCAGACTTATTTGCCATTCCTTTTGCCTCATCCCTCTCAACCATACAATTTTTTCATTCCTTATCAATCCACGAGGATTTAACAGTTTTTACAGTCATGTTCTTAATGGGTGCATGCTTATTAGTAACTGGAATAAGCAATTTCATAAATGTGTCAAGTGCAGTGTCTGTTTGCTCCTCATTACACACCACGGACCAACATATATTATTTACATCAACAACATAGGAATCACTACAAAACTTATTGTATGACCTCTTAGTCACAATATTAGGCCCAGCCTTTGGAACTTTGGTTCTCCGCTAACATCAAGGCGGTAACCCGATCCTGTAGGTTCATGCTCTACAACATTCGGAGAGTACGACCCTGCCTTACACAGGAAGCGGCACAGGTCCTAATCCAGGCACTTGTCATCTCCCGTCTGGATTACTGCAACTCGCTGTTGGCTGGGCTCCCTGCCTGTGCCATTAAACCCCTACAACTCATCCAGAATGCCGCAGCCTGTCTGGTGTTCAACCTTCCCAAGTTCTCTCACGTCACCCCGCTCCTCCGCACACTACACTGGCTTCCAGTTGAAGCTCGCATCTGCTACAAGACCATGGTGCTTGCCTACGGAGCTGTGAGGGGAACGGCACCTCCGTACCTTCAGGATCTGATCAGTCCCTACACCCAAATGAGGGCATTGCGTTCATCCACCTCTGGCCTGCTGGCTCCCCTACCTCTGCTGAAGCGCAGTTCCCGCTCAGCCCAGTGAAAACTGTTCGCTGCTCTGGCACCCCAATGGTGGAACAAGCTCCCTCACGACGCCAGGACAGCGGAGTCACTCACCACCTTCCGGAGACATTTGAAACCCCACCTCTTTAAGGAACACCTGGGATAGGATAAAGTAATCCTTCTAGGAACCCAAATGATTTGGGTGAATCCCATCCTCCTTATAAAAACGTGTTTTGTTTCCAAAAGGTATCGAAATTGTCAACAAAAGTTACACCCATTGAGCTGCAATAATCACGTAGCCAGTTGTGAAGAGAAAGAATCCTGCTAAAGCGTTCAATGCCACGATTCAGAGAGGGCACAGGGCCAGATATTATGGGGTTTTGTTAGTGTCTAGCAGAGAGTCAATGAGCTCTTTAAAATCCAGTTTCTCTTTAGAATCGATTTCCATGTCCTGACATAGTACATTCGGGAGCAGCTTAGTAATGTAATTTACTCGAGCTCCGGGATAGGACATTGTTTTTGCACCAGGAACGGTCACATTTCTTACCATGGAGCTGCCCAAAATCAGGCTGGCGAGAAGGACGAGGAAATTCGCCCACTCCCACGCTTCACAGGATGCAGGCCTCCGACAGATGGAGAAGCCCCGCTCGATCCAGAGCAGGGACGGAAGGTTGCCGACATCGACTTCGAAATCGTAGTAGTAGACACTGCGGCCGCAGACACAGGCACCCCCAGCGATGAAGGTGCAGGAAGATCAGGCTCCAGTACGGCGAAGCTATTCGTTGTTTGTATCCGCTCCGGGCCTCTCGTTGGGAGTGTAGACTGCTTTGCGGGAGGTCACTGTCTTCGGCTTCCATGGCTCGTGACATGCGACCATCGTTGATTGCCTTTCTCTTCATGCTGTGCTTCTTCGACAGCGCTATCAGATGGTGGAGCTCTGGGCAACACCGGCCAGTCGGATAACGACAAACGACAAGGCGGAGATGTATCCAACAAGCGTGAACGCCGTCCAGCCACCGGCGTAGAAAATGTAAACATTCCACTCTGTGTTTTCCCCAGTTTCCATATTGGCCCGGTAACAGTTTACACCAATTTCCTCTTGCTACTTAAAAAGAAATGTCTTAGAAGTTACTAGTTTATACACTCAGTGGCCAATTTATAAGGTACACCCATCTAGTACTGGGTCGGACACCCCTGTAGCCATGAAGGGATGCACCTGGTCAGCAACAATGTTCAGATACGCTGTGGTGTTCAATCGTTGCTCAATTGGGATCAAAGGACCTAACGGGTGTGCCAGGAAAACATTCCCCACACAATTACACCACCACCACTAGCCTGTACCGTTAACACCAGGCAGGAGGGGGCCATGAACTCATGCTGCTTACGCCAACTGTGCCATCAGCATGACGCAACAGGAACCAGGATTCGTCAGACCAGGCAATGTTTCTCCACTCCTCAATTGTCCAGTGTTGGTGATCGCATGTCCACTGGAGCCGCTTCTTCTTGTTTTTAGCTGATAGGAGTGGAACCCAGTATGGTCATCTGCTGCAATAGCCCAACGAGTTGTGTGTTCCGAAATGCCGTTCTGCACACAACTGTTGTACTGCGCCATTATTTACCTGTTTGTGGCCCGACTGTTAGCTTGCACGATTCTTGCCGTTTTTTGAATAGATGTCTTTTGTTTGTCTCACCATTCTCGGTAAAACCTAGACACTGTCATGAGTGAAAAGCCCAGGAGGCTGGCCTGTATCTGAGATACTGGAACCGGCGTGCCTGGCACCGACGATCATACCATGCTCAAAGTTGCTTAGGTCACTGGTTTTGCCCATTCTAACGTTCAATCGAACAGTAACCGAATACCTCGATGCCTGTCTGCCTGCTTTATATTGCAAGCTACGGCCATGTCTGTAGGAGCGTGTACCAAATAACGCTCCCTACTTCAGTAGCAGGTTGTCAGTCATTCGAAGACCAATGACCATAAAGCTGTAATGGCGCTCCTCAGGTGTGAATCTATTTTTGTGGATCTATATTTTGGCAATTTGCGCCTAGTGTAAGAGAGTCAGAGTTCAGATGTTTAGTGCTGTTTGGCATCAAAGAGCCGACAAAGTAGGTCCTGTGCCACCAGCCACTTGCTGTGTGGATTTATAGGGTCTAACAGCTAACTGCTATCTCCTCTGTTATATAGGCCCTGGCAGCCAAAGAGGCCAAGTTCTCAATCTGGACAATTTAAGAGCATGTGAAGAGGGCTTGAGTTGTAGCGTTTGCCTCAGGAACTTATTACCTGGACTGTGTTAGCGTAAATCTCGTTTGGCACCTTAGCTGTTTTTGAGGCAGACCTAGAAAATCCCTTTTATCCTCTGCTGTAGATATAGATGAGCTTATACAGGTAGGAAGACATAAATGTAAGATAAATGGTTATTGTAAGACAGGCATACTGTTCAGTGTATGGGTTGTGACGTCTCTGTCCATTTGCTTGGACTTCAGGGCTCTGATCCTTTAACTATAGTAGAGGAAAGATAAACAGGTGCATTCGAGGTCACACAGTATTTTTATTTTATGAATAAAAATTCCTATGCGTAGAAATCCACAGAGGGTGGCAAGCAGAGATAGGTGGGATAGGATGAGAGAAACTGAGGGTTGGGATGTGGAACTGGAGACAATTGGAAGTGGAGTTGCTGGGCCGGGGATAGAATGACGGTCAAAGATAAAAGTAATAAATAAAGTCAAAATAAACAACAAAAAAGTATGTTTGATTGACACTGAGGGGCAACGCTGCTACATCCAATGCCTGTTTGCCTGAGGCTGATCCCGCGCAGGTGCTTGTATGCGTTTACACCTGCATATACACACACTCGCATTCAAACGCACACATGTGCACACACATTGACACACACACACACACACACACACACACACACACAAGTAAATAGTGCCAGACATGCACTGAAACGGATACAGTTGGGCTTGCTGTTTTGATTTGTGTTGTTCTTGATGTCTTGTTTTTGCATTGTTGTTTTCTGTTGTTTTCCTTTGTTTTTATCTTTTTAAAAAGGGAGAGGTTATGTGGAGGGATCTTGGATGGTTGGTGTCCTGGCGGTAGGTCGCTGGTTCGGGTCCCAGTTTTGACTAGATGGGAGATCTGTCAAAGTGCCCTTGGGCGGGGCGCTTGACCTTGATTGCTCCTGTGGGTCGCTCTGGACGGGATGTAATGTAAATGTTGAGCGGCTTCACTGCAGGTAGATTGTATGTTTTAATATTAAATAAAAATACAAAATAAAATACAAATAAAAATATCATATGAATGTACTGTATGAATTAGAAATTTGAATTAGAGTCAAAGAGAAACAAACTTTATTGGTTACATAAGTTTGTTTCCTTGTCCATAGTGGATTAATTAGTTCATTGACTACTACAGTTTGGCAGGTAGGAGAGTTTACTTTGGGTCCTGTTTGTTATTGCCTCTAACGAGAACGATGAATCAAGCTTTCAGCTTCCCTGGACGTCAACCTGAACCTGCTCAGTAGGTCAAGTACAGCAGAGGCTGAAACCATACAATTCAAATGTCTGAACATACAGCTGGTCTGCAATGCTTTGGTAACATCATACTTTGGGTTGTTCCATTAGCATAGAAGGTAGGGTTAGTTCCCAGTGGGCAAAATAGGTTGAAATGATGTCATTACAACCAGTTTAACATTCATTAAGATGTTATTTCAACCAATTTTGCGTGCTGGGCTAGACAGTGGTTCCCAAATGTGGGAAGCACTTTGTTAGAGGATTACTGTCTAATTTCTGGATGGGGAAATGGAAGTTTAATGTTTCAGGACTTGAACCTGAGTGTGTGACCTTGTTATGGGGTTGAAGCGGTGGTTGAAGTGTGTTGGGTTGATTTCTCCTCAGTAGGAGAAGGGAAGTGGGAGTTTTGGTCAGGAGGTCAGTTCGATCGAGTGTTGCCAAACAGCCACAATCAGTTGGCGCCATGGAAACAATGGTGCTACACTGATTTAATAAACTGTGAGTGGACTGCAAAGCGGACTGCAAGTGGCCCTCTTCAGACTTTACAGACTCCCACTGCAATGCAAAGCCAAGACAGATGGTATTGCTCTGGGCTTTAGAGCACTTTACTAGTTTTGATTTCTAAACTGGGATCTACAAGTGATGTATATGGACACGGATAACCCACTCGGCTTAAGCCAGAAATACTTTATTTTTCCAGGAAACAGAAAATAAGAAAACAGGGGGAAAAAACACTTTAGGGGATATTCCGACACAGAGGGGGCTTCTTTATGACTCTGGAGCGACCACTGCAGTGCACTTCAAAGAAAAGCCCCTTATGGATGACTCTAGTCTTCAATGGGTCATGGTATACTGCAGACCTCCCTTTACAAAGCACTCCATCAGTCATCGTTCCCTCTTTCTCCCCCTGAGAGGCTGGAAGGGGGGTGGGGGGGTTGGAGGCAAGCTGCCAAAAAGTGCAGCAATTTTAGCCTCTCGAGCATTTTCTCTGACACTTCGGTCAGAGAGGTGTCAGTACAGCTGGTCAAACAGAGAGGGAGACCTCTAAAACAACGTGTCGTTTACATGACGGCAGCCTCATGCCCCCTCCAGCCATACACTACTGCAGCCATGATGTACTCAAACCAATTACCACTGTCCTAAGCAAGAGCATATAGCTAGCTACGCATGAAATAACAATCTATTTTATTAACCAATCATTTGCTGGACTGTACTTATTTAATTTTTATTTATTTATATTAAACCTTCAATTAACCAGGTAAGCCAGTTGAGAACAAGTTCTCATTTACAACTGCGACCTGGCCAAGATAAAGCAAAGCAGTGTGATAAAAACAACAACATACAGTCAATAGCACAATAGAAAATCTATATACAGTGTGTGCAAATGTAGTAAGTTATGGAGGTAAGGCAATAAATAGGCCATAGTGCAAAATAATTACAATTTAGTATTAACACTGGAGTGATAGATGTGCAGAAGAAGATGTGCAAATAGAGATACTGTGGTGCAAATGAGCAAAATAAATAACAATATGGGGATGAGGTAGTTGGGTGGGCTAATTACAGATGGGCTGTGTACAGCTGCAGTGATCGGTAAGCTGCTCTGACAACTGATACTTAAAGTTAGTGAGGGAGATAAGAGTGTCCAGCTTCAGAGATGTTTGCAGTTCGTTCCAGTCATTTGCAGCAGAGAACTGGAAGGAATGGCGGCCAAAGGAGGTGTTGGCTTTGGGGATGACCAGTGAGATACCTGCTGGAGCGCAGACTACGGGTGGGTGTTGCTATGGTGACCAGTGAGCTAAGATAAGACGGGGATTTGCCTAGCAGTGATTTATAGATGACCTGGAGCCAGTGGGTTTGGCGACGAATATGTAGTGAGGGCCAGCCAACAAGAGCGTAAAGGTCACAATGGTGGGTAGTACAGTGGGGGAAAAAAGTATTTAGTCAGCCACCAATTGTGCAAGTTCTCCCACTTAAAAAGATGAGAGAGGCCTGTAATTTTCATCATACGTCAACTATGACAGACAAATTGAGATTTTTTTTCCCCGAAAATCACATTGTAGGATTTTTTATGAATTTATTTGCAAATTATGGTGGAAAATAAGTATTTGGTCACCTACAAACAAGCAAGATTTCTGGCTCTCACAGACCTGTAACTTCTTCTTTAATAGGCTCCTCTGTCCTCCACTCGTTACCTGTATTAATGGCACCTGTTTGAACTTGTTATCAGTATAAAAGACACCTGTCCACAACCTCAAACAGTCACACTCCAAACTCCACTATGGCCAAGACCAAAGAGCTGTCAAAGGACACCAGAAACAAAATTGTAGACCTGCACCAGGCTGGGAAGACTGAATCTGCAATAGGTAAGCAGCTTGGTTTGAAGAAATCAACTGTGGGAGCAATTATTAGGAAATGGAAGACATACAAGACCACTGATAATCTCCCTCAATCTGGGGCTCCACGCAAGATCTCACCCCGTGGGGTCAAAATGATCACAAGAACGGTGAGCAAAAATCCCAGAACAACACGGGGGGACTTAGTGAATGACCTGCAGAGAGCTGGGACCAAAGTAACAAAGCTTACCATCAATATCACACTACGCCGCCAGGGACTCAAATCCTGCAGTGCCAGACGTGTCCCCCTGCTTAAGCCAGTACATGTCCAGGCCCATCTGAAGTTTGCTAGAGTGCATTTGGATGATCCAGAAGAGGATTGGGAGAATGTCATATGGTCAGATGAAACCAAAATATAACTTTTTGGTAAAAACTCAACTCGTCGTGTTTGGAGGACAAAGAATGCTGAGTTGCATCCAAAGAACACCATACCTACTGTGAAGCATGGGGGTGGAAACATCATGCTTTGGGGCTGTTTTTCTGCAAAGGGACCAGGATCCGTGTAAAGGAAAGAATGAATGGGGCCATGTATCGTGAGATTTTGAGTGAAAACCTCCTTCCATCAGCAAGGGCATTGAAGATGAAACGTGGCTGGGTCTTTCAGCATGACAATGATCCCAAACACACCGCCCGGGCAACAAGGAGTGGCTTTGTAAGAAGCATTTCAAGGTCCTGGAGTGGCCTAGCCAGTCTCCAGATCTCAACCCCATAGAAAATCTTTGGAGGGAGTTGAAAGTCCGTGTTGCCCAGCGACAGCCCCGAAACCTGAAGGATCTGGAGAAGGTCTTGTTGTTATTAGTCCCATCCTTCAGCTCCATTCAACACCAAAACATCACTTCTCTAGAGGAGATCTGCATGGAGGAATGGGCCAAAATACCAGCAACAGTGTGTGAAAACCTTGTGAAGACTTACAGAAAATGTTTGACCTGTGTCATTGCCAACAAAGGGTATATAACAAAGTATTGAGAAACTTTTGTTATTGACCAAATACTTATTTTCCACCATAATTTGCAAATAAATTCATTAAAAATCCTACAATGTGATTTTCTGCATTTTTTTTTCTCATTTTGTCTATCATAGTTGACGTGTACCTATGATGAAAATTACAGGCCTCTCTCATCTTTTTAAGTGGAACTTAAAATTAAAATTAGAACTTGCACAATTGGTGGCTGACTAAATACTTTTTTCCCCCACTGTATATGGGGCTTTGGTGACAAAATGGATGGCACTGTGATATACTACATCCAATTTGCTGAGTAGAGTGTTGGAGGCTATTTTGTAAATGACATCGCCGAAGTCAAGGATCGGTAGGATAGTCAGTTTTACAAGGGCATGTTTGGCAGCATGAATGAAGGAGGCTTTATTGTGAAATAGGAAGCCGATTCTGGATTTAACTTTGGATTGGAGATGCTTAATGTGAGTCTGGAAGGAGAGTTTACGGTCTAACCAGACACCTAGGTATCTGTAGTTGTCCACATATTCTAAGTCAGACCCGCCGAGAGTAGTGATTCTAGTCTGGCAGGCGGGTGCAAGCAGCGTTCGATTGAAGAGCATGCATTTAGTTTTACTAGCGTTTAGGAGCAGTTGGAGGCTATGGAAGGAGTGTTGTATGGCATTGAAGCTCATTTGGAGGTTTGTTAGCACAGTGTCCAATGAAGGGCCAGATGTATACAAAATGGTGTCGTCTGCGTAGAGGTGGATCTGAGAGTCACCAGCAACAAGAGCGACATCATTGATATACACAGAGAATAGAGTCGGCCCAATAATTGAACCCTGTGGCACCCCCATAGAGACTGCCAGAGGTCCCGACAACAGGCCCTCCGATTTGACACATTGAACTCTATCTGAGAAGTAGTTGGTTAACCAGGCGAGGCAGTCATTTGAGAAACCAAGGCTATTTAGTCTGCCAATAAGAATGTGGTTATTGACAGAGTCAAAAGCCTTGGCCAGGTCGATGAAGACGGCTGCACAGTACTGTCTTTTATCGAACGCGGTTATTATATCGTTTAGGACCTTTAGCGTGGCTGAGGTGCACCCATGACCAGCTCGGACCTGGTAGCCGGGGTAGGGGTAGCCAAGTGGAAAGCATGGCCAGCCGTAGCAAAATGCTTATTTATCGGTGGTGACAGTGTTTCCTAGCCTCTGTGCAGTGGGCAGCTGGGAGGAGGTGCTCTTATTCTCCATGGACTTTACAGTGTCCCAAAACCTTTTGGAGTTAGTGCTACAGGATGCAAATTTCTGTTTGAAAAAGCTAGCCTTTGCTTTCCTAACTGATTGTGTATATTGGTTCCTGACTTCCCTGAAAAGTTGCATATCGCAGGGGCTGTTCGATGCTAATGCAATACGCCACAGGATGTTTTTGTGCTGGTCAAGGGCAGTCAAGTCTGGGGTGAACCAGGGGCTATATCTGTTTTTAGTTCTGATTTTTTTGAATGGGGCATGCTTATTTAAGATGGAGAGGAAAGCACTTTTAAAGAACATACAGGCATCCTCTACTGACGGAATGAGTTCAATATCCATCCAGGATACCCGGGCCAGGTCAATTAGAAAGGCCTGCTTGCTGAAGTGTTTTAGGGAGCGTTTGACAGTGATGTGGGTTGGTCGTTTGACCGCGGACCCATTACGGACGCAGGCAATGAGGCAGTGATCGCTGAGATCCTGGTTGAAGACAGCGGAGGTTTATTTAGAGGGTAAATTAGTCAGGATGATATCTATGAGGGTGCCCATGTTTACAGATTTAGGGTTGTACCTGGTAGGTTCCTTGATAATTTGTGTGAGATTGAGGGCATCAAGTTGTAGGACGGCCGGGGTGTTAAGCATATCCCAGTTTAGGTCACCAAGCAGTACGAACTCTGAGGATAGATGGGGTGTAATCAATTCACATATGGTGTCCAGGGCACAGCTGGGGACTGAGGGGCGTCTGTAGCAAGCGGCAACAGTGATAGACTTATTTCTGGAGAGGTAGATTTTTAGTAGAAGCTCAAACTGTCTGGGCACAGACCTGGATAGTATGATAGAGCTGTATGATTGTACCGTACTACATTTACATTTTAGTCATTTAGCAGACGCTCTTATCCAGAGCGACTTACAGGAGCAGTTAGGGTTAAGTGCCTTGCTCAAGGGCACATCGACAGATTTTTCACCTAGTCGGCTCGGGGTTTAGAACCAGCGACCTTTTGGTTACTGGCACAACGCTCTTAACCACTAAGCTACCTGCTGCCACACCCTGCTAGATTCCCAGTTAGCTGTTTTCAGTCTCTTTAAGTATTTGTTGCATAGTTGAGGTTTCCATGAATAAACAGACTTTCATTTTCATACAGTATCACAACTAATACATTTTTCGTGCACATTCCATCCCAAACTGTTGAACATTGTTAAATCCCCCCAGACTTATTTTTGGTCTGTTTGACAGAGAAGCCCACATAGTTTACAGGTCTCCATGGATAGTATTTATATAAGTTATACATGTACATGCAGTTATTCCTATGTTCTTCATAGACAGTGTTTGAACTGTTCCTCCTGTTCCTCCTTGATTTGCCCTAACAAAAAAATTGATCAAATTAAGATCCTACATCTGTACACTGCATGTAGTTCTTAAATCAAGGTGAAATTGCCTCTCAAGAGACCAAAATTAAAAATCAAGACAAATACTGCAAATCTCCCCCCACACAAAAGAGATACTGTTCTCCCACTGACACTAACAAAATTCTGGCCAATATCTAGATTAGAGATAAAGACATCTGGAAGGAGGAGACTAGTCGTGAGGGACCGTTAGGTCAGTGACCTAATTATAAAGAGCTATTTGGTCCTTGGCCTTTTTGTCCCTTGACATTATGCCCAGACACAGTTATCAGTAACCCCCATCTTATAAATGTTTACTTATGTGGGTACACCCTGTTGTGGAATGGGATTTTGGCCTGGACTTAACAAACTCACAGTGCCCCCTATTGGGCTTGGCAAGGAGTACTCTCTACTATGATTTCCTGTATAAATGTCGTTGTGAATGTCTTGTGGTCATACGGATTTGCTCTTTATTGAGGATAAAAGCTCACTTTCACAAATGGTTAAACTCTTGTCCTACCACTTGTCAAGTGTTGTCATTAGGATGTTGTTACAGCTCTGTTACACGGTCTGCTGAAAATGGAGGCACACATCCTTTAACCCCTTGTAAATCACTCACACACACACTCAACTCCATATGAGTGACTACATCAGACTGGGAGCCTGGTGTACTGTCAACAGGCTCTCTTAATGAGGCACACACACACACACACACACACACACATCACACTCACATTCACATTCACACCCTGGCCCGGCCCCTGGTTGCTCCTGGCCGCTGCCTGCTCCTGGCCCAAACACATGCTGTAAAGAAGGGGCTCTGCTAACTCTGCTAGGCTGCGTTTACACAGGAAGCCCAATTCTGATCTTTTGCCTAATTATTGGCAAAAAGTCTGATCTGATTGGTCAAAAGACCAATTAGTGAGAAAAAAAAAGATCAGAACTGGACTGCCTGTGTAAACACAGCCCTAGACTTTCAGACTCTTCTTATGTCTTGACTGGCTGGCTGAATGTTATCTCCTAGTTAGTCTCACTTTGGCCAAACTCTTGGATCCACCAGACACAACGGGTGTGGTAAGAGACTGTCTCCTTGTGGTCTGACAGCCTTTGTGTCTCAGGACTCTAGCATCCCAACGCCATGGTAATTATGATGGAAATATAAATCATTTAGCCAGGGTTGCCAGATTACTGAAGGCCATTTGCATTGCAGAACTCACTTTTCCCGGGTTGCCAGATTACCGGAAGACATTACAGCATATCCTCTCGCAAAGGTTCACGGATCATTAGCTGATCTCAGCATCTCTGTGGTGCGGTAATCAGCGTTCAGAACCAAAATGTCTGACTCGCTACGTAGCCTCAGTAGACCTCACAGCAGTTAGCCATAACGTTAAGAGTACAGGCTTCATCTTGTTTCTATAACAAACCACCTACTGTACAGTCAGTCAGTCTGGACTCTGTGGTCAGAGACTGTAGCTACTGTAGACTGAATGACCTCAGCTAGCCTAACGCCGTTAGATAGATTCTCCTGACTCAGGTAAAAAAGGGCTGCTGACATTCAAGATGAAGTCTGTCTGGGATGAGGGGGAAGAGCGAAGCCGAACCGCAGATGGTCGGGCCAAGTCGACCACTGGACCGTGGTAATGAGCGCGGTCAAACACAGATGTTCATTAAAAAAAGTTCTCGACCTTGTCTGTCTGGGCGCAGTTTAATGCGCTCCCCTGTGCCGCAACAGCTCCTGCATTCATAATATAGGTTCCATTCAGTCAGCTTAGGTTTACATCTCACTCCTTAATTTGCACTCCTATCCAAGTACAACACACTCAGCGGAATGGGGGTGATTAGGTGACCCATGAACAGTAAGAAAGGGTTCAATTGAGACTTTGTACACTAGGTGGTAGAGCTGTTAAATATATTGCTAAATATAATGGTAGAGAGCCGTGTCTTAAGTCTGTGTGGTCTGTGTGTGTGTGTGTGTGTGTGTGTGTGTGTGTGTGTGTGTGTGTGTGTGTGTGTGTGTGTGTGTGTGTGTGTGTGTGTGTGTGTGTGTGTGTGTGTGTGTGTGTGTGTGCGTGTGTGTGTGTGTGTGCTTGTGCAATACCATGAATGTGTATGAAAAGGCATGGGACATGAGACCACCAGACAGCTAATGACATTCAACGAGTGGCGCAGTGGTCTAAGGCACTGCATCGCAGTGCTAGCTGTGCCACTAGAGATCCTGGCTCGAGTCCAGGCTCTGTCGCAGCCGGCCATGACCGGGAGACCCATAGGCGGCGCACAATTGGTCCAGCGTCGTCCAAGGTAGGGGAGGGTTTGGCCGGCAGGGATGTAGGTTCGTTTCCCACAGTATGAAAATAATAAATATATAATAATTACATGTATGCATTCACTAACTGTAAGTCGCTCTGGATAAGAGTGTCTGCTAAATGACTAAAATGTAAATGTAAAATTAAAAACCTTTGTGTTCCCTAAGAATTACTCCCCTACTTTATGTGAAACTGTAACCCTAATGACAAAAGTTCCTCTCTCTGTGCTGTCGGAGCTGAGCACACCAGGACTGGGGATTCCAGAAATAATCAACTTCCTTGTCCTCACTTTGGTAGCTGCAACCAAATGTTACAGTTGGTTTACAGTAGGCATGCATGTGCATCTTAACATTTAACATCTTCATCTCCCATTAGCGTGGACTTGACCCTGCCCTTTCTGTTTCCTGTCTAGGCGGGTCATGAGTCACAGTAACCCACGGCAACGCTACTGTGGAAACTCCCTGAAATTATCTTTTGTGTTCCCAACTTAATTTCCCTCCAATTACGTTAATGCACCATGTGTGTTCCACCGGAACACAATGTGAAGGAGCCTTCTCCCCCTTAACACGGAACAGGGGTTAATTGAGGACGTTAGGTAAAAAATGTTGGCTATTAAGACTTGGCTTTGAGGCCACACAAAGGGCCTGAGCACTGCCAACAGAGTAATGCTGTGGTGTCATGGAAGCTGTGATGCTAATGAAATCATGCAGATGGGGCGTGGAGATGGAGATGGCATGCTACTCCCTGGTCTGCCAAGCTGCTTTTTTCTGTCTTTCATTCCATTTCTCTCTGCCTTTCTCTCTCTTTCTCTTTCTCTTTCTCTACCCCCCCCCCCCCCCCCCTCTCTCTCTATTTCTGGGTCCCTTTCCCCCTCCTCTCTTTCCCTTTCCCCTGTCTTTCCCTCTCTTTCACCCTTCTTTGTTCCTGTTCTCCATAGCTCCTAGTAGTTTATGTCTGCTCTCACACATAAGCCCCTTTAGACCGTCCTCAGCAGTGCCAAGTTGCATGCCATCTGCAACTCAGGACAGCCCAACTGGACAACTCAGTTGTTACATTTGCAGAAACATACTGTATACTGTCCGCAGAAGGGTGTGCAGAAGATTATACAGATTGTTGAATGAAAGTTATTTTGAACCTCAAGTTTCTTAGGCTCATGCACCTTGGTTAGACCGCAAAGCAGCGATAGCATACTTGTTCCTTTGTCAATGTCAGTTTACCCCCTGGCTACTGAACCACATTTCTCTCTCAGATAAAACACGCATGTACACTGACAAACAAACACACAACCCAGAAAATATTATTGTACAACTTTAATTGATCAGTCTTGACTATAGAGGGATGACTTCAGTGCAAAGTATTAGTCCACAAAGGTTGATTGCAGTCAAGCTTGAATCACTACGAATTATGCTTCCAACTGTACCAAATAGATAAAGATATTTTAACTTATCTTTTGTTTCCAACCAATGGGGAATGAATCATAATTGATATTTGATGCATTTGCCCAAACCCGCAATGATAAATAATGGGCATTACAGTGAAAACAGACTTTGACTACTCTTGAGTAATTGAGTAATACCCACATTTCTGTCATGTCAATTCATTCCAAATGTCGTGATGTAATTCATTTAACAAGATATTGTTTTTGTTGAATTTCCTCATGGGCTCTAGTTGGGCTTCTGGCAAAGTCTTGGCTGGCTCGTAAAGACATTAACAAAGAAAACAGTGCCCGTGTTAAAACCTGATGGAAAAATGACTGTTAATAACCGACCCAGAGGGTCCTCCAAATATGAATTAAGGGCGATTCCACGCCAGCATGGCCCAAAACAGATTGTTCTGGCAATTCTCACATAAAAACTTCATGGGGAGGTTTAACATGCTTTTTACATATACATCACAAACCATTTTTGGCAAAATCCTAATGAAAGTGGCCATTTTAGGCCCCTTTTAGACCTATACATGCCTCCTGTAAGACCCTATGATCCGGAACCGTACATTGTACAGACAATATCTTAGTGTCATTATACTCCTTATAGTATGTCTAAAATATATAGTATGTCTATATTCTGAAATACAATTTTCCACATTAATTTATTCCACAATAAAAATATTATTATTCATATTTCAAAAGTACCCTTTTTTTATTTAGCTTATTTTTAGACATATTGTTTGGAACAATATACTCTTCAAACATATCACATTTCCAGAGTGGGCTCTACTTTTGAATAAATTATAAATCGTATACATAGAAATTAACATTATAGGTCATTAACCAATCACAGCCCTCCTGTAGGATTGCACATTCACCAAATCACCAGCAGAGGGAGGTCCCTTTGAACCAATTTTCCCATTCACTGCATTGGTGGCACTCATACAATTTATCATAACAAAAAAAAAGCAGAGAGCCCACTCTGGAAATGTGATGTACTTGAATGGTATATTGTTTAAAACAATATCAAAAAGGGTACTTTAGAGATATTCATATGAGTAATATTTATGTTGAATAATTGTATGTGTAAAAATGCATTTCAGAATGCAGCGATACTCCATATTTTAGAGCAAACTATTAGGAGTGTAATGACACCAAGATGTTGTCCGTATCATGTACGGTTCACAGATCATAGGGTCTTACAGGAGGCATGGATACAGCTGTGGAAAAAATTAAGAGACTACTGCAATTTTTTCTTAAATCAGCATCTCTACATGTATGACAGCAATTCCATTCCAGTGTCTGTTGAATTCCAACACAGGCACACCTCATTCTACTGAATTAGGTACTGATTAGGTGATCACATGAACCAAATCTTATTTAACGAGGAAAAGTATAAAAACCACTGCTGTGGTCTTCACTATCATCTTGCAATAGAACCAGCTGGATAGCAAAAACAGTGCTAATAGTACCACAAAAGTAATATTAATCAAAAAATAATATTGACCATGCCAAAAGAGTTGAAAAGGAAAGTTTTGAGTGAGGAAAAGAAGGGGTCAATTCTGGCTTTACTGGCAGAGGGATACAGTGAGCGTCTGGTTGCTTCCATCCTTAAAATTTAAAAGACGGTGGTTCATAAGAACAAGGTCAAGCAGCAGACATTGAGGACAACAAAGCTACAGACCGGCAGAGGGCGAAAACGACTCTCTACTGACCGGGATGACCGCCAACTCATTCGAATGTCACTCAACAACCGTAGGATGACATCAAGTGACGTACAAAAAGAATGGCAAACGGCAGCTGGAGTGATGTGCATGGCGAGTTCGAAACAGGCTCCTAGGGGCAGTGCTAAAGTCATGCAAAGCTAGAAAAAAGCCCTTCATCAATGAGAAGCAAAGAAGAGCCAGGCTGAGGTTTGCAAAAGACCATAAGGATTGGACCGTAGAGGACTGGAGTAAGGTCATCTTCTCTGATGAGTCAAATTTTCAGCTTTGCCCAACTAATGGTTAGACGCAGACCTGGAGAGGCCTACAAGCCACAGTGTCTCGCACCCACTGAGAAATTTGGTGGAGGATCGGTGATGGGGGTGCTTCAGCAAGGCTGGAATCAGGCAGATTTGTCTTTGTGAAGGATGCATGAATCAAGCCGATGAATCCAAGATGGCATAGCAGTACGGTCGTGTTTTCTGAAATGTCCTCATGTAAATAGCCTGTTTTTTTAGTTTTTTGTCTTTTTCGCATATATTTCTCAATCTCACTTTCCATCCTTTAACTAAATATACTTTCCTGCAACCCGCCTCACCCAATGTGGAACGGATTCTGTTGTTCTTCATACATTTCTATCCAGAACCTCTGGCTGAAACTAGCTAGCTAACTAGCTACTTGCTACTTGCTATCAGCCACCATTAGCGGTCCTCACCATTGTCCGTGGCCGTGGCCTGCACTACCTACCAGCCAGCTCTAGCCTGGACAATTGTCGGCCAGTCTGCACAGTCTGCACATCGCGCTATCGAGCCAGAGCATATCGGATTTTCTGCTGGAACCACTGAATCACTGGACCTTAACACCGGATCATCGCTAGCCAGCTAACTAGCTATTGCTATTAGTCACCATTAGCGGTCTTCACCATTGTCTGTGGCCGTGGCCTGCACTACCTACCAGCCAGCTCTAGCCTGGACTATTATTCGGCCAGTCTGCACAGTCTGCCCAGCGCGTTATCGACCCAGAACATATCGTTTTTTCTGCCGGAATCACTGAAACACTGGACCTTTAACACCGGATTATTCGCTACTAGCTAACTGCAACCAAATGGACGTCGTGGTTGCTAATCAGCCCTGAGCTAGCCTTGAGCCAGGCCCATCTCCCGGCTATCTACCTCTCTGTCAACCGGACGGGACCTCCTAGTCTTGACACGGAGCCCCGCCGATCCAACACGACTGGTCTGCCGACGAAATCGTCTGATGTGGTTACAACAGGCTTCCCGTTACGACGTCGACCACAAAGATCAATCTGCTAGCCCTGGCCCGCTAGCACACGCTAGAGGTGGCCTCTTGCTCGCTAGTGCAATAGCAACCCCCGAACTACCTCCGAACTATCCTATTGCTGCTCACCGGACCTTATGATAATTCAGCTATACAGCTGATGCCTGCTGGACTGTTCCTTTTTACGGTACCTTATCCTGTTTATGTTTAGCCTCAGCCCAAACTTTGTCGCCATTACCAGCTGTTGTCTTAGCTCTCTCGAATTACACCTGTGATTGCTTTATGCCTCTCTCCCATGTCAATATGCCTTGCTTATTGCTGTTTCGGTTAATTCTTATTGTAATATTTCACTGTAGATCCCCCAGCCCAGCTAAACCTGCCTTAGATAGCTCCTTTGTCCCACCCCCCATACATGCGGAGACCGATTCAATCGGTGGCTCCAGTGATGCTATCTCTTTCATCGTTACCCAACGCTTAGGTTTACCTCCACTGTACTCATATCCTTCCATATCCTTTTCTGTACATAATGCCCTGAATCTTTTCTACAACGCCCGGAAACCTGCCCCTTTTTTTCTCTGTACCCAACGCACTAGAAGACCAGTACTTAAAGCCTTTAGCCGTATCCTTATTCTACTCCTCCTCTGTTCCTCTGGTGATGTAGAGGTTAACCCAGGCCCTGTAGCCCCCAGTATCACTCCTACTCATTTACATTTTAGTCATTTAGCAGACGCTCTTATCCAGAGCGACTTACAGTTAGTGAGTGCAAACATTGATTTTTATTTTATTTTTATGTTTTCTCTTTTTTTATTTTGTTTTATATATATTTTTTTCATTTCATACTGGCCCCCCGCGGGAATCGAACCCACAACCCTGGCGTTGCAAACACCATGCTCTACCAACATCCCTGCCTGCCATTCCCTCCCCTACCCTGGACGACGCTGGGCCAATTGTGCGCCGCCCCATGGGTCTCCCGGTCACGGCCGGCTACGACAGAGCCTGGATTCGAACCAGGATCTCTAGTGGCACAGCTAGCACTGCGATGCAGTGCCTTAGACCACTGTGCCACTCGGGAGATACTCCCCAGGTGTTATCATTTGTTGACTTCTGTAATCGTAAAAGCCTTGGTTTCTTGCACGTTACTATCAGAAGCCTCCTTCCTAAGTTTGAGTTATTCACTGCGTTAGCACACTCCGCCAACCCTGATGTTCTAGCAGTGTCTGAATCCTGGCTTAGGAAGGCCACCAAATATTCAGAAATTTCCATCCCCAACTACAACATTTTCCGTCTCGATAGAACTGCCAAAGGGGGTGGGGTTGCAATCTACTGTAGAGATAGCCTGCAGAGCTCTATCGTACTATCCAGGTCTGTGACCAAACAGTTTGAGCTCCTACTTCTAAAAATCCACCTTTCCAGAAATAAGTCTCTCACTGTTGCCGCTTGCTACAGACCCCCCTCAGCCCCGAGCTGTGCCCTGGACACCATATGTGAACTGATTGTCCCCCATCTATCCTCAGAGTTCGTACTGCTTGTTGACCTAAACTGGGATATGCTTAACACCCCGGCCAACCTACAATCTAAACTAGATTCTCTCAATCTCACACAAATTATCAACGAACCTACCAGGTACAACCCTAAATCTATAAACATGGGCACCCTCATAGATATCATCCTGACAAATTTACCCTCTAAATACCCCTCCGCTGTCTTCAACCAGGATCTCAGCGATCACTGCCTTATTGCCTGCGTCCGTAACGGGTCCGCGGTCAAACGACCAACCCTCATCACTGTCAAACGCTCCCTAAAACACTTTAGTGAGCAGGCCTTTCTAATTGACCTGGCCCGGATATCCTGGATGGATATTGACCTCATTCCGTCAGTAGAGGATGCCTGGTTGTTCTTTAAAAGTGCTTTCCTCTCAATCTTAAATAAGCATGCCCCATTCAAAAAATTCAGAACTAAGAACAGATATAGCCCTGTTTCTCCTCAGACTTGCCTGCCCTTGACCAGCACAAAAACATCCTGTGGCGTTCTGCATTAGCATCGAACAGCCCCCGCGATATGAAACTTTTTAGGGAAGTCAGGAACCAATATACACAATCAGTTAGGAAAGCAAAGGCTAGCTTTTTCAAACAGAAATTTGCAACCTGTAGCACTAACTCCAAAAAGTTTTGGGACACTGTAAAGTCCATGGAAAATAGGAGCACCTCCTCCCAACTGCCCACTGCACTGAGGCTAGGAAACACTGTCACCACCGATAAATCTACAATAATCGAGAATTTCAACAAGCATTTTGCTACGGCTGGCCATGCTTTCCACCTGGCTACCACTACCCTGGCCACCCTCCGCTGCAACTTGCCCATGCCCCCCCCCCCCCCCCCCCCCCCCGCTTCTCCTTCACACAAATTCAGACAGCTACTGTTCTGAAAGAGCTGAAAAATGTGGACCCCTACAAATCAGCTGGGCTAGACAATCTGGACCCTTTCTTTCTCAAATTAGCCGCCGAAATTGTCGCAACCCCTATTACTAGCCTGTTCAACCTCTCTTTCGTAACGTCTGAGATCCCCAGAGATCCTCTTCAAAGGGGGTGACACTCTAGATCCAAACTGTTATAGACCTATATCCATCCTGCCCTGCCTTTCGAAAGTTTTTGAAAGCCAAGTTAACAAACAGATCACCGACCATTTCGAATCCCACCGTACCTTCTCCGCTATGCAATCCGGTTTCCGAGCTGGTCATGGGTGCACCTCAGCCACGCTCAAGGTCCTAAACGATATTATAAATGCGATCGATAAAAGACAGTACTGCGCAGCCGTCTTCATCGAACTGGCCAAGGCTTTCGACTCTGTCAACCACCGCATTCTTATTGGCAGACTAAATAGCCTTGGTTTTTCTAATGACTGCCTTGCCTGGTTCACCAACTACTTCTCAGATAGAATTCAATGTGTCAAATTGGAGGTCCTGTTGTCTGGACCTCTGGCCGTCTCTATGGGGGTGCCAGAGGGTTCAATTCTCGGGCCGACTCTATTCTCTGTGTATATCTGTCACGCCCTGACTCAGGGGACTCGTATATGTTGAGTCAGGGTGTGTATATTCTTTGTTGTGTATTATATATGTGGTGTATCTAGTATGTATAGATCTATGTTGGCCGGTGTGGTTCCCAATCAGAGGCAGCTGTCGCTCGTTGTCTCTGATTGGGGACCATACTTAGGCAGCCTATTGGCACTGTCTAGTTGTGAGATCTTGTTCCGTGTAAGTTATGTTGTGTGTTCTACCTTGGACTTCACGTTTCGTTTTGGTTGTTGTTTTGTCGCTGTGTTTATAAGTTAATAAACATGTACGTATATCACGCTGCACCTTGGTCTGACCCGTCATTCAATGAACGTGACAGAAGATCCCACCAAACGAGGACCAAGCAGCGTGCCCAGGCGGAGCGAATAGCCATGTCACAAGGACATTTTTTGGGGGGGCACACGGGGTGGTTGGCGGAGCCTAGTGTCAGAGCAGGGCCAACTCCCCGTACTCACGCAAGGAAGTGTATGACTGGGCAGGCTCCGTGTTATGCGGAGCTACGTACTGTGTCGCCAGTGCGCCGGCACAGTCCTGTACGTCCTGTGCTTGCACCACGCACGTGCCGTGCGAAGATGGGCATCCAGCCAGGACGGGGTGTGCCGGCTCAACGCTCCTGGTCTCCAGTACGCCTCCTCGGTCCCGCATATCCTGCGCCAGTTCTACGAACTGTATCGCCAGTGCCCGTGCACAGCCCAGTGCGTCCTGTGCTGATGCCTCACACATACTGTGCGGAAGTAGGCATTCAGCCAGGACGGGTTGTGCCAGCTCTGCGCTCCAGACCTCCAGTCCGCCTCCACAGTCCGGCCCGGCCTGTTCCTGCTCCTCGCACCAAGCCAGTGGTGCGCGTCGCCAGCCCGGCCTGGCCTGTTCCTGCTCCTCGCACCAAGCCAGTGGTGCGTGTCGCCGGCCCGGCCCGGCCCGTTCCTGCTCCTCGCACCAAGTCAGTGGTGCGCGTCGCCAGTCCGGCCCGGCCTGTTCCTGCTCCTCGCACCAAGCCAGTGGTGCGCGTTCCCAGTCCGGCCCGGCCTGTTCCTGCTCCTCGCACCAAGCCAGTGGTGTGCGTCGCCAGTCCGGCCCAGCCTGTTCCTGCTCCTCGCACCAAGCCAGTGGTGCGTGTCACCAGTCCGGCCCGGCCCGTTCCTGCTCCTTGCACCAAGCCAGTGGTGCGTGTTCCTAGTCCAGTCCGGCCCGTGCCTGCTCCTCGCACGGCCCGTGCCTGTTCCACCGGTGCCTGGTCCGGCACGGTCAGCGGCTCCACTCCGGAGCCAGAGCAGTCCGCTCCACCGGGGTCCAGCTCCGGTCAGCGGCTCCACTCCGGAGCCAGAGCAGTCCGCTCCACCGGTTTCTGATCCAGCTCCAGTCAGTGGCTCCACTCCGGAGCCAGAGCAGTCCGCTCCACCGGGGTCTAGTCCAGCTCCGGTCAGCGGCTCCACTCTGGAGCCAGAGCAGTCCGCTCCAGCGGTGCCTGATCCAGCTCCGGTCAGCGGCTCCACTCCGGGAGCCTGAGTAGTCCGCTCCACCGGTGCCCGGTCCAGCTCCGGTCAGCGGCTCCAGTCCAGACCATGACGTCAGCCCCTCTCCAGGTTCGGGGTCTCCCACACCAGGGTCCAGACAGTGCCTGGAGTATTGGGGGAGGAAGGAGAGGGGAAGCAGCGCGCCGAGGTCTTGACCAGACCAGGGGCGCAACAGGGAGGTGGAGAGGGTGTGGTCGTCACGCCCGGAGCCGGATCCGCCTCCGAGGTGGAATGCCCCCCCGGCCCCTAACCTGGTATGTGAAGGTTGTGCGGTCGGAGTCCACACCTTTGGGGGGGGTACTGTCACGCCCTGACTCAGGGGACTCAGATAGAATTCAATGTGTCAAATTGGAGGGCCTGTTGTCTGGACCTCTGGCCGTCAGAGGGTTCAATTCTCGGGCCGACTCTATTCTTTGTGTATATCTGTCACGCCCTGACTCAGGGGACTTGTATATGTTGAGTCAGGGTGTGTATATTCTTTATTGTGTATATTCTATGTGGTGTATCTAGTATGTATAGATCTATGTTGGCCGGTGTGGTTCCCAATCAGAGGCAGCTGTCGCTCGTTGTCTCTGATTGGGGACCATACATAGGCAGCCTATTGGCACTGTCTAGTTGTGGGATCTTGTTCTGTGTAAGGTATGTTGTGTGTTCTACCTTGGACTTCACGTTTCGTTTCGGTTGTTGTTTTGTCGTTGTGTTTATAAGTTAATAAACATGTACGTATATCACGCTGCGCCTTGGTCTGACCCGTCATTCAACGAACGTGACAATATCAATGATGTCGCTCTTGCTGCTGGTGACTCTCGGATCCACCTTTATGCGGACGACACCATTTTGTATACATCTGACCCTTCATTGGACACTGTGTTAACAAACCTCCAAACGAGCTTCAACGCCATACAACACTCCTTCCGTAGCCTCCAACTGCTCTTAAACACTAGTAAAACTAAATGCATGCTCTTCAACCGAACGCTGCTTGCACCCACCCACCCGACTAGAATCACTACTCTCGGCGGGTCTGACCTAGAGTATGTGGACAACTACAAATACCTAGGTGTCTGGTTAGACTGTAAACTCTCCTTCCAGACTCACATTAAGCATCTCCAATCAAAAGTTAGATCTAGAATCGGCTTCCTATTTCGCAACAAAGCCTCCTTCACTCATGCTGCCAAACATGCCCTCGTAAAACTGACTATCCTACCGATCCTTGACTTCGGCGATGTCATTTACAAATTAGCCTCCAACACTCTACTCAGCAAATTGGATGTAGTCTATCACAGTGCCATCCGTTTTGTCACCAAAGCCCCATATACTACCCACCATTGTGACCTTTACGCTCTTGTTGGCTGGCCCTCACTACATATTCGTCGCCAAACCCACTGGCTCCAGGTCATCTATAAATCACTGCTAGGCAAATCCCCGTCTTATCTTAGCTCACTGGTCACCATAGCAACACCCACCCGTAGTCTGCGCTCCAGCAGGTATCTCACTGGTCATCCCCAAAGCCAACACCTCCTTTGGCCGCCATTCCTTCCAGTTCTCTGCTGCCAATGACTGGAACGAACTGCAAAAATCTCTGAAGCTGGAGACTCTTATCTCCCTCACTAACTTTAAGCGTCAGTTGTCAGAGCAGCTTACCGATCACTGCACCTGTACACAGCCCATCTGAAATTAGCCCACCCAACTACCTCATCCCCTTATTGTTATTTATTTTGCTAATTTGCACCCCAGTATCTCTATTTGCACATCATCTTTTGCAGATCTATCATTCCAGTGTTAATATGAAATTGTAACTATTTTGCACTATGGCCTATTTATTGCCTTACCTCCATAACTTACTACATTCGCACACACTGTATATATATGTTCTGTTTGTATTTTTGACTTGTTTTGTTTACCCCATATGTAACTCTGTGTTGTTGTTTTTTTATCGCACTGCTTTGCTTTATCTTGGCCAGGTCACAGTTGTAAATGAGAACTTGTTCTCAACTGGCTTACCTGGTTAAATAAAGGTGAAATAAATAAAAAAAAATAAGCCACGTACAAGGTTGTCCTGGAAGAAAACTTGCTTCCTTTTTCTCTGACATTGTTCCCCAACTCTGAGGATTGGTTTTTCCAGCAGGACAATGCACCATGCCACACAGCCAGGTCAATCAAGGTGTGGATGGAGGACCACCAGATCAAGACCATGTCATGGCCAGCCCAATCTCCAGACCTGAACCCCATTGAACATTTCTGGAATGTGATCAAGAGGAAGATGGATGGTCACAAGCCATCAAACAAAGCCGAGCTGCTTGAATTTTTGCGCCAGGAGTGGCATAAAGTCACCTAACATCAATGTGAAAGACTGGTGGAGAGCATGCCAAGACGCATGAAAGCTGTGATTGAAAATCAGGGTTATTCCACCAAATATTGATTTCTGAACTCTTCCTGAGTTAAAACATTATTATTCTGTTGTTTAAAAATGAACATGAACTTATTTTCTTTGCATTATTCGAGGTCTGACAACACTGCATCTTTTTTGTTATTTTGACCAGTTGTCATTTTCTGCAAATAAATGCTCTAAATGACAATATTTTTATTTGGAATTTTGGAGAAATTTTGTCAGTAGATTATAGAATAAAACAAAAATGTTATTTTTACCTAAACACATACCTATAAATAGTAAAACCAGAGAAACTGATAATTTTGCAGTGGTCTCTTAATTTTTTCCGCAGCTGTAGGTCTAAAAAGTGCCTAAAATGGCCACTTTCATCATGATAAAAATAAAATAATAGTTTGTGCTACAAATATAAAAAGTATATCAAACATCTTTCTTCCCAGTGAAGTCTCTATGTGAGAATTGCCAGAACAATCTGATATACTAACAATATGTTCAGTCCATGCTGGCATGGAATCGCCCTTAAGCATCCCAGGAAAGTATTTTGTAGCCATCTGGTTATTTTCATACTAAATGTTACATATAAATCTGCTTCTCCACTGTCCCAGTGCAGTGTTATTAGACCGAGGAGTGTTCGTATTAAGTTCAGCCATACTCTTCTTGAAGTATGGCTGAAGTAGGGCGTATGTATGGTGTCAGAAATGAAGGCCATGGGAGTGATAACAGATTCTAGGCTCTTCACCATTTTGTCAGCTCAGCTTGCTGTTTGCATTATAACATTGTTGTCAAGCTGATGTTTAATTGATAGTCCCATCGAAATGCAAAAACACTATGGAGTGATATTAATGCCAACAGAATTCAATAATTTGAACTATACCATTGCATAGTAGTGTGACAATGGAGGCATTCTCGCAGCTGATTGGATAGAGTAGGTTATTAAAAACATTCCTTGGCATTCAGGGGTGACAGCTCCCTAGATCAGTGGTTCCCAACCTTTTTTCCTTAGAGTCCCCCCTACTTGTATCTAAGAAAAGTGATTCATTCCAAATCTTTATTGGCAAAAATGTACATCAATTATAGTTTTTCTTTCCTTTTCTCTTTGGTTTGCCCTGGTTATCTTTGTGTATAATCAACTGTAGGCCTATACACACACATTGTTACCAAAATAATAAGAATGATTCATTATCAGCGTAATAAGTGATTAACAGCACCTATATAGCTCTGTCCTAGATCTCCCTAAGACCAATTAACTGAAACGGGGCAGTTTGTTGCATACACACATGCACATCATGTGAACACTGGTTTTGACACACTATAATGTATGTGTTATAAAAAATAAAAATAAGTAACAATTACAAACAGTATGTTACAATCAATAACTTGTTCCTTCCTTAAAAAACTAATGGCCACCTTGGGCTTGCATACCTCTGACCAGGGATGGGATGTCAGGTGTGATGCTAGTGACAGCCAGCCTAAAGTCCTGGTGGACATGGAGCCTGTTACGGCCTTTTGTTTTTATTGTTACAAGCGCGCTGAAGGCCGTCTCAGACAGGTACGTATTGCTGAATGGTAGAATAATAATTATATTATTATTATTATTATTATTATTATATTATTATTATTATTATTATTATTATTTATATTATTATTATATTATTATTATTGAATGGTAGAATAACCCTTGTAGCTGCGTGTATGGCCAGTCTTTTTCCAACTCTGTACTCCAGTTTCCGCACAAAAGCGTTGAGAGTCTTTGCACTGCATGACGTTTGATTCAGGACCCTGCATCCGCTTGTTTGTCTCATTGTAGAGAGTGAATGTATTCGCTAGGTATGCCGTTTTGATCCAAAACGCATTAGTCAGCTGTTCGCACAGTGGTCGATTGTGATCTTGCAAGAATTCCTTTATTTTTTCCTGCAGTTCCATAAAACGCACAAGCACTTGTCCACGTGACAACCAGCGTACCTCTGTGTGTAACAGCAGTGTTTGATGCGCTTCATCCTCACACAGCTGGGCAAACAGTCTTTTGTTAGTAGGGCGAGCCTTAATAAAGTTTACAACTTTAACAACAGTTGCCAGGGTGTTACTAAGGTCTTCCGAAAGTGTTTTACTGGCCAATGCTTGGCGATGTAGCATGCAGTGGAAAATTGCGCACCCCGGGGCTTTTTCCTTCAATCGGCTGTTAAATCCCTTGTTTTTGCCCATCAACGCTGCAGCCCCATCAGTGCAGCATGCAACAATATTCTCGTAGGGCAGATTATTGGACGAGAGATATGAGTCCATAGCTATAAAAATATCTTGGCCTGTTGTTGTTGTGGCTAGATTGGTAGACATAAGAATGTCTTGTTTCAAGTCATCACCGTCAATATATTGCACATAAACGATGAGCACGGATTCGTCTGACACTGTTGTTGTTTCATCCAACTGAATGGCAAAGGGAACATTCCTAAGCTTCTCGTGCAGCTGGTTTTGACAATCTCCAGCCATTTGATCAATTCTGTCTTTGACAGTGTTGTCAAAGAGTGGGACGGTTCTCACTTTATCCACCACCTGTGGGCCACACAGCCTCTCTACAATTTTCAGGCAGGCGGGTTTGATTAGTTGCTCTCCAATATTGTGCAGCTTTTTAACCTTGGCAATTAATAGCGAACACTCAAATGACGCCTCCGTGGCTCTATGTAAATCACTGCCTGCTCTTTCAAATGCTTTTCTGATGTCTGTGGACCTTTTTGATAGTGCCAACTGCTTCTTTCTCTCAAAAAAATCCTGACCATCACCAATAGTCCCCTGGTGTTTTGTTTCCTGGTGTCGTTGCATTTTGCTTGACTTCATGCTGTAACACTCACTGTAAGATCTAGCTATCAACTAGTTTCTAAGTCAACCACAACAGATTTGACTGTTCTGATATGACTAGGGTTGCAAAATGTAAACTTTTCCAAAATGTCCAGGTTATAATTTCCTGCTTATTACCTCGTAACTCCAGAAGTCTTCCAACCAGGATTTCTGAAAAATCTAGAAATGTTGGGAAAATTACTGGAATTTTGCAACCCTAGATATGACTGATCTGGATGGGACCACATGATGGAGCTGGAAGCCTGTTTTTACAGCTGTTCATTGGCTGACCTCCAGTTCTCTATCTGTGTTTACACAGGCAACCAATTCTGATCCTTTACCAAATCATTGGCCAAAGACCAATTAGTGGCTCTCACCCTTGCCCTCACATAATGTACACAGTAGGTACTGACTGAATGCTGTGTGTGTGTGTGTGTGTGTGTGTGTGTGTGTGTGTGTGTGTGTGTGTGTGTGTGTGTGTGTGTGTGTGTGTGTGTGTGTGTGTGTGTGTGTGTGTGTGTGTGTGTGTGTGTGTGCGTGTGTGACTCAGTGCACCTAATAGTAGAGCTATCTCAAATCCAAGTCATCTATCTCCTCCTGTGACAGTAGTAGAATGCAGTTGCTCGGCGTCGGAGCCCTTATAAACGTTCCCCATTCATTCCCACTTAAGTGGTGAAAGCCTTTGATCAAGGCTAGGGTGCTAGGAGCTTTGCTGGGTGTTGACTCACCTCTAAGCCTGCCTCTAACAGACAGGCCTTTGTGCTTACAGGAGGCCATCGCTCACCTGACCACGTGTCCTCTCTCAGCTGAATACACAACGCTAACGTTTACTTAGTCAGCTAGCTCCTTTTTCCTGTTTTTCAAACCATGCATGGCGAACATCACCCCCTAAACCGGGCTGTCACTCAAAACGAAGGACGCTGAAGTCAATGGCGACGAGCTTTTTGATCTCATGAATGACTTCTAAGTAAATGGTGCTCTTTTCAAAGTGAACACAAAGCAAGTCCCGTCACAGACTAAGGCTAATGTCGTTAAAGCGTGACAAAATCCCTAGAGAGAAGCATTACTGTAACGTGTGGTGTAGCCCATTCCCAATGTCACAGAGGATACAGTACAATGAGGTTTAGACTGAGTGGCTTTGTTGAATTCTAGCCTTTGTGACCAATGACAGCATTGTGGTAATACATATATGTGTGTGTTGTGTGTTTTGTGATGTGAGTTATTCCATTGGTATCCTTTTTATTTCAATTAATTACTGGAGGCTTACTCATATAAGGCCATCACAGATTCCATCTGGCCCTACCTATAACCCTACCAAGAATCTCACATCAGACTGGGATTAAATGGATAGTGCAAGATTTTGGCATTTACCCAGAGTCAGATTAACTAATTTGTAACCAATTTTATGTCTCTGTGTGCAGTTTGAAGGAAGTGAAAGGTAGTTTTGCAAGCCATTGCTAACTAGTGTTAGACTTCCAGTCATTGCGCTAACGCTAGTTGAAAATTGCACTAACGCTAGTTAGCAACTTCCTTCAAACTGCACACAGAGACATACAAATGGTATTCAATAGTTCATCTGACTCTGGGTACGTAGAAAAAGGGCTAAATTGCCAAAATCTCTCACTATCCCTTTAAAGTATCTAGTTCTGTCCTTGAGCTGTTCTTGTCTATTAATGTTCTGTATTATGTCATGTTTCATGTTTTGTGTGGACCCCAGAAAGAGTAGCTGCTGCTATTGCAACAGCTAATGGGGATCCTAATAAAATTCCAAATACCAAAGTTTGATTAAAGATGGCCAACTCCCTCTCTCTCCACCTGGCAGTTCCAGGCTTAATGGAGGCGCATGGCAGCGTAATGACTGTAAACCCCTGGCCTGCTCTAGCTCCACTTAACCTGTCCAGAGCCTGTCTCTCACCACTGCTGTATTACCCCTCGACCTCTCTGTCTGCTGGGCCTCTCTCTGTCTGTAGTCTTCCCCCTATGCAGCATTTGTCTGCAGATGGCGTCAGCTAGGGCTGCAATGATATGCACATTATGGTACAAGAGCACACACTCAACACAAGTCCAACACAAGTAAATACAAACACACACACACACACACACACACACACACCACATACACACAGCCCTAAAAATTGTCAAAGACTCCAGCCACCCTAGTCATAGACTGTTCTCTCTGCTACCACACGGCAAGCAGTACTGGAGCGCCAAGTCTAGGTCCAACAGCTTCTACCCCCAAGCCATAAGACTCCTGAACATCTACCCAGACTATTTTCATTGCCCCCTCCCTTTTACGCTGCTGCTACTCTCTGTTTGTTATCTATGCATAGTCACTTTAATAACTCTACCTACATGTACATATTACCTAAATTACCTCGACTAACCGGTGCCCCCGCACATTGACTAGGTACCAGTACCCCCTGTATATAGCGTCGCTATTGTTATTTTTACTGCTGCTCTTTCATTATTTGTTACTTTTATTTCATATAGTATATTTTTTTGTGATTTTTTTGGGGGTATTCTTTCTTAAAACTGCATTGTTGGTTAAGGGCTTGTAAGTAAGCATTTCACTGTAAGGTCTACACCTGTTGTATTCGGCGCAAGTGACAAATAACATTTGATTTGATTTGATTTGAGACACACACACACACACAAACACACACACACACACACACACACACACACAAAGACGCTCAAGAAAGATTCATTCCTTTCTGAATTCTTTCCATTCTGTACTTGGCACTCCATTATTGAAGAGAGATAGCAGGAAACAGCTAGCTATATATCTGACTCATGAAGTGCTATATAGAACCTTAAAGGGTTCTTTGGCTGTCCCCATAGGATAACATTTTGAAGAACCCTTGTTAGTTCCAGGTAGAACCCTTTTGGATCCAATTAGAACCATTTTGGGTTCCATGTAGAACCCTCAGTGGAAAGGGTTCTACCTGGAACCCAAAATGGTTTTACCTGGAACCAAAAAGGGTTCTCCTATGCGGAGAGCCAAAGAACCCTTTTGGAACCCTTTTTTCTAAGGGTGTAACTAGAGCTCTGCTTACGTCACTCAAACGTTCACACAAATCTTCCATAGACATCATTTGCATTATGTGACTGTGAAAGAGTGAGATATGCAAGAAGAAATCAGTAGTCATATAACCATGACAAAGGACTTTTTCTCTCTCTATCTATTGTAAAGATGTAATTCAGTTTTGTGCTGAATGTTTGTTGATAGCTGCTAATACTCTTAATACTGTATACTAATATGTCTTCAAAATAACCTTAAATGTTTTCACTTCATTCAACACAGTGAATCTCTACTCCTCACAGAAACGTTTTAAAGACCATGGCTGGTTGTTTCATTTCACAAACAGGTTTCATTCACCTCCATGTATGGCTTGCACCAATAGTCTGAGGAGTTCTCAAAAGCACTAGCACATCTAAGACCATGGGGCATTTTAAATAATGCCCTTTTGAGGCCTGAACTTTCTAAATCAGTCCCGGGAGAAAGGCTTCAGACTTTTAAACAGTCTAGTAGTCTAGTATTCAAGGGGTTATTGTTTTGCATTCCTTTATTTGCTAGCTACAGCCCGTTGGGTGAACAAATGTTGTGGTTAGCTTCCTCTGTGGCCAGCTTGTAACTGTGACTCATGTCCATGTCCGGAGGAGAGAGGCATGGTGGGGCTGGAGTTGGGTTTAGAGGGGCAAAAGGGAGTAGACTTTGATGATGACACACACACACGCACATGCACACACACACACACACACAAAGACACACACACACACAGACACAGACACACCCTCCACGCCATTGCATTGTCAGCAACTTATCAGTTTGTCAACTGTCTTTAGTCTGAAGGTCTGAGGGTTGAAGTCAGGTTATATGATCATGCTGTAACTGTACACAACAGTGTTTTACAGTATCATGCTACATTCTCCGTCAGAATGTTTCTGTCAGAAGTTCTCCAGTGATTGTTTGATATAGAAAGGGGCCTGTGGTTTCCTGTAGGCCTGTCCAAAGTAAACCTCATAATACTACTGTAATGGGATTAGTGGTGGAGGTTTGACTGACTGGGAAACCTGGCTCAACAGGAAGAGGTTAGGAAGTTACTGTAACACACTCACACACACACATGAGCAGGCACACACACACACAAACACACACACACACTGAGTTAGAATACCTAATAATGAGCTGCAGACCATACTATTTACCAAGAGAGTTTTCATCTATATTTTTCATAGCTGTCTATTTATCACCACAAACTGATGCTGGCTCTAAGACCGCACTCGACGAGTTGTATAGGGCCATAAGAAAACAAGAAAATGCACATCCAGAGATGGTGCTTCTCGTGGTCGGTGATTTTTATGCAGGGAAACTGAAATCCGTTTTACCTTATTTTTACCAGCATGTCACCTGTGCAACTGGAGGTGACAAAACCTTTGATCACCTTTACTCCATACACAGAAACAGATACAAGGCTCTCCCTCGCCCTTCCTTTGGCAAATCTCACTATAACTCTATCCTCCTGATTCCTGCTTACAAGCAAAATCTTAAACAGCAAGTACCAGTGACACGCTCAATACAGATGTGGTTCGATGAAGCGTATGCTAAACTACAGGACTGTTTCGCTACCACAGACTGGAAATGTTCCAGGATTCATCCGATAACATTGAGGAGTTTACCACATCAGTCACCGGCTTCATTAATAAGTGCATCGACGATGTTGTCGTCCCCACAGTGAACGTACCTACATATTGTGATGAGGTGTGAATAACGGGGTAAAACACCGAAATCCAGAGTTTATTCAGTGTACATGAATAAAGCGCAGCAAGCGTCAAAACGAAACTAGCAGAAGGGAAAAATCCACCTTGGCTACATACAAGGAAAGAGTAGCTCAACTGAGCTACTCACTCTCACAATGAACAATCACTCACAGAGGGAACACTTATACACAGACTAATGAGGGAATGAGTACCAGGTGTGTGTGATTGACAAGACAAGACAAGACAAATGGAGTGATGATAAATGGAGCGGTAGTGGCTAGTAAGCCGGTGACGACGAACGCCGAAACCTGCCAGAGCAAGGAGGGGCAGCCTCGGCTGAATTCATGACACATATCCCAATCAGAAACCATTGATTACAGGCAACATCCGCACTGAGCTAAAAGCTAGAGCTGCTGCTTTTAAGGAACGGAACACTAATCCGGACGCTTATAGGAAATCCCGCTACGACCTCCGACGAACCTACTACGCCAGCTCTGACGCTCGTCGGATATAGCAGGGCTTGCAAACTAGCATGGATTACAAAGGGAAACCCAGCCACGAGCTGCCCAGTGACACGAGCCTGCCAGACGAGCTAAATGCTTTCTATTCTCGCTTAGAGGAAATGGAGGTCCGAGCACGCCCCCTTCGACATCGATGGGGCTGTACTGGAGTGGATCGAGAGCTTCAAGTTCCTCGGTGTCCACATTACTAAGGAATTAACATACCTACACAGTCATGAAGAAGGCACACCAATGCCTCTTCCACCTCAGGAGGCTGAAAATATTTGTCATGGGCCCTCAGATCCTCAAAATGTTCTACAGCTGCACCACTGAGAGCATCTTGACTGGCTGCATCACCTCTTGGTATGGTAACTGCTTGGCATAGTGCTTAATCCACACTGTCTGCTATCTCACTCAAAAGGTCACATAGGAGATACTTTATAAAAGCACATTTCCCTCAGCGTCTGAGGTTGCTCCAGGACTCAATATGATCATTTATTTGAATTGCATAACCTAAGCGAGACGATTTAGCCGTTATGCGCACTTAATGAAATAGTGCGGAGACTGTATAACTGGGCTATACTGTATGTGCAGATGGTAACAATCTAGTCCCTGACAAAATAATGCAGTGCTCTGAGTGCAGGCCGCATTACACACTCCTCAAAACGCAATGACCCACTTAGAAAATGACCCCCGAGAGAGATTCTTAAGGAACGACTGATGACAAGTTGGATAGAAAACAGTCATGGATAAACACACACATGCATACAAAAACACCCACCCACACCCACCCACACACACACACACACACACACCCACACACACACACGATGCCATACACCCATATGGCAAATAAGCAACATGTGCATGCGGCGCTAGCAGCCAAACCTTTCATTACGCAATGCCCAGAAACTGCTCACAAACACCCTCTAGCTAACGAATCAGGGGGATTTGGAGTGTTAATTAATTGGTCATTTATTCTAGTGGTCTTTATTCTGGCACTGTCCAACAAAGGAATGTTTGTCCTTATCCCAAAAATGCTTATATTACCCTACAATTACTCATAGTGATTATATCATGGTATTGCCCAGTAGATTGAGACATGCTGTATGCACACTGAAATGATTAATCTGTGACCTGAAGTGAGTCTGAGATACTTGTTGCTTTGATGGTGAAGTCTTAGTCCAGGTGGTGTTTGTCCCATCAAGACCAGGGCACTATCACTCCACCAATGATGATGTCACACCTGGTTCCGTACAGTATGTTGGTCTTGCATCATGGGAACCTGCATCTGCCAAAGAGTGCTGTGTGATGTCTCCAGCTTCTCCCCCATTGGCTCGGTCCAGAAACATCTGTTGTGATGTCACTAAGTTGGCGAGGAGCTCCAGGTGACAGGACTATCGGAACTTTTTTTACATTTACATTTAAGTAATTTAGCAGACACTCTTATCCAGAGCAACTTACAGTTAGTGAGTGCATACATTTTTCATACTGGCCCCCCATGGGAATCGAACCCACGACCCTGGCGTTGCAAGCGCCATGCTCTACCAACTGAGCTACATGGGCCTCTTTTCCACGACACCAGTAAAACATGCACTCAGCTCAAGGGTTAAGGTTTACTAGGGACACTGGCTTGAATAAGCCTGAGAGGTGATGGCCATTAAAGACTGTGTGAAAGCATGCCTATCTGTCTGTGTCTCTCTATGGGGAGCTAGCGCTAGCCTAGCGGTGTGGGTTAGCCTAGCGGTGTGGGCTAGCCTAGTGGTGTGGGCTAGCCTATCGGTGTGAGCTAGTCTAACGGTGTGGGTTAGCCTAGCGGTGTGGGATAGCCTAACAGTGTGGGCTAGCCTGGCAGTGCAAAGCCCATTTTACAGGAGCAGCCTGGGCCCAGCGTGTGTATTAGTCTACGCTAATGCCTTCCAGATGAACAGGTATTATCCTTCTATACAGTCTCACAAAACGGATGATTGTTCAACGGGTTCTCCCTCCTAACGAGGACCATGTGTGGTGGGGAGTGTGTGTGAGTGTATAGAGATTTGTGTGTCTGTGGGGAGTTGCTGAGGGGGGGATCATTGAGAGAGAGGGAGAGGGACTGGGATGGAAGGGGTGAAGTATGGTAATGCTTCCACGTTCTCATCCTCTTGGCAAATTAGGTGAAACTGTGGCAGATTTGTAATCCATTGAAGTGGAAGGTAATGGTTGGAAATAAAAGTACAAGCCAGATCACCTTCACAATGCAGAAAGAGATATGAGGGGACAGGGTTAGTCAGTGCAGTGCAGCACAGTTTGCGGACCAATTCATCATCAGTATTAATATTCATAATCATGAATTCATTATGAATAGACACGTAACTAACTCATCAGGTCTTTATATGAATTAATGTGCTATCCATGCACTATATGTGTCATATTCATGTGATTTAATACAGTATTTTATTGATTGTGTTTCAGAGCGGGGCTCCCAGGGCCAGCTAGACCTGACCGAGCTGATCGGCGTTCCTCTCCCCCCATCGGTTTCCTTCATCACGGGGTTCGAGGGCTACCCGGCCTACAGCTTCGGGCCCGACGCCAACGTGGGCCGCCTCACCAAGTCCTTCATCCCCGACCCCTTCTACCACGACTTTGCCATGACCGTCACCGCCAAGCCCACCACGCAGCGCGGTGGGGTCCTCTTCGCAATCACTGACGCCTACCAGCGGGTGGTGCACCTTGGGGTGGCGTTGAGCCCTGTGGAGGATGGGTCTCAGCGGGTGGTTCTCTACTACACCGACCCGGGTGTTGGGAGGACCCAGGAGGCGGCCAGCTTCAAGCTGGGTGACCTGACAGGGCGGTGGGCCCGCTTCACGCTGACTGTGCAGGGGGCGGAGGTGCGCCTCTACATGGACTGTGAGGAGTACCACCGTGTGGCCTTCCAGAGGAGCCCGGAGCCCCTCACCTTCGAGGCCAGCTCGGGCATCTTTGTGGGCAATGCTGGTGGCACAGGGCTGGACAGGTTTGTGGTGAGTTGACGGGTGGGGTTTTGTTTTTGTGGTGTTTTTGCAAGCTTTTTTTGTGTTAGTGTGGAGGGGGGGTGGGGGGTTATTTTATATTGATTAGGCCTATAGTGTGTTAGTGTTAAGTGTCCTCTGCTTGGTTTTCATGCTCATGTGCATGGTTGCTGTGTGGCTGTTGGGCAATGCAAGCATGGCGCAAAGCATTTAGAGTGGCGCATTATGCATTTTGGAACGTACTGTAGCTACACACTTGATGCCAGCCAAGGCCTCAGCCTTTCCAGGATGAAATCAGATCTCACTCTGATTCAAATGTTCTGATTCCATAATGATTTTCCTCAGCGCTACAATGATTCAATTGAGCGTGTGCCCCAAACCAACAGTAATGAATCCCAAAATGGAGTGTTCAGAAGTGGTCATAGTGAGTGACAGCTGATGGCATCAGGTTTGATCATCAGGGCTCGCCACAGGGCTGGCAGCATGGCTCGCCTCCATAGGCTTTGAACGACTTCACTGTCGGTTGTCTGGGAAAGAGACAGTAGGGTGAGTCAGTGTGGAGAACTTGACTAGGAGCTGGGCTCACCACTTCTGCTGACATCATGGTCAGCCATTTTTAAGGCATGAAAAACATGACTGTAAACCCTGATGCAACGTAATGAAAATAGCAAAGGATAGAGGACTGAATGACCTAAGATGTTTATAAGATATACAATAAATGCTATAAATTATGGAATGACCGTATCGTGCAACAAACCAGTGTTTACTTAGCTGGAGAGTGTTTACTTAACTCTGAATTTGTTGTCAAATGTTTAGATGAAGAGAAAATTGACATTGCTTAACCAGTTTTCAGTCAGACTGTGACTCGAACCCGGCTCTTCTGCGAGCCACAAGACTGTGTTATCCCATTGACCTAAAGCCTAGGCATTACAATGCAGCTTACAATGCACTAGGGCACTGTATTGCAGTGCTAGCTGTGCCACTAGAGATCCTGGTTCGTATCCAGGGTCTGTCGTAGCCGGCTGTTACCGGGAGACCCATGGGGCGGCGCACAATTGGCCCAGCGTCGTCCAGGGTAGGGGAGGGAATGGCTGGCAGGGATGTAGCTCAGTTGGTAGAGCATGGTGTTTGCAACGCCAGGGTTGTGGGTTCGATTCCCACGGGGGGACAGTATAAAAAAATATTAAAATAATGTATGCACTCACTAACTGTGAGTCGCTCTGGATAAGAGCGTCTGCTAAATGACTAAAATGTAAATATAAAATAACCAATCAAATGCTACTACCATACCACTACTTAATGTTGTACTAAACGGAATGGATGAACTAATAAATCATTGCCTGCTTCAGTTTTAAAGTGCACCAAAAAGCTTTTGCCAAGCAGCTATTTTCCTCTCAATAAAGTTTCATTGGAGCAAGGTTACAGTTAAAGTTACAGTTAACCTAGGGGAGAGGAGCAGGAAACTCTTTCTGTTCCAACCTGCTTGTTTCAACCAGCACCAGCCTATCTCTTCTCAATTAGCACCCGGGATCAAAACAGACTTCTCACTGATCAGAGCCTATCAAATTATAAATCACTCTGTGTTCATTGCTCATCTTTCTTTACTCCGCTCTCTTTCTCTTGCTCTGCCATGAACTTGGCTCCGCCGCGCGTGCGTGCGTGTGTGCGTGTGTGTGTGTGTGTGCGTGTGCGTGCGTGCAGCCAGGCAGGCATGGTAGACAAACCATGCTGGTTTGGGACCAGTGGTCTTCAGTAACAGCCAGTTCTGATAGTGACTCCCATGTTTCTTTTATTTTAGTTTTAAATATATTTAAGCAGAATATAAAATCTTGCTAAGAGACTTTGTGTAACCCTAACGTAAGCAGTATATGCTAAGCTACAGGACTGTTTTGCTATCACAGACTGGAACATGTTCCGGGATTCTTCAGATAGCATTGAGGAGTACACCACATCAGTCACTGGCTTCATCAATAAGTGCATCGATGATGTCATCCCCACAGTGACCGTACGTACATACCCCAACCAGAAGCCATGGATTACAGGAAACATCCGCACTGAGCTAAAGGGTAGAGCTTCCGCTTTCAAGGAGCGGGACTCTAACCCGGACGCTTATAAGAAATCCCGCTATGCCCTCCGACGAACCATCAAACAGGCAAAGAGTCAATACAGGACTAAGATTAAATCGTACTACACCGGCTCTGACGCTCGTCGGATGTGGCAGGGCTTGAAAACTATTACAGACTACAAAGGGAAGCACAGCCGCAAGCTTCCCAGTGACCCAAGCCTACCAGACGAGCTAAACCACTTTTATGCTCGCTTCGAGGCAAGCAACACTGAAGCATGCATGAGAGCACCAGCTGTTCCGGATGACTATGTGATCACGCTCTCCGTAGCCGATGTGAGTAAGACTTTTAAGCAGGTCAACATTCACAAGGCCGCAGGGCCAGACGGATTACCAGGACGTGTACTCCGAGCATGTGCTGACCAACTGGCAAGTGTCTTCACTGACATTTTCAACATGTCCCTGACTGAGTCTGTAATACCAACATGTTTCAAGCAGACCACCATAGTCCCTGTGCCCAAGGACACTAAGATAACCTGCCTAAATGACTACCGACCCGTAGCACTGACGTCTGTAGCCATGAAGTGCTTTGAAAGGCTGGTCATGGCTCACATCAACACCATTATCCCAGAAACCCTAGACCCACTCCAATTTGCATACCGCCCCAACAGATCCACAGATGATGCAATCTCTATTGCACTCCACACTGCCCTTTCCCACCTGGACAAGAGGAACACCTACGTGAGAATGCTACTCATTGACTACAGCTCAGCATTCAACACCATAGTGCCCTCAAAGCTCATCACTAAGCTAAGGATCCTGGGACCAAACACATTCCTCTGCAACTGGATCCTGGACTTCCTGACAGGCCGCCCCCAGGTGGTAAGGGTAGGTAACAACACATCTGCCACACTGATCCTCAACTCGGGGGCCCCTCAGGGGTGCGTGCTCAGTCCCCTCCTGTACTCCCTGTTCACCCATGACTGCATGGCCAGGCACGACTCCAACACCATCATTAAGTTTGCCGACGACACAACAGTGGTAGGCCTGATCACCGACAACGATGAGACAGCCTATAGGGAGGAGGTCAGAGACCTGGCCGTGTGGTGCCAGGATAACAACCTCTCCCTCAACGTGACCAAGACAAAGGAGATGATTGTGGACTACAGGAAAAAAAAGAGGACTGAGCACGCCCCCATTCTCATCGACGGGGCTGTAGTGGAACAGGTTGAGAGCTTCAAGTTCCTTGGTGTCCACATCACCAACAAACTATCATGGTCCAAACACACCAAGACAGTCGTGAAGAGGGCACGACAAAGCCTATTTCCCCTCAGGAGACTGAAAAGATTCGGCATGGGTCCTCAGATCCTCTAAAAATTCTACAGCTGCACCATCGAGAGCATCCTGACTGGTTGCATCACCGCCTGGTATGGCAACTGCTTGGCCTCCGACCGCAAGGCACTACAGAGGGTAGTGCGTACGGCCCAGTACATCACTGGGGCCAAGCTTCCTGCCATCCAGGACCTCTATACCAGGCGGTGTCAGAGGAAGGCCCTCAAAATTGTCAAAGACTCCAGCCACCCTAGTCATAGACTGTTCTCTCTGCTACCGCACGGCAAGCGGTACCAGAGTGCCAAGTCTAGGTCCAAAAGACTTCTCAACAGCTTCTACCCCCAAGCCATAAGACTCCTGAACAGCTAATCATGGCTACCCGGACTATTTGCACTGCCCCCCCCACCCCATCTTTTTACGCTGCTGCTACTCTGTTAATTATCACTTTAACTCTACCCACATGTACATATTACTTCAACTACCTCAACTAGCCGGTGCCCCCGCACATTGACTCTGCACCGGTACCCCCCTGTATATATAGCCTCCCTACTGTTATTTTATTTTACTTCTGCTCTTTTTTTCTCAACACTTTTTTGTTGTTGTTTTATTTTACTTTTTTATTAAAAATAAATGCACTGTTGGTTAAGGGCTGTAAGTAAGCATTTCACTGTAATGTCTGCACCTGTTGTATTCGGCGCATGTGGCCAATAAAATTTGATTTGATTTGATATGTTTTAGATGTCCCCCTTGATAGCACCATTAATTAATTAACTTATCATCACAACACAAGACCTTCATGTCTGCTGGCTTTGCAACAGTCACTTGGTTCTAACAGACATGGTTGTTTATAAAATATGATGGCTTGTGCTGTGAGGAAAACATTCTGCTTGCTGGGTGCCAGTCTGTTTCTGCTGGAGCCAGCTTGTTGTTATCCTGCCAAACAGTGTGCAGAAAAGGTTAGTCAGTCTAGCCAATGCTCCTCAGATTACAGACAGGCCATGTGATAACGTTACTTAGGCTGTTTCAGTCAGGTCTGAGGAAGAGAGAGGTACACTCCCCCTCCTCCCCGTCTGCAGCCAAGAGACAATCCAGCTTGGCTGAGACATGGCTCTCTGTGCCTTTGGCCACATCCCCATTCTCATAAATCTAAGCACACTACTCCCTTCTGTCACAGGGCTGAATACTCCTACCATACTAAGCATACCCTCTAGCTGCTTTTATATGTGCCTTCTTTCATTTACTGTAAATGTCCCTTTTCTAAAATAATGTGTATTTACAAGTTGCATTTTATTGTTCAGCTTTTACTGCTGTATTTGTGTTTACTTGATGGTGTCAAATCTGTTTACTTCACTGTTCTATTGTTTATGTTTATTTGGTTGACTTTCCCTCTCCCCTTGTATCCTTGTCTTTTGTGTGTTTATGTCCACATCCTGTTAGATTAGTAACAAATAGCCAATAGTGGACATGGATCAAAACAACACTATGGGGCGATACTCTGCAGCTGACCCTGTCCTACTTCCAGCCTCTCCTATGTACTATTTGTGTGTGTGGTGTTTGGGGAGTTGGGATTAACATAAAACAGCAACAATAAGAATATCAGATTCACATTGGACAGTATAGTTTTATTCTATTCTTTTTATTTTCTCAGTTATGTCATCGTAGGGGTGAAAAGCAACATCAGTAGTCTACAGTAGCATTACAGCAGTATTACAGATCAGGGTGGGATTCGGCCTCTAGAGCAGCTATGTTTTTATTATCGCCCATTTGGCACTGGTATCACACAGAGTGAGCAATGCACGCAAACACATACAATATACAATCACACGCAATCACACAGATACTGATCAGTATGGATAATTTGAATCAGCTATGTAGTGTTAGGGCAAAAAACGAAACGTGCACCGAGTTTGGGAAAGGCTGGTGTTTAGGGTTGGTCCGTTCTCACTCAGACCAAAGTCCTATACATCCACAACCACATGGCTAGGCCTCGTGTTGGGCGTATTGGTCAAGCTTGCCCGTTCTCACAGCTAAAATTGGTATTCTACAGAGAATGTAAAGTGTTCTTGTGGCTTTTGTTTTTTTCATCAGTAGTGGATTGCATTGGTATAGAATGGGTCTTTTAGCAGCTGAACACGATTGATGGTAGTGTTTCCTATTTGGAAGGTTTACTGGGGGCGGCAGGTAGCTTAGTGGTTAAGAGCGTTGTGCCAGTAACTGAAAGGTTGCTGGTTCTAATCCCTGAGCCGACTAGGTGAAAAATCTGTCGATGTGCCCTTGAGCAAGGCACTTAACCCTAATTGCTCCTGTAAGTCGCTCTGGATAAGAGCGTCTACTAAATAAATACTGATCACAATGTGTTTAATTCAACAAAATTCCTGATTGTGCTATACCATACTCTTCTCATGTCTTTTTTCTACTTGACAATTAAGATTGATCTCAGAAAAGCTCATTAAACTTTGATGGAATCAGAGCTCGCTGTTGCGTGGCACATTTGTTGTTTATCTGCAAACTCTGTTTACAGCATTAACAGATGGACTTGATTTGATTTACCCAGATTGATCCTGCCTCTCGTCTCCCCTCCTCTCCTCTCTTATGGATTAAAAACAGGTGTTTGTCCTCTGGATAGAACCCATAAACAGATTAACCAAGCATGCCTTTGTCCATTTGCAACCCTCCTGTCACTCATTGTTATTGTTAGAGTGGGATCTATGTTCTGTTAGAGCTATAGCAGTTTAAAGGTTGCTTGTCTTGAACAGTTCTTGCCAGTAAGACTAGAGGCACCTGTTCACCATACTTAAAATGCTTATTTCAATTTCAGTAAAACGTTGTGGAATGGTATTACTGATGGAGAGTGAGAGTGGTCATGCATTTGATGTGTGTGTGTGTGTGTGTGTGTGTGTGTGTGTGTGTGTGTGTGTGTGTGTGGACGTGTTTAACTGTTCTTGTGGGGACCAGAAGTCCCCACAAGAGTAGTAAACGAACAAAGAGTTGACCAACTGGGAACATTTTGTTAGTCCCCATGAGGTCAAATGCTATTTCTAGGGGGTTTAGGGTTAAGGTTAGAATTTAACGTTAAGGGTTAGGGTTATGAGCTAGGGTTAGGGTTAGGGTTAAGGTTAGGTTTTTGGGTTAAGGTTAGGGTTAGGGTAAGAGTACGGGTTAGGGTTAGGGGTTAGGGAAAATAGGATATTGAATGGGACTGAATTGTGTGTCCCCACAAGGTTAGCTGTACAAGACTGTGTGTGTGTGCGTGCGTGCAGGGGCACAAGGGTTTATGCATTTACTGTGAGTGTGTACACTAGTGTTATTGTGACTTACCATCTCCCCCCTCTATCTCTCCCTCTATCCCCACAGGGTTCTATTCAGCAGCTGGTTCTGAAGGGGGACCCCACAGCCCCAGTTGACCAGTGTGAAGAGGATGACCCCTATGTGAGTGTGTCCCCTCAATCCCAATACTCTACCTTAAAGGACAATTCCACCCAAAAACTATATTTTGGTATTTGGTTCATTAGTCCATTGTTGATATAGTCCCAAAATGTTTTCAAGATATACAACTTTCCAAATACAGCTGGTATGATAAGCACTAATAGGTAGGACTGGGTAGGTTTCCACCATACAACTATTACCTATGAAACATTTTCAAAGGTAAAGTAAAGTAAAGAATGCAATGAGAGGCTATTTAAGGCTATTGGAACAGTATTGGTGTTTAACACCAGAGACACTGGTAAAGTACTATACATGGGCTAGGCTAGCTACAAGGTTCACTGATATCCTCAAAGCTTGAGGTAGAAGTTGCCTCTAACCTGTGTCCTAGGATCAGATGACTCCACCCCCAATACTAAAACTATGATGAAAATTTAAAATCTGACCCTGAATCAGTGGTAATGGGCTGAACTACTACCTACTCCATCCTTAAACCTGAGACAGGCTCATGATGAATGGGCTCATCCCCCCCTCTTGTGGTTGTGAGAGAGCATCACAGGGCTGTGTGTTAAATAAAATAAAATAAAATAAAATAAAATGTTATTGGTCACATACACGTGTTTAGCAGATGTTATTGCGGGTGTAGCGAAATGCTTGTGTTTCTAGCTCCGACAGTGCAGTATATCTAACAAGTAGTATATAACAATTTCACAAGATATACCCAATACACACAAATCTAAGTAAAGCAGTGGAATTAAGAATATATAAATAAATATGTGGACGAGCAATGTCAGAACGGCATAGACTAAGATACAGTAGAATATTATAGAATACAGTATATACATATGAGATGAGTAATGCAAGATATAGAAACATTATTAAAGTGACTAGTGTTCCATTTATTAAAGTGGCCAGTGATTTCTGATCTATGTATATAGGCAGCATCCTCTAATGTGCCAGTGAAGGCTATTTAACAGTCTGATGGCCTTGTGATAGAAGCTGTTTTTCAGTCTCTCAGTCCCAGCTTTGATGCACCTGTACTGACCTCGCCTTCTGGATGATAGCGGGGTGAACAGGCAGTGGCTCAGGTGGTTGTTGTCCTTGATGATCTTTTTGGACTTCCTGTGACATCGAGTGCTGTAGGTGTGTTAGAGTCTGGTCTGCCGTCTGCAGGGGTGGCAGGTAGCTTAGTGGGTAAGAGAGTTGTGCCAGTAACCGAAAGGTCGCTGGTTCTAATCCCCGGGCCGACTAGGTGAAAAATCTGTCGATGTGCCCTTAAGCAAGGCACTTAACCCTAAATGCTCCTGTAAGTCGCTCTGGATAAGAGCGTCTGCTAAATGACTAAAAAATAAATAATAATATGATTCATTAGCTTGTGTTGCACTTAACACCAGATGTTTTGGTTGAGTTGATTTCTTTGTATTTTCCCCCCTCTGTTTTATCTCTGTTTTTAAGTATTTCCACATGCATAAGCCTGAGTTATTGCTACTTGGAAAAGCATTAGATAATTTGCTTGCGATTGAATATGAAAAAAAAAGAGATTGCAAAGTCATATCATAACTTAAATGTTATGTTATGACAAGGTTGTTACTAGAGTAATTCAATTGTTATGCTCTTTCAGGCATCTGGGTATGGGAGTGGAGACGACTCCTTCGATGACACAGAAACTATGGATGAAGTGAAGAAGGTAGTGGAGGAGAGAGAGTACACCATGGTGAGTGACCGACACATCAACGGCAACCGTGACCACTGGCTCACCCTTCTCGCCTTGCAAACACACACACACACACACACACACACACACACACACACACACACACACACACACACACACACACACACACACACACACACACACACACACACACACACACACACAACACACACACACACACACACACACACACAGACCCAACCATGTATGGTATATAAACATGTAGAATTTTTTTATCACACTCTCATAAACCCACGAGGATAGTTTACGAAATACTTCGATTCAAACGTCAACAAAATGTACACCTTCTAAATCCATACTTCCACAGTGTTTTTACAGTACATCCAGAATCAAAGGGCCTGGGATCAATCCAATTAAAAAATGTAATCCTAATAGGGCCAGTTAGGTGGGAGACGTGGATATATGCCGTTCCTCCCGCCAGGTCCTCTATCTGAGAAATGCTGTTAGTTCAGCCAGATCTGGCCTGATGTTCTTGGACCATGTCTGGGAAGAAAACATTTCCTCTTCTGAATGCAGCTGCTTTCTGACACATCTGTGCTCCTCCCCCATATCTCAACACAGCCATTTAGATAAGAACACGTTGGTTATTCCCAGAGATGGAAATTAAGCTAGCTCGTTTGATATAGAGTGTATTAGAAAAGGTCAGAGTGAGTTCTGCATCCAAAAACATGTTACTATCTGTCTCACTCCCACTCCTCTATTGCATCCCTCTGCCCGTTTGGAGTGAGATGTCTTGGTCTTTAGCTTGGACATTTTAATGCCTCAAAAATGATCTAAAGTTGACAGACACATCCCATGCTATATGTCGTGGAGATCATGCTTTGTTGACAAGATAATATACTGGCGCCGTCTAACTATCCCTTGAACACTGCCTTCCATCATCTTTTCAGTGCATTGAACTTTCACATGGACACCAAGGAGTTTCTCTTCCAATATCCCATTAGCTTTTTCTCTCCCATTACATTTACATTTTAGTCATTTAGCAGACGCTCTTATCCAGAGCGAGTTACAGTTAGTGAGTCCATAATTTTTTTTCTCCATACTGGCCCCCCGTGGGAAACGAACCCACAACCCTGGCGTTGCAAGCGCCATGCTCGACCAACTGAGCTACAACTGAGCTACACGGGTTGGATATGATCTGAAAGAATGTGATGAGTTCAAGTGTTCAGTGGGAGAGACCACACAATGTGCAGGTCAATGGTAATTTTCTAGGACACTTCAGGGAAGCATACTTCTAAGTACAAGGACAGTAGTAACCCCACTTTGAAGCACCACATGGTTGTGGCTAGTTAGTTAGGCTTCACACTATCAGAGTTACTTAACTCTCTCTCTCTCGCTCTCTCTCTCTCTCTCTCTCTCTCTGTCTCTCTCGTGGTCTCGCTCTCTCTCCCCCCTTCTCTCTTGTGGTCTCTCTCGCTCTCACTCTCTCAGGTATTCTGCCACTGTGTGCACTCTGTTTAGGGCCAAATAGCATTATAGTTTGCTCTTTCTTTTTGTTAATTCTTTCCAATGTGTCAAGTAATTATCTTATTGTTTTCTCATAATTTGGTTGGCTCTAATTGTGTTGCTGTCCTGGGGCTCTGTGGGGTCTGTTTGTGTTTGTGAACAGAGCCTCAGGACCAGCTTGCTTAGGGGACTCTTCTCCAGGTTCATCTCTCTGTAGGTGATGGATTTGTTATGGAAGGTTTGGGAATCGCTTCCTTTTAGGTGGATATAGAATTTAACAGCTCTTTTCTGGATTTTGATCATTAGCGGGTATCGGCCTAATTCTGCTCTGCATGCATTATTTGGTGTTTTACGTTGTACACGTAAAGGATATACTCTCTCTCCCCTTCTCACTCTTGCGGTCTCTCTCTCTCATTCTCTCTCCACTTCTCTCTCCTTTTCTCTCACTCTCTCTGTGTGTCTCTGTCTCTCCCTCATTATCTGTTTCTGTCTCTCTCATTCTCTCTCTCTCTTTCCCTCTCTCTCGCTCTCTCTCCCTCTCTCTCTTGTGCCATCTGTCTCTCTCTCTTCTCTCTCCTTTTCTCTCTCTCTCTCTGTCTCTGTCTCTGTCTCTCCCTCATTATCTGTTTCTGTCTCTCTCTCATTCTCTCTCCCTCTCTCTCTCTCTTCTCTCTCTCTCTCTCTCTCTCTCTCTCTCTCTCTCTCTCTCTCTCTCTCTCTCTCTCTCTCTCTCTCTCTCTCTCTCTCTCTCTCTCTCTCTCTCTCGCTCATTCTCTCTCTCCCCTTCTCTCTCTTGCGGTCTCTTTCCCTCTCTCTCTCCGTCTCCCTGTCTCGCTCTCTCTCTCTCTTGGGTTAGACTCAGGATGGGTGATTTGGCTGCTAAACCTCACTCTGTTCCAGTATGGGTCCATGGTATGCACTGACCTCTGGCTAATGAGTGTGGGTGTGTGCGTTGTGGAGTAGGATGAAGTTGGCCCAAATCACTGATCTAGGGTCAGTTTTCTTCCCTAATGGGGAAAGTTAGGATTTTCTGAGGGAAAACTGGTCCTAGATCTGTGCCCATGGGTGGCTTCATCCGGGAGCATAGGATGTACTGAGGCAGGGGAGAGTATCTCTGGCATTCCAAGTGTGTTTGTGGATCCGGTCCCAGCCTTTTCTTGCATAGCTGGTTTGGCAGGGCTCCTGGTCCGTCAGCCCACGCACAAACACATTCATACACACATATGCATGCTCACACATACAAATACAAACATAAACACATTAACACACACACACACACAAACACACACAAACACACATACACATAAACACATGTACCCATCCATAAGCTGTGAGCCAGAGAAGGAGAGGAAACACACCATGCCCCCTACCGGAAAATAGTATGAATTAGGCAGTTTGAGAAGATTTGAATCCCAAGCAACCTGCATACACATTGTTTGAAATACAATAGACCAACATAGCTACTGTAGTAGGTCAAAGCTGTGTGCTGCAAAACCTTGGTAGAGCATGGGTGAAGTAGGCCTGGTGGCGCTCATGTGAATCAAATTACATCAAATGATTTTACAACACCACAGTATTGCCACAGTTGTAAATGTGTAGTTTTAAATGTTTACAATTACCATTTCATTACTACAATGACTATTTTATATATTTTATACAGCCACCCCCAAGTTCAGACACTTAAATCAATTTTAGGCACACAATACCATACAGTTATTGCATAATCCTAACAGGGTGGAACCTAACAGCCTAAATTAGCCATCGCTCTGTGGGGGATTGAGATTAAGATAGCATAATGGTAAACACTTCAAGAGGATTTAAGTTCTAAAATGAAATGCATTTTGACATTTTATAAATGTTCTCTATAATTTAGCCTAACAGGGTGGAAATGTATGAGTGAGACAAACAGACTGAAACATGGAAAAATAGATCAAACCGAGTGTTTATGTTTATTTAGCTTTGCACCATTGTTTTCCCACCAAACAAATAATGGCACATCCTGAAGGTGATGTCATTGTGGGAAGGGGAAGTTTTCTTAAAGGAGAATTACTACAACCTAACAGGGTAGAAAGTAATAGTAGGGACACACAGAAAGTGTTAAATACAATAATAATAAATACAATAATCATGAGAAAAAAAACATTTTGATCAGAGAAATTTTAACTTGGACAATAAAATAATGAAGAAAGATTTTTAATATTTTATTATTTTATGGCTTATATTTATCATAGATGTTGATGAATAACACCCGGGGGCATGGCAAAAACGCCTAAAAAAGTATCTTTCAAAATCCATATTTTTTTGTTTTTAAGGTAAAGGACACCTGACATTTAGCAGACGCTCTTATCCAGAGTGACTTACAGTTAGTGAATACATATTTTTTTTATACTGGCCCCCCGTGGGAATCGAACCCACAACCCTGGCGTTGCAAACGCCATGCTCTATCAACTGAGCTACATCCCTGCCGGCCATTCCCTCCCCTACCCTGGACGAATTGTGCGCCGCCCATGAGTCTCCCGGTCGCGGCCGGCTGCGACAGAGCCTGGATTCGAACCAGGATCTCTAGTGGCACAGTTATCACTGCGATGCAGTGCCTTAGACCACTGCGCCACTCAGGAGTACATGGCTTTACACTACCGTTCAAAAGTTTGGGGTCACTTAGAAATGTCCTTGTTTTCGAATGAAAATAACATCAAATTGATCAGAAATACAGTGTAGACATTGTTCATGTTGTAAATGGCTATTTAATGGAATATCTACATAGGCGTACAGAGGCCCATTATCAGCAACCATCAGTCCTGTGTTCCAATGGCACGTTGTGTTTGCTAATCCAAGTTTATCATTTTAAAAGTCTAATTGATCATTAGAAAACCCTTTTGCAATTATATTAGCACCGCTGAAAACTGTTGTGCTGATTAAAGAAGCAATAACACTGGCCTTCTTGAAACTAGTTGAGTATCTGGAGCATCAACAATTGTGGGTTCGATAACAAGCTCAAAATGGCCAGAAACAAATAACTTTCTTCTGAAACTCGTCAGTCTATTCTTATTCTGAGAAATGGCTATTCCATGCGAGAAATTGCCAAGAAACTGAAGATCTCGTACAACGCTGTGTACTACTCCCTTCACAGAACAGTGCAAACTGGCTCTAACCAGAATAGAAAGAGGAGTGGGAGGCCCCGGTGCACAACTGAGCAAGAGGACAAATACAGTTTGAGAAACAGGTGCCTCACAAGTCCTCAACTGGCAGCTTCATTAAATAGTACCCGCAAAACATCAGTCTCAACGTCAACAATGAAGAGGCGACTCCGGGATGCTGACCTTCTAGGCAGAGTTGCAAAGAAAAAGCCATATCTCAGACTGCCCATCTTAAACTTTTCTTTTTATTGGCCAGTCTGAGATATGGCTTTTTCTTTGCAACTCTGCCTAGAAGGTCAGCATCCCTGCAACCAAGCCTATGGTCTCATTAGTCTTCTCAAGTAGCCCCTGTGGATAGGCCAAGTAGGCCAAATACCCGCAGGGATCCTAGTACTCCTGGTTGGGAACCATCAGTTTGATGGCCAGCTAACTGCCTGTGAAGCCTCTGCACCTCAGCTTCCATCATCTGATTATTGATGTGCATGTGTTCCAGGATATTCTCAAGGAGACACTTGTGAGACTGTATCTTCTTGAGAACTTTCATCTTTCTCAAAGTGGCATTGTATGCCTGAACCACCTTTCTATCCACACACCTGACCATTTTCACCAGCTGGTCTCTCATGCTTTCAAAGTGCTTCTTTCTGTCCTGAAACTCATTCACCTTGTTCTCCTTTTCACAAATATCCACAATCAGAGAATCCATCTTTTTCACCAGTTTGCGGTTATACTCTCTCATGATGGGTTTCATTCCAGCCCTTGTTGGAATCCACAACAGGGCCCAGATTCACAAAACATCTCTTACGCAAAAACATAAGAAGCTTCTTAAGAAAAAAAAAGAAGTTCATAAGATAGTTCGTAAGTCCAATTCCTCAACGATATCTTAAGATTTAATGATTTTCCTACAAACTTTTCAAACATCGTCTTACGAATCTTCTAAACATGTTTGTTGCTAGGCAAACGATATAGCTAGTTATCTAGCTAGCAATGGCAACATGTTAGCATATTTCCTACTGAGATTACTGTTCTAAAACATGTTCTTCGGTTTGTGCGTGAATTAAACATGTTCAATTGCTTTCATGAGCTTTTTCTCTCACTGCCCTTAGTTTAAGACAATGGTTTAGCTATCTTGGAATTAAAGAACATTTTCAATAACTTTATTTTCAAGAATCTAACGTCTTCTTAACTTTTTGCTTAAGGAGAAACATAAGAAATTGCGCAAGAAAATTTACAATAACCTTTTTGAGGATTAGCAACTTTGCTTAACTTTCTTCTTAAGTCTATAGTTAGGGGGAAAATGGCAGTTAAGAAGACATTTCTTCTTAAGAAGGTTTTGTGAATCTGGGACCAGATCTCCTCCAGAGACATGGGAGAGGCAACAACATCAAAATCATACTTACTCTCGCTATCTGCCAATGGTGAAGATCACAGGCTCAAACTTTCCAGTGGTGTCAATGGCAAACATTTTCAAGCCTTGGGTTCAGAATGTGTTCACAAGAGTTGATGAAAGTTGTTCAAATAAAGTTCTGTAATAATCCACCAGAGAACCAGAAAATACATCTGAATCTGTGAGGACTGAAAGTAAATTCAGAAAATGTAACAAATGATCATGGCAACAATTCAAGCAAACATTCCAAAATCTCATGTCTCCTAAATATGAAATGCAAAGCCATAGCAACAATGCTTTAAAACAATTCAAGCAAACATTCAAAATTCTAGGCTTTTCCTAGGGCGGCAACAAAACCCATCTTGCAGAACATGGTAAACCTGACTCTAGCTGTATGTTCAAATGGTGCATTATTTTAAAACTCTTCCCTCTCTCCCCCTACCCCCTCAGCCAGAGGAGCCAATGATCACCCCTGTGCGCGCCCCTCCCACAGAGGCATCGCCCAGTGACGATGAGGAGGATGCTGACGAGACCTCGGGTCAGGACGTGGAGCTGACCACTGAGAGAGGTGAGAGAGAGGCATGGAGGGGAGACTGTACACAATTAATTCATTAGGGATAATTTGAAATGATAATCCACTGCATGAACATGTTATTATCCCTTGTGATATTGACATGAAGAGCCACCAGGGGGCGGTAAACCATGGTGAGGCACGGAGCCATTAACTGTACATTTGTATTGATGATTTTGTATCTTTGGCCACAGGACCAAGTCAGACAGCGGATGCAGCCTATAGACCAGGAAGTGTAAGTTTCAGTTGTTGACTTGAATGACAGATTGAATAGAATGCAACTGAAGACCTGGAGTGTGTTGCCTGCCCTATAGCAGTGGTTGTCAAATCTCTCCTTTGCTGTAGCCCTGAACTAGTTAATCTGTTTCACCTAGTCAAAGGCTTGATAATTAGTTGACAAGTTGAATCAGGTGTGCTAGCTCAATAGTTCAAATACATGGAGTTGCTGGGGGTCCCGGAGGAGTGGTTTGAGAATCCCTGCCCTATAGTACCTGACGAGCCATCAATAACAAATCATTTATTGCCAATATACCAGACATACCACATTTTGCTAGCTTATTCTAAAACGTCCTTTCATGGTGTGAGTCTACTCTCTCCCTTCAGGTGACGCACAGTCAGAAAGGAGAGCGAGGAGACCCAGGGCCAGCCGGCCCCCCTGGCTCCCCCGGGCCCCCAGGCCCGCACAGCCCCTCAGGCAATGGCTCCTCTGGGGAGGGAGAGCCAGGACCCAGGGGCCCCCAGGGGCCTCCGGGACCAGCAGGAACACCCGGAGCACCCGGCAACGACGGCCAGCCAGTAAGAGCCTGTTTGTTACCACAACATCCCCTCCCTTCACTACCTATTGGTCATGTTCATCAGCACTGCATTGTAATTGGGAAAAATCGCTGTTGTATCTGGTTACGGTCGATTCATTCGTTCTCTCTGGCTCCTAGACAGTGCCTGTCAAACACCGAACAACTCCCCGCCTGATTTGTCATGCTACGCAATGCACAATAAACACAGTGAGAGCTCTGCAGTTGGTAGGCGATAGGAGAGCATTCTCTATTCTCCGTCTCACATCGAGAACATGCTATTCTTGTTATTTGTGTGGTTTGGCCCGCCCGGCATATTTTCAACAATATAGTTCAGTTCAATTGGTGTTCTCTCTCTGTAATTCTGTCTCTATAAACATCAGCTATTGTCTATTTTAATGGCCTATTTAGTTGGTTGCAGACCTTCAGCCATTGTACGTGACAGCTGTGTCATCTTGTTCAGTGGTTTAGAAGGGCAGTTTTTGATGTAGCTGACGTAAGTTTATGGGGTCAAAAATAGTTTTGGGTCTTTGTATTGTTGTTTTCTTTGTTCTGGAGGCAGTGGAGGGAAAGATGGCAACCCTGGAAGTATTCTTTATTAGGTATTAGGCCGTACAGTACACAATACATAGGACTTGACCCTGTTGTCCTGCTACGTACAATCACTCCCACCCTCTCTCTTTCTCAAGAACACAAATATTCTCATTCCACTGTACACACACCAAAGCTTCCCAGGCACAAACAAACACACACAACCACACACACACACACACACACACACCCACAGACACACCAGAGGAGGTTAATTGGGGAGGACGGGCTCGTAGTAATGGCTGGAGCGGAATATGTGGAATGGTATCAAATACATCAAACACATCGTTTCATTGTGTTTGGTGACATTCCATTCACTCCATTTCATCCATTATTATGAGCCGTCCTCCCCTCAGCAGCCTCCTGTGACATACACACACACACACACACACACACACACACACACACACATAACCTGCCAATACCTCACAAGTGTGCACCAGACCCAGTCCCTTAGCCAATAACGGAGGAAAGGGGAATATAGTGATTTAGAAATGTTTTACAAAAATGAGGAAAGTTGAGTCATTGTGCATCCACCTCTAACAGCTGTAGTCCAAAATGGCTGACTATTTATTTACAACCCACGTCCCTGGACCTCAGAGATGAGTGATAGAGAGATGATCTTGTACAGTGGTCTCTCTAGCTGTTTTTGATCTGTTCTGTGCGTTTGAATGGTGGAACGAGAGCACCTGCCCACCTGTGGGCTTGATTATCTCTGAAGCCCAGGTCCCGACCTCTGTGGGGTGGGATATAGGTCTTGCTTACATGTGGTACATCTGTGTGGGGTTCTGTGTGTGTGCGTCTGTGTGCGTCTACATGTTTGTGTGTGTGTCTGCATGTGTGTGTGTGTGTCTGCATGTGTGTGTGTGTGCGTGTGTCTGCATGTGTGTGTGTGTGTGTGTGTGTGTGTGTGTGTGTGTGTGTGTGTGCGCACAGCCTTGTGAGTTGTAAAGGGGCTTCAGAAGAGATTAGATAACTGTTGTAGTGAATACTGGGGTGAATGTTCTCTTTGAACACTGTGTTTATGGAGTGAGATATAACTCGAGGAGAAAGGGCCACACATGAATCCAATCTCCAACTCCTGTCAATCCACCAATCATTGTTAGAAAGCCTACAGTACTGTACACGACCCATGTGGGTATCTTTATATGTTTCAACCAGCAGCCATTTCTCATGTTGATAATCCTCACTTGCTGTGTTCCTACCACAGGGAGAAAATGCAGTTCAGGGATTCCCAGGCTTGCCAGGAGATCCTGGTCCCAAAGGAGACAAGGTGCAAAAACACATAGTGTATAACCTCCTTTCACTGTTACAGAGGGTACATGATGTTCTAGTGACCTACAGGTCTTAGTGGCTACAAGGTCATGGGGGACTGTCACTGAATAGTTCAGCAGTGCTCTACTTCATTGCACATTTTTGATCTAGCCGAGCACCAACACACCCGATTCAACTAATCAAGGGCTGGTGATTAATTGAATCAGGTGTGTTAGTGCTGGGCTAGAACAAAAATATGCGTCATCCACCAAGGGTCCCGTACCGTAGGATTGGATTGAGAAATACTGGTCTAGTTGGTTGTTGTGTTTGACCCTGGATTGTGTGTTGGTTGTTGTGTTTGACCCTTGTAGGGTGATCCTGGAGTGGGGAAACCTGGTCCCCCCGGTCCTCCCGGGCCACCGGCCCGACCCAACTCATCCAGATCCCTGGTACGTAGTGGAATGAACCACCCTGGATGTGTGGATGGATGGATGGATGGATGGATGGATTAGTTGGTTGATTGATTCATTCATCAGTTCATTGATTCATTGTAAGTTGATGTGGTTTGCAGAATGGTGTGGACGGTTCAGGCTTTGAGGACTTTGACAGCGACACAGAGATTATGACAGTGAGTGGCCATCCTTTTCAAAACCCTAGAATCCACCTGCTGTTGTTCTACTCTCTGACTACAGCCACAAATACCATTTGTATACACACAGTTAGCATTAGCGTTTATGGGTTATGATAGTCATGTTATTTGTTAACATTAATGTTAATATTATTTATTTTCTACATCCAGGGTCCTCCTGGTCCACCGGGTCCTCCTGGGCTGCCTGGCCCCCCAGGTTCGTCTGAGGGCCTCTCTGCGTCACCTGGAGCCCCTGGGGCCCCCGGGAAAGATGGGAAGGATGGAGAGATGGGTAAACCTGGACTGCCTGTGAGTCACCAAACACTTTACTGAAACTCCATCACTCTCACTTACACTGTTAAAGCCAGTGAGTGGTAAAATGGCACCATCCATCTATCACTTGCAGTTCTAAGGGCCAATTAAGCAGCTGTTATAGCACACCCTGTGGAGAGGTCAGCATTGGTACATTCCAACCCACATTTGAAGGAGACTTCTAAAACTGTATTGTAGACACAACTAAATTATGTGGTGGTGTTCAAGTCCCTTTTTACGCCTCTGTTTCAGGTGATGCTGGGTTGGTTTAGTGGCTCTGGTTCTGGGTCTGGTTCTGGAGAGGTATTAAACTCTGGTCCTATCTGGTTATTGAACCGATGGGCCAAAAGGCATAATTTCCCCCACAACTTCACTTCATGCCCCATGTTTCTTAACACCAGTCACCTCTGCTTTTGCGTACTCTGTATGCTGCAGAACGAAGAACAAAGGGGGTGTGTGTGCGTGCGTGCGTGACCTTACAAATCAATTTCTTAGAACAAAGCGCTGCCAGATAATCAACAGCATGGAACTCCAGGTGTCTGCCAAAGATTTGTCAAACCCAGCGGCAACCTTCAGACAACCTTACCCCAATCCCTTCTGCTGCCCAGCACAGCTTTAACACATCTCTGACCGTTACATGACAAGAGATGCCTGGAAACCATTTGTGCATAATTCCCCTGCAACCCTGCAATTTGTTCCGTTTGCTTAAGCCTAGAATGTTCTGGAGGCCCAATGTTTATGTGAATGATTGAACGGGCGATTGTGGGACCCAGAGCAGCTGTTGCCATGGTGAGGTCACCATGGAGCTGGACCCTCATGATACCAATCTGGCTGCCTTGACAACTTGTATTGTAAATGATGCTTTCTGACCTGCGGTGACTTGGGGAGATTTTTACTGTGGGAAGGAGGGCTGTAGACAGAGGCATGGAGGCAAATATTTATTTGTAACTTTTTAAAAAAGTACGTTGGAATTTGACTTTCAATCATTTTAGTCATTTAGTAGACGCCCTTATCCAGAGCGACTTACAGTTAGTGCATACATTTTCCTTTTGCATATTTTTTTATTTATTTATTTTATTATTGTTGCATGTCTGTTAATCAATCCAGAAGGAAAGCAGGAGTGACATCACTCACACACCAGTTATTGTGTGTGTCACCCAGTCTCTTAGCCAAACTGTAAAAGGAGCTCAGTGTTTGTAAGCAAGTCTGCTCCCCTTTGCTACGGTAAACACAACCCCAGCCAGCATCTCTTTCGCCCCTGTCTCTCTGTGTGGTCTAGCCTGCCTGCGCCCCGCACTACAAGCTGCCTGGCCTGCTGTCCACAGAACATGTACACATCTCAGACATCTCGCCTGTTCAAAGCCAGGGACTTTGATCACAGAGCACTATGGGAATTCCAACCCTTTGTGTTTGACAGAGTAGGTCAAAGATTGCATTATCCGATTATACAGGGTCAGGTCTTTTTTTCAGCCCCCTAATGGTTAGGGATAGGATCGGAGGTAACTGGTTGGGTAATCTGATCCTAGATCTGTGGTTAAGGCCGACTTGTACCTGAACAGGTTTGACAGTTTGGTATTTTGGTATTTTATTAGGATCCCCATTAGCTGTTGCAAAAGCAGCAGCTACTCTTCCTGGGGTCCACACAAAACATGAAACATGACATAACACAGAACATTAATAGACAAGAACATAGCCTACATATCAATACATACACACAAACTATCTAGGTCAAATAGGGGAGAGGCGTTGTGCCGTGAAGTTTTGCTTTATCGTTTTTTTGAAACCAGGTTTGCTGTTTATTTGAGCAATATGAGATGGAACGGAGTTCCATGCAATAATGGCTCTATATAATACTGTACGCTTTCTTGAATTTGTTTTGGATTTGGGGACTGTGAAAAGACCCCTGGTGGCAAGTCCCCTGTAGCTCAGTTGATAGAGCATGGCGCTTGCAACGCCAGGGTTGTGGGTTCGTTTCCCACGGGGGGCCAGTATGAAAATGTATGCACTCACTAACTGTAAGTCACTCTGGATAAGAGCGTCTGCTAAATGACTAAAATGTAAATGTAATGTCTGGTGGGGTAAGTGTGTGTGTCAGAGCTGTGTGTAAGTTGACTATGCAAACAATTTGGGATTTTCCACACATTATAAAAAGAAGAAGTGATGCAGTCAGTCTCTCGTCAACTCCAGAGCCTGGAGAACTTGCTTTTTGGAGTGTGGTGTCAGAAAAAGCAGAGCATCTCTTTATTACAGATAGACCTCTCCCCATCTTTACAACCATTTAATCTATATATTTTGATCATGATAGTTTACAATCTAAGGTAACACCAAGTCATTTATTCTCCTCAACTTGTTCAACAGCCACACCATTCATTACCAGATTCAGCTGAGGTCTAGAACTTAGGGAATGATTGCCCATGTGATCATGCATTCCCAGTTCCCAACTTCCCACAGACAGACCCCTGATTACTTGGCTATGCTCCAGACAGCATGTAATACTGTAGCTACACACTGTTTGACTGTTTAATCAAAATACATGGCTGTTATGTGTCAAATCCACCCCAACATGTCCTCCAATCAACCTCCTCTTTGGTGAAGTACAGGGATCTCACAGTCATCTTTCCACAACACGTCACAATCTATTTCCATGGGATTTGGCAGTGTTTATGCCTACTTTCCCACTGGTGAGATATTGCTCAACAGCCTAATCCAACCTCATGACATTTTAATATGTTCTGAATGACAGATTACAGAATGTTATTGCCCAGACCAATAATCTCTCACTTAATCTGTTGAGAAACATTTTTACGTTTGTTTCACGATACGATTCATAAAATACAGTAAGACCGTTAACCAATGGACCAGTGGAGACAAAGATATTACGAGTCTAGTGTGGAAAGGTTAAAGGTTAAGAAGCGATGACGCAGCAATGTAATCTTGGCTCTGTGAGCTAATGGCTTCTGACTGCAGCTAGACGCTTCTCATGAAACATAGTCCTTCCCATTATCTGCATCGTTAGGGAAAACTTCCTTTTGACTTGAGAATGCAGGAGGCTTTTACTAACTGTGTGAATGGATTACTTACAGGATATTTATCACATGTCAGTTATCATCGTTGAAACTATGAATTGAGTTCTGGCTCTTCTGAATAGATTAATAGATTCATTATTTCTAAATTAGCTGGTGGACTAAAGATACAGTATATTGTCTTGCTGTGCTGTCAGATCAGACACTTCACAGCTAAATACAATCTGACAAATGGAATGATCCCATACTGGACAGAAATAGATTACGGAGAAACACATCTAATCTAAGTGATTGTTCTATCTCCCAGGGGGTTGATGGACATGATGGGAACCCTGGTCCAGCAGGCGAGAGAGGAGAGAAGGTACGACTTATGGATATAGACCTCTGATATCCTGTGTACTGATTGCATAGAATCTATCATCTCAAGACAGTCTCCATCTGATGTAAAAAGAGCTTCAATTTGATTGATTTAATTTGATTGAAACATTGATTTTCTTTGACAGGGTGAGCCGGGTCTGAGTGGACCACCTGGACTAAAGGTAAAGTCAGAGTCACGCTACTCCATCACTCCCCAACCTAGAAGTGACCCTAAAAACCACAACAGCCTTTCTCCACTATTCAAACCCAAACACAGTTGTTCCCCACATGTGAATCAAGTGATAATTACTGCTAATAACCAGAACCAAATAAATAAAGACTCACTCCATGGTCCAAAAACAATACCTAGGCCTAGCCATTCCCCCATCAGCGTTGTCAGATCTAAAGGAATAACATAGGCCTAAGCTACTGTGATGCCTCCAACTTCCAATGGGTTTAGTGGGAGCCCCCTCCATAATACTTACACCCATCCAGTTCATTCACATCTGCAAACATGGATGTTGTAATAATGTATGCTGCTTGAGGTGGTTTTTAGACTGAACCATTGTGGTTCTCTCGCAGGGGGAGCCAGGTGCTGCAGGGTTCCCAGGTCTGCCCGGCTCAGAGGGTCCAGAGGGGATGTCAGGCCTGAGGGGCCCTCCTGGGCCACCGGGACCCCCAGGACGGGGCTTCAGCTTGGACCTGGAGGTATGATTTCACTCATTCAGCTCTCCTGTCTGTCAGAGGGTCAACAACATACTGTACACCTGTTAGATTATTTTCAAGCTGTTTGAAATTAAGGATAACTAATACTGTTCTCATAGCAATGATAGTGGGTTGTATTATTATACAACTTTAGAGTGATTTACATTGTATGTTGGGAGGGATGAGGACAACGACTCGCCCTATACATCACCAATGTGTAGAACCCACCTTAGTGATGCTCGGCAGCCATTTTGTGCCAGAGGGCTCATCACCACACACCAGTTGTCATTGACTGTATGTTGTTTACAGGACATGGAGGGGTCTGGGACACTCGGTGGCTTTGGGGCAGTGATGCCCAGAGGCCCTCAGGTAAGAACACAAAGAATGGTTTCTATATGGAGCTGTTGGGACACCATTTTGCTTATAAGATTGATATACAGTACCAGTCAAAAGTTTGGACACACCTACTCATTCAAGGGTTTTTATTTATTTTTACTATTTTCTACATTGTAGAATAATATTGAAGACATCAAAACTATGAAATAACACATATGGAATCATGTAGTAACCAAAAAAGTGTTTAACAAATCCAAATATATGTTATATTTGAGATTCTTCAAATAGTCACCCTTCGCCTTGATGATAGCTTTGCACACTCTTGGCATTCTCTCAACCAGCTTAACCTGGAATGCTTTTCCAACAGTCTTGAAAGAGTTCCTACATATGCTGAGCACTTGTTGGCTGCTTTTCCTTCACTCTGCGGTCCGACTCATCCCAAACCATCTCAATTGGGTTGAGGTCGGGGGATTGTGGAGGCCAGGTCATCTGATGCAGCCCTCCATCACTCTCCTTCTTGGTAAAATAGCCCTTACACAGCCTGGAGGTGTGTTGGGTCATTGTCCTGTTGAAAAACAAATGATAGTCCCACTAAGCCCAAACCAGATGGGATGGCGTATCGCTGCAGAATGCTGTGGTAGCCATGCTGGTTAAGTGTGCCTTGAATTCAAAATAAATCACAGACAGTGTCACCAGCAAAGCACCCCTACACCATAACACCTCCTGCTCCATGCTTTACGGTGGGAAATACACATGCGGAGATCATCTGTTCACCCACACCGTGTCTCACAAAGACACGGCGGTTGGAACCAAAAATCTCCAATTTGGACTCCAGACCAAAGGACACATTTCTACCGGTCTAATGTCCATTGCTCGTGTTTCTTGGCCCAAGCACGTCTCTTCTTATTGGTGTCCTTTAGTAGTGTTTTCTTTGCAGCAATTCGACCATGAAGGCCTGATTCACACAGTCCCCTCTGAACAGTTGATGTTGAGATGTGTGTGTGACTTGAACTCTGGGAAGCATTTATTTGGGCTGCAATTTCTGAGGCTGGTAGCTCTAATGAACTTATCCTCTGCAGCAAAGGTAACTCTGGGTCTTCCATTCCTGTGGCGGTCCTCATGAGAGCAAGTTTCATCATAGTGCTTGATGGTTTTTGCGACTGCACTTGAAGAAACTTTCAAAGTTCTTGAAATGTTACGTATTGACTTACCTTCATGTCTTAAAGTAATGATGGACTGTCATTTCTCTTTGCTTATTTGAGCTGTTCTTGCCATAATATGGACTTTTTTATTTTTTACCAAATAGGTCTATCTTCTGTATACCCCCCTACCTTGTCACAACACAACTGACTGGCTCAAACGCATTTAGAAGGAAATACATTCCACAAATTAACATTTAAGAAGGAACAGCTGTTAATTGAAATGCATTCTAGGTGACTACCCCATGAAGCTGGTAGAGAGATTGCCAGAGTGTGCAAAGCTGTCATCAAGGCAAAGGGTGGCTATTTGAAGAATCTCAAATGTAAAATATATTTTGATTTGTTTAACACTTCTTTGGTTACTACATGATTCCATATGTGTTATTTCATAGTTTTGATGTCTTCACTATTATTTTACAACGTAAAAAATAGTAAAAAATTAAGAAAAACCCTTGAATGAGTAGGTGTGTCCAAACTTTTGACTGGTAGTGTATATATGAACATTTGTATGATTAATACTAACAATCATTTTTACCTGGTGCTATCCACAGGGTCCTATTGGGAAACCTGGCCCTCCAGGACCAAAGGTACTGTAGGCCCTCATGTCTAATATCACTGATACAGTTGGCTTACTCTATGTACCTATCAGGCATGTTTTAATACAATATCTACTTTCAAAAACACACTTCAACCAGACATCAAAGTCAACGTGTACTTGCAGTCGGCAGTCTTTTCACGACCCTTGAATGTTCGCATGTATGCTAGACACACAGTAGTGTATGTGCTAAAATGTCTATGTGTATTAGATCCTTGGGGTAAAGTGTGACTCACTTGTTTCACCATTGACTGTGGTGGATGACAAACACCACCTTATCTAGAAAGGCCACTTGCTCACATCCTACTGCGCGCCACTTAAAGTATGAGTCATATGAATCACAGAGTCAGTCAAGTATACAGGTGGATAAGATCATAGGACTGAAATCTCGCAATACTTATAATGTGCTTCAAGTGGTTCTAATGAACTAATCTGTTGCATATGTGGCTGTAAAGCTTTCACTTTCCTGCATAAACTATAACTATGTTGGTATTTGTTGTGAGTGTGCATGTGCTTGGGTTCATTTCTATTTGGTGTGTGTCAGAATATGTGGTTCTACATACCTGTAAAAGGTTTCCATACTGACGGCCATTTTGTTTCTCCTTCACAGGGCAAAGATGGGCAGGACGGGCTTCCTGGTGTAGCGGTAAAGGTGGGTCCCCCCTACTCAACTGGTTCCCATTCATCCTCTCAGAGGAAGTGCAGCCTTCCACACCATGTGCTTTCTATTAGCCTGCTAATTTCCAATGAATTCCTCTCTGACACGTCTTTGCACAGGCAGGGCCAGTCGCCCAGGTCTCAGGCACTGTACCTCACATGCACCAGCACCACCACCTTGATAGAGACATCAGCTAGCGTTAAAGGGAAAGTTCAGATAGCATTAAAGAGAAAGTTCACCCCGAAATCAAAGTTTGTCCAATGTAAACTAACTACAGTTTTTTTTTTAATGCGAGGGGGGGAAACTAACTCAATATACTTTCAAATGATTAAAACAAAATCAAAACTGTGTAGAAATGATAATGGACCTATATTCATACAGTTTCTTGACTGTCCAGCTCGCTAAAAATCACTACAGTCAGGGGGCACCGAAAATTCGATGGATAGAAGACAATTTCTTGCAAATTTTGACGGCAAGGAAATATAAGACATTTTCAGTGTGGCCTTCTGGAACTCGTTGAAGACAGAATGCTGCCCCCAATGCAAAATGAGTTTGACACCCCTGCTCTAAACGATAGTTTAATGATATTGCACTCTGCAGCCTACTAGGGCTGTGATTGAATGAATGGGAGGTCATTGGGCATTGAGAAATTGAGCTATTACCAGTTGTTTCGCATTTAGAAATATTGCCTCTCATAACCCTTTCCCCTAGTCCAGCAATTCACAAAGCATTAAGCATCTATGCCATAGTGAAATTCCCAACTGTAGATGTGATTTATAAATGAAAGAGTCATTCACCTTCATCATTAAGATAAAAAGGTTTTCTGAAGTCTCACTCATTGATGAGGTATACTATTATAGGTACACAGATGAGGTAGTTAGTTGGAATTGTTCCTCCATTTTGGGCTATGCTATGTGGGTTGGTCACTGGCATCTAAAACGGATCTAAAAGCCCTCTTATTTTAAATTGATGCTGTTCTTGTCTATTAATGTTCTGAATAATGTTATATTTTATGTTTCGTGTGGACCCCAAGAAGAGTAGCTGCTACATGAGCAACAGCTAGTGGTGATCCTAATAAATAAATAAATCAATTTCCTCTCTGTTCCTCTAGGGGGAGCCTGGTGCTCCAGGAGCAGCAGGGTCCTCTGGGCTGGACGGACTGTCAGGGCACTCGGTCAGTACTTCACCTGCCTTTTACTGTCCAATTCAATCTCTCTCCATTATTTGCCTTTTCTTTTGAATTTCTTTTGATTTTAAAATATTATATTCTGTCTTTATACCCTTTACGTTTGTTGTTGTAGGTTCATTATATAAAACGGTCTCAGGTTTCAGTTATGTTTTGTCGTTATAGTGTTTGCCCTTTCTTCCATGCAGGGAGCAAAGGGGGACAGGGGTGATATGGGACCAAAGGTACAGTATCACTCCTGCTGACTCCATTCATGTCAATATGTTAATAAGACCATTGATTTCGACTGGCTTTCTGGAGCCAACCAAGCTGGCCCTGTTCTTAGTTCTTCTAACCCTGTGTTCTATGTTCTGTGTGCTAGGGAGAGAGAGGTCAGGACGGCCTCAGTTTCCCCGGCCCTCCAGGACCTCCCGGGCCTCCAGGACCAGTCATCAACCTCCAGGATGTAAGTGGATCAACCATGAAGAGATCCTCATGAAGGACCTAGGGTCTAGGGCCTAGGGGCAAGGGCCTAGGGGCTAAAGAAGTGTTTTTGTACGGGGCCAGTTATCCAGTTTACTTCTGATTTATTGAGTTACTCAGCTGTAATTTTAACACCCCACTAATGGCAGTATAGTATGACTTAATCCCTTAAAATTACCAGTAATCTCAGTTTCGGAAGGCTCATTTTATTAGCTAATCTTATATAGTAATTAGCTGTTATTAGAGCAATTACAAGCATTACAAATGACATTGTTATCATCCCTACTGATGAGCTCAGATGGGACAGTTTTAATGTGGATGTAGATAGTGATGTTACTGCCTCTCCTCTCTGTCCTCCTCAGCTCCTGCTCAACGATACAGAGGGTGTGTTTAACTTCTCAGGAGTGCTGGAATCTCAGGGGCCCAGGGTGAGTAGACTTAGGCTTGTGGTGTGTGTGGGTGTGTGGGTGTGTGTGTGTGTGTGTGTGTGTGTGTGTGTGTGTGTGTGTGTGTGTGTGTGTGTGTGTGTGTGTGTGTGTGTGTGTGTGTGTGCGTGCGTGCGTGCGTGCGTGCGTGCGTGCGTGCGTGCGTCCGTGCGTGCGTGCGTGCGTCAACAGTGACACAAAGCATTTCACAGGCGAGAGTTGAAGCAAGTGCACCCCTAAAATGATCACAGAGCAACACATTGTTAACTTCAGTTAAAATCTTTTCAGATTACAATTGCCCTTGTGGTGCTCTTTAAATGGCCTCTGCGGTCTCTCAGTTTTTTGCATTAACAAGATAACATGACAGAACTCCTTTTATATTGTTTTGGGTTCGGCGTACTCGCACCCCCAGAGCAATTAGGTTGAGAAATGGCTGGAATCATATCAAAGATTTGTTTCAAATTGCTGTAATGATATCTGTCATGCATGGTCATAAAACAGTGGTTTGTGTGTCCCACGGACAATTAGGTCCAGGTTATAAGAGATGCATGTTGAGGTATTTATCTGTGACTGATATGGAGGTTAATTCTACAGTATGTAGTTAAGTTTGTTGGATTCCTTGGTACATTAACCGTTAGATAATTCCTTGAAACAGACTGTTGTTTTTTGTATGGGTGAATAACTGACCGATAGTAAAACAAATCAGATTTTCTCTCTTGCTGCTCAGAGGATCTGTTGGTAGGTTACCATGGTATTATGTCTATCCTTTCTCTATTGCAAAATATACAGTATGCGGCCCACACTTCTGGCATGAACTTGACAGTGCAAACTTTATACAGTGCAATCAGACAGGTACACACTGATAGAGAGATACACTGTAGCTGTCTGTTTCAATTTAGTTCTTTATTTAAATGATTCATACATTGTTTATTCACTGACTATGATTATTCCCAGGGGCCATGGGGTCCAAAGGGGGACTTGGGGATGGCAGGTATCATGGGGCCTCCAGGCCTAAAGGTATGTGTGTGTTTGTGTTATCTGTCTTTGTTTTGGGTTTAAGAACTCCACTAGGGGTTTACTATAGCAGGGTTTACTGTAGCAGGGTTTACTATAGCAGGGTTTACTATAGCAGGGTTTACTATAGCAGTGTTTACTATAGCAGGGTTTACTATAGCAGGGTTTACTATAGCAGGGTTTACTATAGCAGGGTTTACTGTAGCAGGGTTTACTGTAGCAGGGTTTACTGTAGCAGGGTTTACTATAGCAGGGTTTACTATAGCAGGGTTTACTATAGCAGGGTTTACTATAGCAGGGTTTACTATAGCAGGGTTTACTATAGCAGGGTTTACTATAGCAGGGTTTACTATAGCAGGGTTTGCTGTAGCAGGGTTTACTATAGCAGGGTTTACTGTAGCAGGGTTTACTATAGCAGGGTTTACTGTAGCAGGGTTTACTATAGCAGGGTTTACTATAGCAGGGTTTACTATAGCAGGGTTTACTGTAGCATTGTTTACTATAGCAGGGTTTACTATAGCAGGGTTTACTATAGCAGGGTTTACTATAGCAGGGTTTACTATAGCAGGGTTTACTATAGCAGGGTTTACTATAGCATTGTTTACTATAGAAGGGTTTACTATAGCAGGGTTTACTATAGCAGGGTTTACTATAGCAGGGTTTACTATAGCATAACCTGCTATGGGGCCTTATCCGAACGGGATTGAATGAACATCTAATATACAAGCCCTTTGGATTCCAATCAATTAAAGTGTGTGAAACTCAACACCAGTGCTCATGATTAAAGCTAGGACCCCAGTTGCTGCACACTATTGATGTGTAAAAGCCTGCTAATGTGTTCCAGACTGTGCAGCCATAGACAATATACAACTGATTCAGTCTAGGTCCATGGAACAACATGAATGAGATTATTATCTAATGTTTTCCTTTCACTGAGAGGGGCTCAAGGTGCTTCAACATGCATGTGCTGCACATTACCCTTGGGTTCATGTGTGTATGTGTGTGTGTGTGTGTGTATGTGTGTGTGTGTGTGTGTGTGTGTGTGTGTGCGCGCATGTGTATGCATGTTTGTAATCTGACTGCAAGTGTATGTACAGTATTCATATCGTCTTATTGAGTGTGTGTGTGTGTGTGTGTGTGTTTGCAGGGCGAGAAGGGTGAGCCAGGGGTCATGGTTGCCGCTGATGGGTATATGATGTCTGGACTCACAGGGCCACAGGAGCCCAAAGGGATCAAGGTAAGTCTTACACACACTACTTCCTGGGTCAAAGTTCACATTGGCTGCCTGGGCTCTAGTTGTGTCAGACACTCACTTTGTTTCTTGACTCCTTCGCAGGGTGATTGTGGTGTACCTGGACCAGCTGGCGTGACGGTAAGACTTTATTGGTTTCTCAGTTTGATAACGGACGTGGAATAAACAACTGACTCTCGTGTGCATGTGCATGTTATGTTGCCAATACAGCTCTCTGTGTGTGTGTGTGTGGGGGGGGGGGGTTGTTGTTCCCTACACTGAGTTTGGAGTAATCCCTTTGTAGTAACTACCCCCCCCCCCCCCCCCCCCCCCCTCCCCTCCCAAACCCTTCTTTGTGTTGCCGCAGCTGCTTTCATTCAAAGTGTTTTGGAACATTTTTGTCAGGCCAAGTCCATACGCACATACAGGCCTGCATCTGGGCCCCTATCCGTCCAATGCATATTTTCAGGCGTACTACGGACCTGTGATGTATCTTAATCCACAGTCCACCTGCTGAGGAGAGAAATACAAAGGGAAACAGTTTTGGTCCTTCAAAGGTTGATTTATTGTTGTGTTTTTACAGGGTCCCATTGGGCCAGTAGGACCCAAAGGAGAATATGGCTATCCTGGTCATCCGGTAAGTACAGTACCTCACATTATGATTTGAGCCATTCCTTTAGCATTGTAGGCGACACATGATAACAATAGCAGTAAAACATTATTTTATTCACATAATGTGTATTTTTAAAACCCAAGAGCAGTCCATTGGGTTACACAAATACACAGCACTACAGAGTATGATCATATCACTCCAATGCATTTGACCATTGGTGATGTGGTGTGTCTCTCGCTACAGGGTCGTCCTGGAATAAGTGGGCATAAAGGAGACCGAGGAGACGCTGTGGTTGTGTCGGTGAGTTGAACCCTCTCCCTCCTTCCCTCCCTCTTTAGATGGGTCACAGTCACAAAGGTTTGAGAAGCACTGCACTAGGGCCATCTGAAGGTGGCGCCCCCTAGCCAGAGCCAAACGATACTGCAACTGTTTGGTGCCTTGCCACTTTCCATTCCTTTCCATTCCAACTCAGCCACCATCAAATATTAGACCTAGACCACACATGGCCCATGAACCGCATGGTTGACCATCTGTCACCGACTCACCACGCAGCTGGTAAAGATGCCAGTCGACACGTTGGCATTGGGGTCAGTTGTTTAACAGGCAGTCCCGTGCCCAGACAACCCCAGCATACGATAAAAACATCCAGCTTATTTATCGACGGGCACTTGAAAGCACCCCGTAAACAAAATAGCTTTTGTTGACGTTTAACAAGACATCTTTCCTCAACATGTGTCAGAAGTCCCTGTGTTTGTTTTTCAGGTCCGTCCATGTGCTGTGGTGTCTCAGACTTCACTTTTACTGTTGGTTTAACTGGCTGACCAATCTTAACCAGACCTTATATACTTGTGGTCAGGGCCGTGCACAGAGCTTTGGAGGGGCAGGTGAAATAAAAAATAAAAATAAATGTATTTTTACATTTACCCATAAAATCTCTACGGCTCATGAAGCCAAATTTCAACATATATATTTCTGGCATAGGCCTTTTATTTATTTTTGCAAAAACAGCCTAGTCTACAGTTCACAGAGAGGGCAACTATATCAGCTATCAGCTGATCAGAGTGAATGTAGATGATGTAAATCAGCTAACTT
>NC_139989.1:11049227-11206461 GCF_964263955.1 Coregonus lavaretus
CTGGTGGTGAGTCCCGTTTCCATTGAGACCATATGCTTCCAAAGCCCCGCCCACCAACCACAGCTTTGACCAATTACAATTACTGAGAAGATCACGATACAACATAGACACATGAGATAGTACATAATCAGTGTCATCTTAATTTGAGGGCGTTATTGCAGTCTATGACCTCTTTTGATGGTGTGCTAGATAGGCAATTGGGTTGTGTGTGAGCAATGAGGATTTTGAATTTGGCCACGGTGGCAAAACGCAGAATTGACATGAAAGGAAATCCAAGTTGTGTGCAAAATAATACATTGTTTTGCCAATTCTTACTAAATTAAAATGCTGCATGCAACAATAGGGGATTTTTTCCTACTGGCTGCATTTAAATAACCACGCAGCATCATGGGGTTCAATAAGTCACCATGTTCCATTAATTAATTCAATGTAAGATCTTGGAGATGAATATCTGCTAAAGTACTGGGTTTGTTTCAGGGCCCCAAAGGGGAAGCTGTTATGGGGCCCCGTGGCTATCCAGGCGTTCCGGGATCTCCTGGTACTCCTGGGTATGGGAGACCTGGTCCTCAAGGCCCCCAAGGGCGTCCCGGACCCCCCGGAACACCCTCTCGATTTGGCTCAGGTAAGACTTGTGGCACCCTTTGTGAAATGTTCCGTATGGTACAATATGCTGACTAGCATCACATAATAAAATGTTACCGTTGTGTTTGTCTCCCATTTTTCTAATTCCAGCTGTGACCATCCATGGACCACCAGGCCCCACTGGCCCGGCTGGACCTCCTGGGACCTCTGCCATGGTCAGTCAGTCTGTCCCCTCAGTTACGCCGCCACATATCTGCCCCATCAATGTCATCCCATCATACCATAAAATTGTCAACTCTGTTACATTATCACATCAGCTCCGTCACATCATCAAATAACCTCTGACATGCTAGATATTGCTGTCCTTCCCTCAATCACTCTGGCCACGGTCTCCCCAACAATTACTATATTCCTATACTTCGTCCCAGTCTAATAATGTGTTTCTCTCTATGTTTTTCCTTTAGTTGAAGACGTTTCCTTCCAGCGAGGTCATGATGCAACAGACGATAGACAGCAGCGAGGGGACCCTAAGCTTCACCACGGGGACAGGCAAACTCTACATCCGGGTGCAACAGGGATGGAAGGAAGTCCTGGTACAGCAGCATCTCTGGTCCTTCTCCTCCATGTCTCTATAGTGTCTCTATGAGCCGTGAAACAAACTGATGTGTTTGGTGTTTATCTGTGTCTCTGTCTCTACAGCTTGGTGACTTGATCTCCCTCCCAATTAATCTCCTTCTAAATGACGAGGTAAGAACAGTAGAGTTGAGATGAGGATTGAACATGTTCAACTGCATGAATTTTCTGCACAATTCTCCCATTGACATCAATGCATTGTTTATGTTAAAGTGCATTGTAGACCTCCATATAATGGATACTTATAGCAGAATATGCTGTGTGATTGCTGCTTTTTATGTTTATAATCTAGTTAGTAATACACTTTTGCCCCCTTAGGCTCAGCCAGGCAGCGCCAGAAAATATGGGGTGAGTTTGTTGACAAATTAAGACAAGATTGACCTAGCGTTTGCAACTGTGCTAAGTTTGCTCTTGTTATTTCATAGGGGGACAATAAAAGGTTTTTTAAAACATAAACCTCTCTTTATTTACACTTCTATTGAAAATTCTTTCTTACTCAAATATTTACTTTAACTTTTGTTTCACCACTTTTTCTTACGAAACGTTGCACTGGAGCAAAGAAACAGTCAATTAAAATACTTTCTTATAACTGTCTGCTTTCTAGTTTGTATCTAGTAAACTGCTAGATGCAAAAATGGAGAATAAGTCTGAAATGTAATCTTTGTTATTCGTTCTTGAAAGCAAGTCATCGGTTTGGCTCAAGTCTGGCCACAAAATGAGCTGGAGTCAAAATGTGATTTTGCTGTGGTTTGGAGTATTCCACTTTTAGACTAAATTACTGTCTGTGTGCTGTCATTGAAGGACAGCCCGAGGCAGGCCAGGTTTAGGTTTTAGAAATTTAGATCCACATTTCACAAAAGAAGACTGTACCATGCTACACTGCTACATTCCCATTTCAACAGCACTGACAAGACCATCATGGTTTCCCAAACTCAGTCCTCGCACCCCCCCCCCCCCCCCCCAACACACACACACACCCCACCCCTGGTTTTTTGCCCTAGCACCAGGACTGAGTTTGGGAAACCATGACCAAAGAGAGATGAGAATAGTGTGTGTGCATCCGTTTATTGGATACCTTGACCACCTGGAGTAGTATCCGGCTCGAAGGACCACTCTGAGTGAGGTGGAGGTTTAGAATACACACTAATGAATGACCCTTATTCCACTGTCTCTTCCTCAGCTCAACATGGTGGCTCTGAACCAGCCCCACACAGGGAACTTTGGTGGGGTCAACATAGCAGACAGGATGTGCTATGAACAGGCCAAGGCCATGGGCTTGTCCGCTTATTATCGGGCCTTCCTATCCTCCCCAAAACCCCGGGCCGTTAATAAAGACCTGGTCCCACAGAAGTTCAGGGAGAGCTACCCCGTTACCAACCTCAGGGTAAGCCAACCTCTGTTTCCCATAGGTTCATCTAAGATCAGTGTTAAAGGACCAGTTCAGTCAAAAGGATGATTTTCCTGTGTTTTATATATTTTTCCAAACTATGAGGTTGGAATAATACTGTGAAAATTATGATAATACCCTTTTAGTGTAAGAGCTGTTTGCAAAGACCGCCTGACATTTCAGCCTGTTTTGGTGGGATGGAGTTTTGGCCTGCCTGGTGGTAAATTAGTTAATAGACCAATAAGAAAGAGAGTTCCAAACCTCTCTGCCAATAACAGCTAGTTTTCAGTTTTTTCCCTCCCCATTCACTCCCAGACAGTCCTAGCAAAAGTCTTGCTTGAGAAATTGGTCTTTGCTAAGAAATTATTTTGGTTTATTTTTTACCAGAAATTATTTAATATTAAGATAAAAAGGTCTGTGTTGGACCTTTAACAAATAAAGTGTCAGAGTCAACTCAATTACTCCTTTCTATATCCACAGGGCGACATTTTGTTCAGTAACTACAAGTCTATCTTCACTGGGGGTGGAGGCAAATTCCCGCCAAACATCCCAATCTACTCCTTCGATGGACGGGACGTATTGGCAGACCCCTTCTGGTCAGTGAAACAGACAGATGTTCAGTTCAGTTCCTCAGACACAGGGCTCTTGGCTATGTGGACACCCTCATACACAACTAATCCTATATCACTGTCTCTAAAGAGTGAAGGCTAGGTAGACATCCTCATCCACCCCTCATCTTCTCCACAGTCCCACCCGACCCAAGCAGCTTCACCAAAAGACAAATGGGTTTGGAAGAGCGAGGCATGAAGAAGGGATGGGACAGACATGGGTGTTTCCACAAAATGAAGTTTTAAATGCAGGATAGCCCAACCGCAATCCAGACATCGGGGGTTGTAGCGTGGTGTTTTTCAGCCCGGGCCCATGTGAGCCAGCTATGTCCACCCTCGCTCTATTTTGAACCTATTTATACACAGCCATGTTAAATATAGCAGCCCCGACCAACCAGAGACTGGAGGCTGGCAATTGTGGCTCCAAAGTTACTGTTTATAGATGTTTTTCAAACAGACACTTTCTGACTTTGAGGCGAGGTCTATTTGAGAGCATGTATGAATGGATATAGCAGGGGACAGAGCAGAGCAATAGGGTTGTTGATGTCATCTGTTAGGTTGAGGTCGCATCTGTGGGTATCTCTGCTCAGTTTGGGGCTACATTAGTTCAAGTCCCATGAGGTTTTTTAAAAACTTTTTTCTGGGAGGTTTATTTAAATAGAAGGTCATTGAAACTTTTAGTTGGTGTTTGTGTGATCTGTTATGTATGCTGTATTATTTTTTTACGTGTGTGTGTGTGTGTGTTCACATGTACTCTATGTGTGTACATCATAGCAGTCTGGTGGGAGGAGCTATAGGAGGACGGGCTCACTGTAATGGCTGGAGCTGAATAAATGGCCAAACACAAACACATGGAAACCACGTGTTTGACTGCGTTCCATTTATTCCAATCCAGCCATTACAATAAGACCATCCTCCTATAGCTCTTCCCACCAGCCTCCTCTGGTGTACATCTGCCTGTGTATATGCTGTATCCACACACTCTCCCATTATATTTGTCTATCGCTCCCAACAGGCCTAAGAAGAGCATCTGGCATGGCTCCAATACGTTTGGCAACATGGCGGTAGACCGGTCCTGCGAGTCGTGGCGGGTCAACGACATTTCCATCGTGGGCCAGTCGTCCAATTTGTCCTCAGGCTCCCTTCTAGGACAGCAAACAAGCAGCTGCTCCAACGAGTTAATTATTCTCTGCATCGAGACCATAGAGCACGTTTAATAGACCTTTAACAGTCTCTACCACTCCTGCCCCCCCATTCCTCCATCCACCCATCCATCCACTGTCATCTTAACACTCTGGAAAGGTGTAAATACATGATCATTGCTTTATGAACATGTCGTCATCGTCATCAACTTATTCCTCTCCCATCCTCTGATTGGTTGGTTGATTGACTGAGATGGTGCTAAAGTGGGGATACTGTCTGTCAGACCAGCTCCAAATCATGGCTTTGCAGAGTTTTTTAAACCAACTTTCAAATCACAACTGTCAACTTTCAAGATTCTTTCTCACTAAAGATATTTCTCCTAGTCAAAATGTCACCTTTTGTCTTCCAGTGATTGGTCGTGTTTACAGGTTGTCCTATTAGGTCATTCTATAAGAGATGTTTACTCCATTAGACCACGGCCAATACCACATTTCACATAACATAACGTCCATATTCCAACAAGGGAACAACCAGTATTGCCACCAAATAAATTTTGATGCACTGTATTAGATTTGTTTTATACTTTTGTCACTTCATATCCATGAAGATTGTCTTTCAGTTTTTTAAATACATTTTATACACATTTCTCATTTGAGCAACAATTTCTCGTAGTATTTAATTTAAATTCAATGTTTTATTTATACCTTGACCGCACATAACATGAATGAGTCAAATGATTAAGGTTAAGTATGTAATTTATAGTTTGTTTGTCAAAGTGACTGTTTCAGTTTTTTGCCTTTTTGGAAATGTGTAGTTTTTGTACAGCATTCCTTTTATTGCGCTAGAATTTTGATTTGATAGGTAACTAGTTAGATTCAACATAAATTCCACCCATCATATAGAAATTCCCCACAAAAAATGACAACTCTTATGGAATTTTTATACAACAGAGATTTGATCAGTATGTGAGAGTATGTTTTATACAATAATTGGTGCTTATTGAATAAAAATGTTTTCTTTTTCTTAATAATATTAGTCTGATGTAATTTGTTTTGAAAGCCTGATCCAGTTACATTGACACTGGTTGCCACCCACGTACTGTGGTTAAAGGACAAAACAGACCAACACGAAAGTTGGCCGTGCGCAGTACGACGAACAGTGGCGATTGAACATGTACAATAATCTGGAAATGAACAGAATATTACCGCCAATGTTCTGTGGTCAGAGGCAATAGGACGGCCACCTGCTGCGAACGGCCAACTCGAGTCAATCAGTGATGGTAGTCAATTTGGTACTAATGTGGCGCTGTAGCGTAGAGGTTCAATGGATTTTTTAGCAATTCCCCCTTACTCCAGTAGGTGGCTTTACCAAGACACAGGCCCTATTTGAATCCTTCCCTTCTCCCCTCCTTGAAGTAATCAGTGACAGTGATTAGTGTAATCAGTAATCAGTGACAGTGATTAGTGTAATCCGTAATCAGCGACAGGGATTAGTGTAATCAGTAGTGAGTGATTAGTGTAATCAGTAATCAGTGATTAGTGCTATCGGTAATCAGTGACAGTGATTAGTTTAATCTGTAATCAGTGACAGTGATTAGTGTAATCAGTAATCAGTGATTAGTGTAATCAGTGACTAGAAATGACTAGACAGATGAAAGCATGTCAAATCAAATCAAATTTTATTTGTCACATGCGCTGAATACAACACTGTGAAATCCTTACTTACAAGCTCTTAACCAACAATGCAGTTCAAGAAATAGAGTTAAGAAAATATGTACTAAATAACTAATAAGTAAAAAAAAAAAATCAAAAAGTAACACAAGAAAATTACATAACAATAATGAGGCTATATACAGGGGGTACCGATACCGAGTCAATGTGCAGGGGTACAGGTTAGTTGAGGTAATATATACATGTAGGTAGGGGTAAAGTGACTATGTATAGATAATAAACAGAGTAGCAGTATAAAGACAAGTAAATAGTCTGGGTGGCCATTTGATTAATTATTCAGCAGTCTTATGGCTTGGGGGTAGAAGCTGTTAAGGACCCTTTTGGACCTAGACTTGGAGCTCCGGTACCGCTTGCCATGCGGTAGCAGAGAGAACAGTCTATGACTTGGGTGACCGGAGTCTTTGACAATATTTTGGGCCTTCCTCTAACACCGCCTAGTATATACAGTGCTGTGAAAAAGTATTTGCCCCCTTTCTAATTTTCTAACTTTTGCATATTTGTGATACTGAATGTTATCAGATCTTCAACCAAAACCTAATATTAGATAAAGGGAACATAAGTGAACAAATAACACAACAATTACATATTTATTTCATTTATTTCATAAACAAAGTTATGCAACACCCAATTCCCCTGTGTGAAAAAGTAATTGCCCCCTTACACTGAATAACTGGTTGTGCCACCTTTAGCTGCAATGACTCCAACCAAATGCTTCCTGTAGTTGTTGATCAGTCTCTCACGTCGCTGTGGAGGAATTTTGGCCCACTCTTCCATGCAGAACTGCTTTAACTCAGTGACGTGTGGGTTTTCAAGCATGAACTGCTCGTTTCAAGTCCTGCCACAACATCTCAATTGGGATTAGGTCTGGACTTTGACTAGGCCATTCCAAAACTTCCAATTTGTTGCCTTTTAGCAATTTTCATGTAGACTTGATTGTGTGTTTTGGATCATTGTCTTGCTGCATGACCCAGCTGCGCTTCAGCTTCAGCTCACAGACGGATGGTCTGACATTCTCCTGTAGAATTCTCTGATACAGAGCAGAATTCATGGTTCCTTCTATTAAGGCAAGTCGTCCAGGTCCTGAGGCAGCAAAGCATCCCCAAACTATCACACCACCACCACCATGCTTGACCTTTGGTATGATGTTCTTACTGTGGAATGCAGTGTTTGGTTTTCGCCAGACATAATGGGACCCATCTCGTCCAAAGAGTTGACTCAAGTTTGCCCAAAAGCACCTGGATGATCATCAAGACTCTTGGAAGAACGTTCTATGGACAGATGATTCAAAAGTATAACTTTTTGGACGACATGGTTCCATTGTGTCATCTGTGGATCTGTTGGGGCGGTATGCGAATTGGAGTGGGTCTAGGGCAGGGCTCTCCAACCCTGTTCCTGGAGAGCTACCGTCCTGTAGGTTTTCACTCCAACCCTAATCTAGCACGCCTGATTCTAATAATTAGCTGGTTGATAAACTGAACCAGGTTAGTTAAAACTGGGGTTGTAGCGAAAACCTACAGGACGGTAGCTCTCTAGGAACAGGGTTGGAGACCCCTGGTCTAGGGTTTCAGGCATGATGGTGTTAATGTGAGCCATGACCAACCTTTAGCTCATCTGGTAGGCTCGCGTCACTGGGCAGCTCGGGGCTGGGTTTCCCTTTGTAGTCCGTAATAGTTTGCAAGCCCTGCCACATCCGACGAGCGTCAGAGCCGGTGTAGTAGGATTCAATCTTAGTCCTGTATTGACGCTTTGCCTGTTTGATGGTTCGTCTGAAGGCATAGCGGGATTTCTTATAAGCGTCCGGAATAGATCCCCGCTCCTTGAAATCGGCAGCACAAGCCTTTAGCTCAGTGCGGATGTTGCCTGTAATCCATTGCTTGTGGTTGGGAGATGTACGTACGGTCACTGTGGGGACGACGTCATCGATGCACTTTTGATGAAGCCGGTGACTGAGGTGGTATACTCCTCAATTCCATTGGATGAATCCCGGAACATATTCCAGTCTGTGCTAGGAAAACAGTCCTGTAGCATAGCATCCGCGTCATCTGACCACTTCCGTATTGAGCAAGTCACTGGTACTTCCTGCTTTAGTTTTTGCTTGTAAGCAGGAATCAGGAGGATAATAGAATTATGGTCAGATTTGCCAAATGGAGGGCAAAGGAGAGCTTTGTATGCATCTCTGTGTATGGAGTAAAGGTGGTCTAGAGTTTTTTTCTCCTCTGGTTGCACATGTGACATGCTGGTAGAAATGAGGTAAAACGGATTTAAGTTTGCCTGCATTAAAGTCCCCGGCCACTAGGAGCGCTGCTTCTGGATGAGCATTTTCTTGTTTGCTTATGGCCTTATACAGCTCGTTGAGTGCGGTCTTAGTGCCAGCATTGGTTTGTGGTGGTAAATAGATGGCTACGAATAATATAGATGATAAATCTCTTGGTAGATAGTGTGGTCTACAGCTTATCATGAGGTATTCTACCTCAGGCGAGCAATACCTCGAGACTTCTTTAATATTAGACATCGCGCACCAGGAGTTATTGACAAATAGACACACACCCCCGCCCCTTGTTCTTACAAGATGTAGCTTCTCTGTCCTGGCGATGCACGGAAAACCCAACCAGCTCTATATTATCCATGTCGTCGTTCAGCCACATCTTAGTGAAACATACGATATTACCGTTTTTAAGCAGTATATCCTTCTCGTCAGACTCATTAAAGAAATAATCTTTGTCCAGTTCGAGGTGAGTAATCGCTGTTCTGATGTCCATAAGCTCTTTTCGGTCATAAGAGACGGTAGCAGCAACATTATGTACAAAATGAGTTACAAACAATGCGAAAAAACTAACAAAATAGCACGGTTGGTTCAGAGCCCATAAAATGGCAGCCATCCCCTCTGGCGCCATTATTATATCGCCTGTGATGGATCCCTGGCGTACACCTATCCAATATCTAATCCAAGGGTGTCAAACTCATTCCATGGAGGGCTGAGTGTCTGCAGGTTTTAGTTTTTTTCCTTTCAATTAAGACCTAGACAACCAGGTGAGGGGAATTCCTTACTAATTAGTGACCTTAATTCATCAATCAAGTAGTACAAGGGTGGAGCGAAAACCCGCAGACATTCGGACCTCCGTGGAATCAGTTTGACACCTGATCTACTTCAAGCAAGGGAGAAAGGATGGACTTTTAAGGATTTCAATTGAACTACCCACTCTAGAGTAGGTCTACTCCACCTTGACTCATCCTCTACTGTAGCATTCTAAACAGTCAGAAGGGGCCTGCTGTGTTTGCATTAGCAGAGAGCACTATGATTATGGCAGGCGCTCCGTGCTCCTTAAAGTGTAATGAGAATTATAGTTGGGCTTCACACGCAGTTTGTTCCCCATAGTCGAGACTACTTCTTCTGGTCGCCCAACCATGTCGCAGTACAGGTGAGCGACGACACTCGGCCTACATGTGTAAACCCCATTAGCCGAATTCGAGCTGTTTTGCTGCCGTATTGTAAGTAACCCTTTCCTTCAAATAAGTTTCCATGTATCCTGTGAGTGGGTCGTAGGCCTACCACTATAAAAGCGTAGGGAGGTCTTCCTGTTACAACAGTGATTATAATGGAGTACAGGATGTGACAGTTTGAATCCAGGTCTTGGATTAATCTAGGTGGGGCTGCAGAAGTTCCAAAGCGTGCTTCCAGCAGCTACAGTACACTCACATTTGTCATTGTTTTGGTTAACACATGCCCCCAGTCCAACATGGCTGTAGTAATATGCTATTGGAATAAAAGGCTGGATGGATGTAAATGTTATTAAAGGGATAGTTCATCCAAATCACAAATGAGACATTGGTTTCCTTACTGTGTAAGCAGTCTATGGAAAATTTATGACAGCAATCAATGCTTTGGTTTTATTTTCCTGTTACAGGGTAAGGAAAACAACGTAAATTTGTAATTTGGGTGAACTTTTCCTTTATGTTACAAACGCTAGAAAAACTTGAATTGGTTACATTTTGGTCAGAAGTATAACTTTAATCATTACTTTCTATGCCACAAGGTACATCACAAGTCTGTCTTTGGCTTCCACAATATGGCTGAGTTTACACAGGCAGCCCAATTCTGATATTTTGCCCAAATATTGGCAAAAGATCTAATCTGATTGGTCAAAAGACCAATAATTGGGCAAAACATTATTGGGCTGCCTGAATTGGGCTGATCATTGCTGACCATCCAGGACACGTTGCTGTGCAAATCAAACACACTTGGTGCAGGGTGACATTTTGTGTGCAACGCAGTGGCTGCGTTTACACAGGCAGACCAATTCTGATATTTTTCCACTAATTGATATCTGACCAATCCGATCAGCTCTTTTGCCAATAATTGGGCAGAGTATAAGAATTGGGCTGCCTGTGTAAATGCAGCCAGGGAGGAACATCTCCTATTCCAGCCACAGTCTATACTTGAACAGTCACCAAGCCCAGCTCTAATCGGACACAGGTGGTCTATGGTATCTTTGTATAAAGTATTCAATAGCATTTGCAGTTTGGGCTGCTCCTGGCACTCTTAAAGCACCACTTGAGACCTAACCTCATTCAGTCCTCTCACACATGGAAAATATTCAAACACTTGAATAACAAATAAGGCAATTTACTGGAAAACAATTGCTATTGTACCCACAAATTATTTATCCATGTCCATTGTGTGCCTGGATAAGCCAAAACATATAGGTCTCAAATGACACAGTCTGAACATCTGTGTGAACGTGACTGCTGTTTGCTTTCTCAGGAATGGGGAAATGTGGGGATTTCATTCACACCCATACAGTAAGCCAGATATCCAGACAAACTGACAGTGTGCCAGCAATAATAGTGGTAGAACTGCATGTACAAGTGCTTGTCATCACACTGTCTGTCTGACAGGTGGTGAAAGGGCTTGAGTTTTGCCTAGGGGGGAGACGGAGGACTGGACGGCCATGAACAGCTGAAGGACAGGCAATTCTCCCTTAACACATTCAGGTTAATCTCTCTCACACACACACACACACACACACACACACATACACACAAACACACACAAACCTGTTATTGACAAAACTTTCATTAAAACTTACTATGAGTCACACAGAAACGCCTAACCCATAATGCATGACTATTGAATATATAGTCTACAAAACATTAGGAACCCCTTTCTAATATTGAGTTAGAACCCACTTTTGCTCTCAGAACAGCCTCAATTCGTCAGGGCATGGACTCTACAAGGTGTCGAAAGCGTTCCACAGGGATGCTGATCCATGTTGACTCCAATGCTTCCCACAGTTGTGTCAAGTTGGCTGGATGTCCTTTGGGTGGTGGACCACTCTTGATACACCCGGTAAACTGTTGAGCGTGAAAAAAACAACAGTGGTGCATTTCTTAACACATTCTAACTACCATACCCCGTTCAAAGGCACTTAAATATTTTGTCTTGCCCATTCACCCTCTCAATGGCACACATACACAATCCATGTCTCAATTGTCTCAAGGCTTAAAAATCCTTCTTTAACCTGTCTTCTCCCCTTCATCGACACTGATTTGAAGTGGATTTAACAGGTGACATCAATAAGGGATCATAGCTTTCAGCTGGATTCACCTGGTCAGTATGTATTGGAAAGAGCAGGTGTTCCTAATGTTTTGAACACTCAGTATATGCCTTAGTGGTTAAGGCCTGTGTGAGAATGAATACACTCTGTTGTATCGTGTGTTTTTGTTTTGATTGTTTCTCATCAGATGTCTACACATCCAGCTTATCACGCTTCATTATGTTTTCTGTAGCCTCTCCCAAGCCTCATGTCATCCCTGACACACACATCATCAATAACATTCCACCATGACAGTTTCACTGCAGGAACGTGCGTGGGCCAACAGGAAAAGAGATGTTTGAAGAACATGTAGGGGCTGTCTGTCTGTCAGGCTTTTGACACATCTAATTCCCATGTCAACGAGCAGACCGGCCCTTTTGTGTGGCATGGCAAACAAATCTGTCCATAGGGGGATGCCCCTTTTGACAGAAGTCAAGGGTCAGATGAATAGAACGATCACCCCGGAGCTGGGAGGATGTTAGGGGACTGGAGTCAGCATTGTGGCCCCTGGACATCCGTCATACCTCCACCACTGTCTGTCTCCCAGGGACCAGGGCACGGCAGGTCAGGGAAGTCATGTGACCTTTAAAGGGGCATGTTTAAATCAAATTTAATTTAATAGAACTTTATTTATACCACAATGGGCAATTGTACTAGGTAAAGTTCCCAAATGTAAAAAAAAATGTATGCATGCAGGACTGTAAGTCGCTTTGGATGAAAGCATCTGCTAAATGGCATATTTATTAAAGTTGTGTGTGTGCAAATACATGAAGTTAATACATTAATCTATAACTTCATTCAAGCATACAGTACCAGTCAAAATTGCCAAGAGTGTGCAAAGCTGTCATCAAGGCAAAGGGTGGCTATTTGAAGAATCTCAATTATAAAATATATTTTGATTTGTTTAACACTTTTTTGGTTACTACATGATTCCATATGTGTTATTTCATCGTTTTGATGTCTTCACTATTATTATACAATGTAAAAAATAGTAAAAAATAAAGAAAAACCCTTGAATGAGTAGGTGTGTCGAAACTTTTGACTGGTAGTGTACATTCTGGATAGCCATCAATATGATCATTGGAAAGAATAGTGACATTTTACCGAAAAAAACGCCGAAAGTACATTGTTACGTATGGATGGTCTCGTGAATCGAACCAACTACCCTAGCGTTATGCTCTACCAACTGAGCTACAAAGGAGCATAAATTAGAGTAAAGTTAGAAGAATCCCATGCCCACAGCACAGCAGACCTAGGCAAGGCAGCTGAGCTGAGGCAGTTCCTTTCATTGATTGATATGAGCCCTGGAGCCGGGGCAGCAGAGGATGGTTCATCAACTCAACATTGGCCCCTTTGTGAGCGCAGAGCGTCTGGGCGACCATGCTACTAAATGCAGTGTTGTTGTTTTTCATTATAACAGTTATATCTTATTATATCTCCGCTTACCAGATGTCTTTATGGATGACATGTTTGCTTCCCCAAGGCATTTAGGCTGCATCATTTGGGCCAGCAGGTGTAGGCTGTCATCGTTGATTTTGATGGTCAAACATACATTAGCCTATATAGTTCATTTGATATTTTTCGCTCACTGTATTTCCCGTTTTATAGTCTGGGATATTGCAGAATGGAAAGTTGCTTTGCTGGAGAACGATGACTTATATTTCCATCTTCTATATGAATAAATGTGTTGATGACGCTGTGTGAACAAAGACATTGTAATGGTTTGTCTGTGCAAGAATGAAAGAAAAGTTAACATTTTATGACAAAAAGATTTCCTAATATTTCTAGACATCACCATGATTCTAGTTGCCTAATTGGCTGACATCTCTGGAATTCAAATGAAATATTTTTAGGCAATAACACCGCACCCATGCATTAATAACGGTGTGTTATTATAATGTTCTCATATGTCACGGTTAACCCAGCCCTCTTCTGACCGGTAGGATTTTTCCTGTCTGCGCATGCCCAGTGTGAGCTGTGTGTGACCACCAGTTCTCCATCTCCTCAACTGTTCGGCCTGTATATGAGCGGATCACGGGAGAGAGCCGCATACGCTGATGTAGCGGACACAGAGGGTCTCATGGAGCTTGTCAAAGCGGCAGTGTTTTATTTGTCTTTTCGTTCACAATGCACTTTAGGATTTCAATAAGATGTATGTGTGTTTTGAGATAGTGACTTTTCTTCTCGCCTTCAACTTCTACGATTTGGTTCTTACTCAGGGTAAGTCTCCGGTTCGTTTTTCTTATTTCACGAAACATTACATACAGTAATTGATATGCCTGTATCTCTAAGTCAATTGTTGTGCCCTTAGGGTCTGTACATGATTCAAAACATGCAAGGTATACAATGATAAAGTTCGCTCAAGTGAGAACAAATCATTGTAGGCGACTCAAGTTTTCACTGCGCCGAGTTTTAACTTGTTGATTCACTTCCACGGTACGCATCCTGCAGTATGAGACCAATCAGCAGCCAGCAACCGTTGTAGGCTAGACTGTTTTATGAACAGACCAGATCATACTTTGTGTTTTCTAACGGTACTTTGTATTGGGACGGTTTAGGGGACATTTTTCTAGTGTTTTGGAGGGAATACAGTAGTGACTTCCCATATAGGTTTCCATTGTGAACATGATATCCGTAATTTTTCTCCACATTGTATCACGCTGGTTTCTTCCTCTCGTTTCTGACACATTGTATCACGCAAATGGGGAGGGTCCCTTTACCGGTGAAGGAACAGTTACCAGCCATAGCTTGTTGTGTAGACTATTATGTTCTGGTCATGACATTAAATAATTTAATACGTGTTATATTTGTTTCTCTTCGGTGTCTTAGAATATTCTGTTTATTAGGCTATAGTAGATGAATGCTCCTACAAGAGCACTAGCTAGATATTGTTGATGTAAAATCTCAACGTTTTACTTATTAGGTAATAACATGGCTAAACATTTGACACAACATGAAGTGTAGCCTAAATCAAATCAAATTGTATTTGTCACATGCTTCGTAAACAACAGGTGTAGACTAACAGTGAAATGCTTAGGCTACTTAGGGGCCCTTTCCAACAATGCAGAGAGAAGAATATAATACATCATATAAATATAATAACACGAGGAATAAAACTGCATAGGCTACACAATGAGTAACGATAACTCGGCTCTATACACGGGGTACCAGTACCGAGTCCTATGATAATGATGAGCTGCTAATCCTTCACACCAGTCAATTAGCAAATACAGAGGTGTTTAGGCTACTTAGGCTACACTTTTATTGGTGTTAGTCAACTGCTCTTGACTTTGCTTTCTCATGCTAATGATTTGGCAATAGTGATTGTTTGTTGGCATTTGTCACACTGTTACAATTTGTTAACCAGTTGGCGCACCCCCGTTTCAATGTAACAACAATGTCTAAATGCAACATTGTAGGCCTACCCTTCTCATCAATAGTCATTTGGCTACATCATTCATTGGTACGGAATTCCTCAATCTTTACGGATGGGGTTAGGGTGGCAGCGGCAGCTATAAATTCGCATCTACCATGTGAGGACTTTGATGTTGTGAAAAGTGCTGTTTGTCCACATGCGCTCAGGATGTGGATTAGTTCGCTTAAATATCGCTCTAATCTGTCACACTGTGCATTGAACATGAAAGACGAGGCATTGCTTAGAACTTCAGTTAGGACCCACATTAGCCGGGTGGCATTATGAACTGAAGAGCATAAAGTAACCTACACACATGGACCGTTTTGTGAAAAGTTCTACAATGGGAGTGATAGTGCAGGCCTCGCGCCTTGGGAACATCTGGGAAACGAATTTGGCCCCAATCCTGACCACTGCCGCAAGATAACGGTTTTCTCATTGTCCCACTCCCTCAGTTATTTCGTGTGAAAAATTCCATTAATGTTTTTCTCCCCACTTAGCTGAAACTACCTCTCACTTTCCTTTTTAGTTTATTTTCATGTATGGGCTATTCAGGCTAGTCATCCCTGTTTTAAGGGTATGCATCTGCAACCAATTTAACCTCTCCTCAAAGTAAGGCTGGTTTAGGAACATGAGGCAGAATAGAATGCATGGCAGTCTTTGCATCATCTGAAATGTGTGTCATTTCAAGCATGCATGTTTTTTTGCATCAAGCCCACAAATGTAGTTATTGTTTTGTTCTAAACAAATTAAAATAATAGGCAATGGGTATCATCATTTGAATGCAATGTTTTAAATATGTGATTATGTAGCCTACCAAAGCTATTAACTTGGTACGTGGTTATTGAACTGAAATAATGGTATTTATTTTGATCTGACTCCAATAATTGTTCATTTAGGAGAGTAAAGAGCATGTTTGCAAGAACATTGGTTGACATTTTAAGTTTCAGATCTGAGACATAACTGAACAGTTTAAGTTATTAGATTAGGCTCTGTAAAACACATGTACTTATGTTGACACAACATTGAAGCTGTTACATTAAGGGCTACCATAAATGTAAAGATTGCCAAATTATACCTGAATGTGACTGGGGAATACTACATAGGCATGGTTCCATTTCTGTGCCAACTTCAAATACCAATATCTGACATAGGATCAGTACAGGACTCACTTGAAAGTTACACACTATTAAACTCCATACCCATTTGTATAGCAAAAAGGCTGGTTTTGCATCTCATCAACAAAGGCCTATTCTTTTTTTTATTTTACAAGTAGATTGGATTTTAAAGACTCTCTCATGCTCTTTGCCTAAAAGTGTGGTATTTCTTCAGAGGGAGGTGAGAACTTGGTTAATTTCAATATGTCCAAACTGTGATGCGTGGGATAGAAGGAGTCAGGCGCAGGAGAGTAATACGCATCCAAAGAGTTTATTCCGTCGATAAACAGTTGCGCAAGCATGCGACAACAAAACTCAGGCACAGGGGAAATATCTACCCTGGCAACAACAAGGTAAGGGTAGCTCAACCGAGCTACACACAGCTCACTACAAACAATCACCCACACAGACAAGGAAGCAGAGGGAACACTTATACAATGACTAATTGGGGATAAGGACCAGGTGTGTGTGATTAATTAGACAAGACAAGTGGAGTGATGATAAATGGATCGGCAGCAGCTAGTAAGCCGGTGACGATGAACGCCGAAACAAGGAGGGGAGGCAGCCTCGGCGGAAGCTGTGACAGTACCCCCCCCCCTTGACGCACGGCTCCAGCAGTGTGCCAACCCCGGCCTCGGGGACGGCCAGGAGGACGCGGAGCAGGGCGAGCCAGATGGCGACGGTGGAAATCCCGTAAAATGGAGGGATCGAGGATATCCCTCACCGGGACCCAGCACCGTTCCTCCGGACCGTACCCCTCCCACTCCACGAGGTACTGAAGGCCACCCACCTGACGCCTCGAATCCAGGATGGAACGGACCGAGTACGCCGGGGCCCCCTCGATGTCCAGAGGAGGTGGAAGGACCTCCCGCACCTCAGACTCCTGGCGAGGACCAGCTACCACCGGCCTGAGGAGAGACACATGAAACGAGGGGTTAACATGGTAATCAGGGGGAAGTAATAACCTACAGTGGGGAGAACAAGTATTTAATACACTGCTGATTTTGTAGGTTTTCCTACTTACAAAGCATGTAGAGGTCTGTAATTTTTATCATAGTTACACTTCAACTGTGAGAGACATAATCTAAAACAAAAATCCAGAAAATCACATTGTATGATTTTTAAGTAATTCATTTGCATTTTATTGCATGATATAAGTATTTGATACATCAGAAAAGCAGAACTTAATATTTGGTACAGAGATCATACGTTTCCTGTAGGTCTTGACCAGGTTTGCACACACTGCAGCAGGGATTTTGGCCCACTCCTCCATACAGACCTTCTCCAGATCCTTCAGGTTTCGGGGCTGTTGCTGGGCAATACGGACTTTCAGCTCCCTCCAAAGATTTTCTATTGGGTTCAGGTCTGGAGACTGGCTAGGCCACTCCAGGACCTTGTGATGCTTCTTACGGACCACTCCTTAGTTGCCCTGGCTGTGTGTTTCGGGTCGTTGTCATGCTGGAAGACCCAGCCACAACCCATCTTCAATGCTCTTACTGAGGGAAGGAGGTTGTTGGCCAAGATCTCGCGATACATGGCCCCATCCATCCTCCCCTCAATAAGGTGCAGTCATCCTGTCCCCTTTGCAGAAAAGCATCCCCAAAGAATGATGTTTCAACCTCCATACTTCACGGTTGGGATGGTGTTCTTGGGGTTGTACTCATCCTTCTTCTTCCTCCAAACATGGCGAATGGAGTTTAGACCAAAAAGCTCTATTTTTGTCTCATCAGACCACATGACCTTCTCCCATTCCTCCTCTGGATCATTCAGATGGTCATTGGCAAACTTCAGATGGGCCTGGACATGCACTGGCTTGAGCAGGGGTCCTTGCGTGCGCTGCAGGATTTTAATCCATGACGGCGTAGTGTGTTACTAATGGTTTTCTTTGAGACTGTGGTCCCAGCTCTCTTCAGGTCATTGACCAGGTCCTGCCGTGTAGTTCTGGGCTGATCCCTCACCTTCCTCATGATCATTGATGCCCCACGAGGTGAGATCTTGCATGGAGCCCCAGACCGAGGGTGATTGACCGTCATCTTGAACTTACATTTTCTAATAATTGCGCCAACAGTTGTTGCCTTCTCACCAAGCTGCTTGCCTATTGTCCTGTAGCCCATCCCAGCCTTGTGCAGGTCTACAATTTTATCCCTGATGTCCTTACGCAGCTCTCTGGTCTTGGCCATTGTGGAGAGGTTGGAGTCTGTTTGATTGAGTGTGTGCACAGGTGTCTTTTATACAGGTAACGAGTTCAAACAGGTGCAGTTAATACAGGTAATGAGTGGAGAACAGGAGGGCTTCTTAAAGAAAAACTAACAGGTCTGTGAGAGCCGGAATTCTTACTGGTTGGTAAGTGATCAAATACTTATGACATGCAATAAAATGCTAATTAATTACTTAAAAATCATACAATGTGATTTTCTGGATTTTTGTTTTAGATTCCGTCTCTCACAGTTGAGGTGTACCTATGATAAAAATTACAGACCTCTACATGCTTTGTAAGTAGGAAAACCTGCAAAATCGGCAGGCCGGGAGTATGGGGGTGTTGTCTCTGGGCCTCTCCTCTGTGTCATACAGCCGGGACAGTGTGTCTGCCTTCACGTTCTTCGTACCCGGAATATATGACAATGTAAAATCAAACTGGGTGAAGAATAGGGCCCACCTGGCCTGGCGAGGATTCAGCCTCCTCGCTGCCCGGATGTACTCCAGGTTATGGTGGTCCGTCCAGACGAGGAAAGGGTGTTTCGCCCCTTCGAGCCAATGCCTCCACACGGTCAAAGCTCGGACAACAGCCAACAGCTCCCGATCACCAAGTCGTAGTTCTGCTCCGCCGGGCTGAGTTTCTTCAAGAAGAAGGCACAGGGGCGAAACTTGGGTGGCGTGCCCGAGCGTTGGGATAGGACAGCGCCCATCCCTACCTCGGACGCATCCACCTCCACCACAAACAGTAGTGATGGATCGGGGTGGGCTAGTACCGGAGCTGAGGTGAACAGGCCCCGCAGTCTCCTGAAGGCCAGATCCGCCTCAGCAGACCAGCGGAGCCAGGACGGCCCACCCTTCAACAGGGATGTGATGGGAGCTGCGACCTTGCCAAAGCCCCGGATAAACCTTTGATAGTAGTTGGCAAAGCCAAGGAATCGCTGCACCTCATTAACCGTGGTTGGAGTCGGCCAATTACGCACGGCTGAAATGCGATCTCCCTCCATCTCCACCCCTGAGGTGGAAATGCGGTATCCAAGAAAGGAGATGGACTGCTGGAAAAACATACACTTCTCTGCCTTAGCATAAAGGTCATTCTCCAACAGTCGGGCCAGCACCTTGCGAACCAGGGACACATGCTCAGTGCGAGTAGCGGAATACACCAGGATGTCATCGATGTAGACCACTACACCGCGACCAAGCATGTCCCGAGGGAGCATTCATCAAACCATAGGGCATCACCAGGTATTCATAATGACCTGTGGTTGTGCTGAATGCTGTCTTCCACTCATCTCCCTCTCGGATACGCACCAGGTTGTACGCACTCCTGAGATCCAATTTGGTGAAAAGCGCGCCCCATGCATCGATTCAACTACTGAAGGAATGAGGGGGAGATGATAACTAAATCTGATTGTCTCCCTGTTCAGTGGTCGATAATCAATGCACGGGCGCAGACTTCCGTCCTTCTTCTTCACAAAGAAGAAACTTGAGGAGGCGGGTGAAGTGGAGGGACGTATATACCCCTAATGCAGGGACTCAGTGACATATGTCTCCATAGCCACCGTTTCCGCCTGTGACAGGGGGTATATATGACTCCTGGGAGGTACAGCGTCTACCCTGAGATTTATCACGCAATCCCCCGCCCGGTGAGGTGGTAACTTAGTCGCCTGCGTTTTAGAGAACGCTTGCGCCAGATCACGGTATTCGGGGGGAATGCGCACGGTGGAGGTACTATCTGGACTTTCCACCGTGGTTGCACCAACTGAAACATCTAGACACCTACCCTGACACTCACACGACCACCCTGTGAGAGCTAATACCACAGGGAAAGCAGGAGATTCAATAATCGAAAAAATCACCTGCTCAAAATGATTCTCCTGGGTGATCATGGTGACTGGTATAGTGACTTCCATAACAAATCCGGACCCTAATGGTCGACTATCGAGTGCTCTGAGGGGACGTGGAATGGAGAGGGGAACCAATGAACTGCCTTGACGGCGTGCGAATGCCCTATCCATAAAGTTCTCAGCTGCGCCTGAATCGACTAGCGCCTTACACTGGGGAACTACCATGTGATCGGGAAAGTGGATAGGTAGGGTACAGTGCGCAACAGAGGGCTCTGAACAAGTGTGGGTGTTCGATACCTGGGGTGGTGCGTGAGTGCCCTGCCTGCCGCCTCCAGGCCCAAAAGAACGTTGACTACGACGTGTGGTGGATTGTCCCTTCGTGCCACCAGAGTGGCACTGTCGCTGTCCTCCTCCGCTCTCTCGGCCGGCGGCTCCACCCACCTCCATCGGCTCGAGGTCCGAGTCTTCCGGGGTTGAAATGGACAGACCCCTACCAGGACGTCCTCTGGCTGCCAGCCAGCAGGTTGTCCAACCAAATGGCCATGTCCACCAGTTTATCGAAGGACAACATGATGTCCAGGCAGGCTAGCTCCCGTCAGATGTCCTCCCGCAGATGGCACCGGAAATGGTCGATCAGGGTCCGCTCGTTCCACCCGGACCCCGCTGCCAGCGTCCGGAACTCCAACGCGAAGTCCTGCGCGGTCCTCGTCCCCTGCCTCAGGTGGACCAGTCGCTCACCCACCTCTCGACCCTCGGGTGGGTGGTCGAATACCGCCCAAAAGAGGCGAGCGAACTCCCTGTAGTCCTCCAACGCGGCTCCTCCTTCGTTCCACACCGCATTGGCCCACTCCAGGGCTTTCCCACAGAGGCAGGAAACGAGGACGGACACCTTCTCCCGCTTCGATGGTGCCGGCCTGATGCTGGTGAAGTAAATCTCCAATTGGAGGAGGAATCCCTGGCACAGCGCCGCTGTCCCCTCAAACGCCCGTGGTTGGGATATCTGGATCCCTCCTGGTGCTGGAGTGTAGGTGGCTGGATCCGGTTGGCCAGCTGGTCTCGACAGATCGGGTCTGCTCCTCTCCAGGCGTTGGACGACCTGAAGAACCCGATCCATCGCTTCCCCCAAGCTGGCCAGCATCGTGGAGTGCTCCTGGACCCGTGCCACGACTCCAGGCATTGTCACGCTCGTCGAACAGAGAGGACCAAGGCGCAGCGTTGCGGGTGAACATATTTATATTTATTAACTAGATCACACGATCAAAACAATGAACGAAACGTGAAGTCCTTCGATACATAAACCAAAAGGAACAAGAAACCACAACACAAAGTGAAAAGACTGATAGTTAAATATGGCTCCCAATCAGAGACAACCAGCTGACACTCGTTGCCTCTGATTGGGAGTCACTCAGGCCAACATAGATATACAAAACATAGACTTACACACCCTGGCTTAACATAACATAGTCCCCAGAGCCAGGGCGTGACAGTACCCCCCCCCAAAGGCGCGGACTCTGGCCGCGCCAAACAACCACAACAGGGGAGGGACCGGGTGGGCACTCCGCCTCGGCGGCGGATCCGGCTCCGGACATGACCCAGGCACGGGTTGTGCTGGACTGACGACGCACACCCCTGGCTTGATGCGTGGAGGAGGAACGGGCCGGACCGGGCTGACGAAGCGCACCCCTGACTTGGTGCGGGGAGCAGGAATGAGCCGGACCGGGCTGACGACGCGCACCACTGACCCGGTGCGGGGAGCTTGGACGGGCCGGACCGGGCTGGCGACGCGCACCACTGACCCGGTGCGGGGAGCTTGGACGGGCCGGACCGGGCTGGCGACGCGCACCACAGACTTGGTGCGGAGAGCAGGAACGGGCCGGACAGGGCTGACGAAACGCACCATAGACTTGGTGCGGAGAGCAGGCACGGGCCGTGCCGGACTGACGACGCACACCACTGGCTTGGTGCGGGAAGCTTGGATGGGCCGGACTGGGCTGGCGACGCGCACCACAGACTTGGTGCGGAGAGCAGGAACGGGCCGTGCCGGACTGACGACGCACACCACTGGCTTGGTGCGGGAAGCTTGGATGGGCCGGACTGGGCTGGCGACGCGCACCACAGACTTGGTGCGGAGAGCAGGAACGGGCCGGACCGGGCTGACGACGCGCACCACTGACCCGGTGCGGGGAGCTTGGACGGGCCGGACCGGGCTGGCGACGCGCACCACAGACTTGGTGCGGAGAGCAGGAACGGGCCGTGCCGGACTGACGACGCACACCACTGGCCTGGTGCGGGAAGCTTGGATGGGCCGGGCTGGCGACGCGCACCACAGACTCGGTGCGGAGCGCAGGAACGGGCCGGGCTGGGCTGTCGACGCACACCGTAGGTTTGGCGCGGGGAGCAGGAATAGACCGGACCGTACTGGGGACACACACCACTGGCTCTACACCGGGATCTGGAACGGGCCGGACCGGACTGGCAACACACGCCAGTACCTCTCGCCGTGCCTCTACACCTTCCATCCCCTCTTCTACCAGTGGCCCCCGTAACCTGGCGGCCTCCTCTGCAACCCCGCTGGACCGCTCCATAGCGGCCTCCTGCTGCCCCGACGTCGTGAGCCCCCCCCTAAAAAATTTCTGGGGGTCTCTCCTCCCCGTGGGCCAGGCCTCCATCATTCTCACCCACCTCTCGCTCCTCTGTCTCCAACCCTCGTCACTCAGCTCCTCAATGGGCTTGACCCAGTCGAAGCTGCCACGGAGATCTATTAGCGATGGCTCCTGGACACGCTGCTTGGTCTGGTCTTGGTGGTTTCTTCTGTCACGCTCGTCGAACAGAGAGGACCAAGGCGCAGCGTTGCGGGTGAACATATTTATATTTATTAACTAGATCACACGATCAAAACAATGAACGAAACGTGAAGTCCTTCGATACATAAACCAAAAGGAACAAGAAACCACAACACAAAGTGAAAAGACCGATAGTTAAATATGGCTCCCAATCAGAGACAACCAGCTGACACTCGTTGCCTCTGATTGGGAGTCACTCAGGCCAACATAGATATACAAAACATAGACTTACACACCCTGGCTCAACATAACATAGTCCCCAGAGCCAGGGCGTGACAGGCATGCGCTCTTCTCCCGCTGATTCCATAGCGGGTGGGTGATTCTGTGATGCGTGTGATAGAAGGAGTCAGGTGTAGGAGAGTAAAAGCATCCAAATAGTTTATTCCGTCGATAAACAGTTGCGCAAACATGCGACAACAAAACTCAGGCACATGGGAAATATCTACCCTGGCAACAACAAGGTAAGGGTAGCTCAACCGAGCTACACACAGCTCACTACAAACAATCACCCACACAGACAAGGAAGCAGAGGGAACACTAATTGGGGATAAGGACCAGGTGTGTGTGATTAATTAGACAAGACAAGTGGAGTGATGATAAATGGATCGGCAGCAGCTAGTAAGCTGGTGACGGCGAACGCCGAAACCTGCCCGAACAAGGAGGGGAGGCAGCCTCGGAGGAAGTCGTGACACAGACAAACACACACATACACACACACACACACACACACACACACACCACTTCCCTCACTCCTCTTTCCCCTCTACCTGGACATATGCAGTTCATTATCTTTGTTCATACTCTAATTGTCCGCCCCCCCGCCCTCCCCATCCCTCCACCTCAGATGCATGTTCCCCAGTGTGTGTGGAGTCAGTGGTGGGATAGGCCGGCTCTGTGTCCCTTTTGATTTTCCTAATTGAATATGAAAAGAGGAGTGGACCAACTCCTTCCATCTGGAGGTTGGAGTACTATCAGGGTCTCAACATCTGTTGCTCCACACAGACTGATGGTGTTCAGGTGCTCCTCCAGGGGTTGGAAGAATGTACAGCGCCCTACATGAGCTGCACACCTGGAGCGCACATGGACCTGCTGGTCACACTGGCTATCTTTACATAACCACAACCACAGACACGTAGGTGTACTACCTCCATGTGATGGTAAAATAGTCCAAACCTTAGACACACTATGCATGATTATGTGCTATATGTAGATAATGTGGAGTCAGGCATGTACAGAAATGTTTTATATGATGTTGTTCGCAAATTATAGGTCAGGAGCACTTACTGTTGGGTCTTGGCTGAATTTTTGGGGTTGTGGTGGGCCTTGTGGCTCAACACATTTATTGTGTTCGTTGAAATCCAGAATCTGGTTATATGACCCAAAAAGTTGGTCATCAATCATGGCCAAACATTAAGGAACCACCATGCTATGGCCATGTTTGGAGATAAATACTAAAAAGGCCTATTGTTTATTTTTTGAAGATTGTAATGTGCCAGCAGCAGTGTAATTGATAATTGCTTTATTGCTTGTTTGTTGCAATGAGGTTCCTAAATGGGAGTGTACTGGGGTTGATGGATTCAAACTGGACCCTGGTGTCGATCAATCATGCATCCAATTTTAGCTCTGAGGCTGCCCATCACCCTGTCTCTCTATTCCCTTTGGTTGTTTTATGAGTCCCTCAATCCTCACAGATGTCATTTAAAACAGCTGGAGGAAGATATTAGTGATGGCAAGAACTTTGTTTTAGATATCTAGCACTTCATCCATCATCATTTATCTCTTTAGAATATTGTGTGAAGAGTTTTTTTGAAGTATCTTCAATGGAGCAGACTTTTATAGATGCAAGAAACAATTTATGGCCTTTGATGTTTTCACGCCCCGAGTACATTCTCTTCTTTAGCTGGTTTCTTATGGATCTTGCATGATGGAGGGACACAGATTTTTGTCAAATAATTTGCCAGCACACTTCGTATTTTTATTTGATAGTTGTTTGTCCATTTGCCTTTCCAGTTACTCTGGGAAAGACACTTCAATGAGGGAATCAAAGAAACTCATTTGAGCATTAGTCAGTTGAATAAATACAAGGAGGTTATCTATCAACCATTGATGAAAGAGAGTTTGGCTTCCATGGATGAGGGGTTATAATAATATTCTCTATTCATTCACTTGTTCATTTGAATAATTTCTCACGAGTTTGCTGCTCCTGGTCATATAGCCTATTATACATACACTGAACAAAAATATAAACGCAACATGTAAAGTGTTGGTCCTATGTTTCATGAGCTGAAATTAAAGATCCACAAATTTTCCTTACGCACAAAACCTTATTTATCTTAAATTTTGTGCACAAATTTGTTTACATCCCAGTTAGTGAGCATTTATCCTTTGCCAAGATAATCCAGCCACCTGACAAGTGTGGCATAATAAGAAGCTGATTAAACAACATGATCATTACACCGGTGCACCTTGTGTTGGGGTCAATAAAAGGCCACACATTTTGTCACACAACACAATGCCACAGATGCCCCCAAAGGCGCGGACTGCGACCGCGCCACACAAACACAAGAGGGTAGGGGCCGGGTGGGCATTCCGCCTGACCACCACTCTCTCTCCACCCCCCCGTGGCGCCCCTGATCTGGTCTGGCCCCGCTGGCCGGAGCTGGACTGGACACCGGTGGAGCGGATTGCTCTGGCTCCGGAGTGGAGCAGCTGACCGTGCCGGACTGGACACACGCACCACTGGCTTGGTGCGGGGAGCAGGAACGGGCCGGACCGGGCTGACGACGCGCACCACTGGCTTGGTGCGGGGAGCAGGAACGGGCCGGACCGGGCTGACGACGCGCACCACTGGCTTGGTGCGGGGAGCAGGAACGGGCCGGACCGGGCTGACGACGCGCACCACTGGCTTGGTGCGGGGAGCAGGAACGGGCCGGACCGGGCTGACAACGCGCACCACTGTCTTGGTGCGGGGAGCAGGAACAGGCCGGACCGGGCTGGCGACGCGCACCACAGGCTTGGTGCGAGGGATAGGAACAGGCCGGACCGGGCTGGCGACGCGCACCACTGGTTTGGTGCGAGGGGCAGGAACAGGCCGGACCGGGCTGGCGACGCGCACCACAGGCTTGGTGCGAGGACCAGGAACAGGCCGGACCGGGCTGGCGACGCGCACCACTGGTTTGGTGCGAGGGGCAGGAACAGGCCGGACCGGGCTGGCGACGCGCACCACTGGCTTGGTGCGTGGGACAGGAACAGGCCGGACCGGGCTGGCGACGCGCACCACAGGCTTGGTGCGAGGGACAGGAACAGGCCGGACCGGGCTGGCGACGCGCACCACTGGCTTGGTGCGAGGGAAAGGAACAGGCCGGACCGGGCTGGCGACGCGCACCACTGGCTTGGTGCGGGGAGCAGGAACGGGCCGGACCGGGCTGTGGAGGCGGACTGGAGGTCTGGAGCGGAGAGCTGACACAACTCGTCCTGGCTGAATGCCTATTTCCACACAATATGTGTGAGGCATCAGCACAGGACGTACAGGGCTGTGCACTCGTACTGGCACTACAGCACGTGGCACTGGCGCAGGATATACGGGACCGAGGAGGGGTACTGGAGGCCACGAGCGTTGAGCCGGCACACCCCGTCCTGGCTGCATGCCCACCTTAGCACGACACGTGCGTGGTGCTAGCACAGGACGTACAGGACTGTGCCGGAACACTCGCGGCACAGTACGTGGCTCCGCCAACCACCCTTTTAGCCCCCCAAAAAATTTTTATTGGGGCTGTCTCTCGGGCTTCCTCCCCGGCCGGTACCCTCTGCGTTGCCGCTGCTCCTCTCTGTAGCGCTCCTCCACAGTCTCAACATGATCATTACACCGGTGCACCTTGTGTTGGGGTCAATAAAAGGCCACACATTTTGTCACACAACACAATGCCACAGATGTCTCAAGGTTTGAGGGAGCACGCAATTGGCATGCTGACTGCAGGAATGTCCACCAGAGCTGTTGCCAGAGAATTGAATGTTAATTTCTCGACCATAAGCTGCCTTCAATGTCGTTTTAGAGAATTTGGCAGTACGTCCAACCGGCCTCACAACCGCAGACCACGTGTATGGCGTTGTGTGGGTGAGCGGTTTGCTGATGTCAACGTTGTGAACAGAGTGCCCCGTGGTGAGGGTGGGGTTATGGTATTAGCAGGCATAAGCTACGGACAACGAATACAATTGCATTTTATCGATGGCAATTTGAGTGCACAGAAATACTGTGGCGAGATCCTGAGGCCCATTGTGAGGCCCATTTTTTAAAAGGTATCTGTGACCAACAAATGCATATCTGTATTCCCAGTCATGTGAAATCCAAAGATTAGGGCTTAATGAATTTATTTCTGTCACGATCGTTCATTAACGAGAAGGACCAAGGCGCAGCGTGGTAAGCGTACATACTTTATTTAACGTACTTAACGACAAAAACAACAAACGATACGTGAAGTCCTGAGGTTACAACAACACAAACCTATACGGATCAAGATCCCACAAATACTAGTGCAACACAGGCTGCCTAAGTATGGTCCCCAATCAGAGACAACGAGCTACAGCTGCCTCTGATTGGGAACCACCCTGGCCAACATAGATCTAAACGATCTAGAACGAAAACATAGAAAAACTAAACATAGAAAAATCCACACCCTGGCTCAACCTTTAAGAGTCCCCAGAGCCAGGGCGTGACAATTTCAATTGACTGATTTCTTTATGTGAACTGTAACTCAGTAAAATCGTTGAAATTGTGGCATTGTCACACCCTGGCTCTGGGACTCTATTTGTTGAGCCAGGGTGTGTTCATTCTATGTGTTCATTTTCTATGTTGGGTGTTCTAGGTTGTGTATTCTATGTTGGCCAGAGTGGCTCCCAATCAGAGGCAACGAGTGTCAGCTGTTGTGGGTTGTCTCTGATTGGGAGCCATATTTAAACTGTATGTTTTCCCTTGGGTGTTGTGGGTTTTTGTTCCGTGTCGGTGTTGTTCACCGTGGACTTCACGAGTCGTGTTTTTGTTTGGTAAACTTTACTATTAAAGTCATGTTTGTTTCACACGCTGCGCCTTGGTCTACTCACTCCTACGACGATCGTGACAGAAAAACCCACCAAACCAGGACCAAGCAGCGTGTCCAGGAACACACGGAGGAGGTAACGCTGGTGGATGTCCTCCTCGGCTGGGGGCAGATTACGAAGGAGGAGGCCGTCCGGTACCGGAGGGCGATGAAGGGGGAGACCCAGGCAGGAGAGGAGCAGCGGCGTCAGCAGTGCCATCGTCGGACGGACGAGAGGCACCCCCAAGAATTTTTTAGGGGGGGGCACACGGCATGGGCGACTGGGCAGCAGGAGGCTGCCACAGGGCGAAATAGGAGACGAGGAGAGAAGGCCACCGGGTTACCGGAGCCATTGGCGAGAGGAGGGAAGGAAGTTGTAGAGGCACGGCGAGAGGTACTGAGGTGTATTGCCAGTCCGGTCCGGCCTGTTCCTGATCCCCGTTTAAAGCCAGTGGTGTGTGTTCCCAGTACGGTCCGGCCTGTTCCTGCTCCACGCACCAAGCCTACGGTGTGCGTCGCCAGCCCAGTCCGGCCTGTCCCTGCTCCACGCACCAAGCCTACGGTGTGCGTCGACAGCCCGGCCCGGCCTGTTCCTGCTCCACGCACCAAGCCTACGGTGTGCGTCGCCAGCCCAGTCCGGCCTGTCCCTGCTCCACGCACCAAGCCTACGGTGTGCGTCGCCAGCCCGGCCCGGCCTGTCCCTGCTCCACGCACCAAGCCTACGGTGTGCGTCGACAGCCCAGCCCGGCCTGTCCCTGCTCCACGCACTAAGCCTACGGTGTGCGTCGTCAGCCTGGTCCAGCCCGTTCCTGCCACTCGCACCAAGCCAGGGGTGCGAGTCGTCAGCCTGGTCCAGCCCGTTCCTGCCACTCGCACCAAGCCAGGGGTGCGAGTCGTCAGCCTGGTTCAGCCCGTTCCTGCTACTCGCACCAAGCCAGGGGTGCGAGTCGTCAGCCTGGTCCAGCCCGTTCCTGCTACTCGCACCAAGCCAGGGGAGCGAGTCGTCAGTCCGGTGAGGCCCGTTCCGGCTCCACGCACCAAGCCAGGGGTGCGAGTCGTCAGCCTGGTTCAGCCCGTTCCTGCTACTCGCACCAAGCCAGGGGTGCGAGTCGTCAGCCTGGTCCAGCCCGTTCCTGCTACTCGCACCAAGCCAGGGGAGCGAGTCGTCAGTCCGGTGAGGCCCGTTCCGGCTCCACGCACCAAGCCAGGGGTGCGAGTCGTCAGTCCGGTGAGGCCCGTTCCGGATCCACGCACCAAGCCAGGGGTGGGTATCGTCAGCCCGGTTCGGCCAGGTGCTACTCCACGCACCAAGCCAGGGGGGCGCATCGTCAGCCCGGTCCGGTCCGTTCCTGCTCCACGCACCAAGCCAGGGGTGCGTGTCGTCAGTCCGGCTCCGGCCAGCGGGGCTAGACCGGACCAGGGGCGCTATGGGGGGTTGATTGGAGGGTGGTGGGCAAGGCCGGAGCCAGAACCGCCGCCGAGGAGGTATGCCCACCCAGCCCTCCCCTGTTTAGCTCTTATTGAGGCGCGGTCGCAGTCCGCGCCTTTAGGGGGGGGTACTGTCACACCCTGGCTCTGGGACTCTATTTGTTGAGCCAGGGTGTGTTCATTCTATGTGTTCATTTTCTATGTTGGGTGTTCTAGGTTGTGTATTCTATGTTGGCCAGAGTGGCTCCCAATCAGAGGCAACGAGTGTCAGCTGTTGTGGGTTGTCTCTGATTGGGAGCCATATTTAAACTGTATGTTTTCCCTTGGGTGTTGTGGGTTTTTGTTCCGTGTCGGTGTTGTTCACCGTGGACTTCACGAGTCGTGTTTTTGTTTGGTAAACTTTACTATTAAAGTAATGTTTGTTTCACACGCTGCGCCTTGGTCTACTCACTCCTACGACGATCGTGACAGGCATGTTACGTTTATATTTTTGTTTAGTATACATATATTTTCATATAGTGCTACATACATTATGTTTTCATATGTGCAGACATATATTTTCATGTAGTGCATACATATATTTTCATATAGTGCATGCATATACTGAGTGTATCAAACATTAGGAACACCTTCCTAATATTTCATATACAGATGTGTTCCAATATATTGGCAGCCTTGCACTTTACAATGGAGTGCAATGGAGTTCTGTTTCCCCTTCTCAAAACGGGTTAATGGCGATTTTTACCCTGGTGGCACCTGCAACTTACCACAAGTAGGATAAATTACACTTGCAGAGAATCACTTGCCACCAACTTAATGAATTATAATTTTGAATAATTTAGTCCAGGCCATGTTTTGACTTTGAAGTGAAAAATCAAAATTTCAGTTTAGATTATAATTTTTTGGGGACTGAGCATTTGTAAATCAAACAAATACACGTGTTAACACCAACGTTTTTTTCAATTTCAACTTATTTTAAAATAAATAGTGACTTGTGCATGGGTGCCAATATATTTGACTACATCTGTAGTACAAAGGCCTACATATATTTTTAGTGAATCAGGACACAGAAATAATTTTGGTGTGAGGAAACGTTGGTGCCTCTAGTTTCTCCCCCATCTCTTCACAACACACTGATCCATTAATGCCTCCCTGCTTATGTCAGATCACAATTTATTAATGCACAGGAAGTCACCTTTGACCCAGAGGCATTAAACTCTCGCCTAAAGGGTTCAGGCTGCCAGAGAGGAATGCGGGAGCAGCCCAAACATCAGACAAGAATCCATGACTATTCACCATTGTGTTTGTGTGTGTTTATAGCCCCGATGGTGAGAGGAGGACATCCTAGGACAATAATAGGATAGAATATGAGATTAGAAAGTTCATTTTTGTCTGTTTGCTATATTATTGACATTTTTGGCTCTGAAATTGAGAAGTTTGATATTGTTTGAGTTGTTTGGAGAGAAATGACACAGAGCGAAAGACGAGGCAACCTCCACAAGAGCGTCCGCACAGGAAGCGGACTGACAGGAAACGCGGAGCAGTTTTTTTGGGGCCCCGCACATTGACATTCCACACTTCATCAGCGGCTATACGCTTCAGCCAGGGCTAGCGCTGCTGCTATTTCCAGCTTTGTTTGTCATAGCATAAATATGACAAACAACCCCTCTCTCTCCTTTGAAGCCCGCCGTGTGTTTTGTGGCGAAATACGGGAAACGGCTTTCGTCGGACCGTAGGACGGCAGCGAGCAGAAAATACAGCCGTCCCGGGCCGGCCCGCATAAACACACTCTCTAACAGCAGGTAGTCTAGCGATTAAGAGCATTGTGCCAGTAACCAAAAGGTCGCTGGTTTGAATCCCTGAGCTGACTAGGTGAGAAATCTGTCGATGTGCCTTTGAGCAAGGCACTTAACCCTAATTGCTCCTTTAAGTCGCTCTGGATAAGTGTGCTAAATGACTAAAATGTAAAATGTCTAACTGTTAAAGCCTGAAGCTGCTTTGTCAAATCTCAGAGCCTGTATTCGCAGCATCTCAGAGTTGAAGTGCTGATCTAGGATCAGGTCCCCGATGCCTCATTCATTGTTATCTAAAAGGCAAAACTGACGTTGATCAGCACTCCTACTCTGAAATGCTTTGTGAATACGGGACCAGATATACAGTAAGCTAAGCAGAGAAAACAGCTGAATGAAGCAGCTGAACCAACCAAGGCCTCGGCCAGCCCACTAGATAAAGACAGACACAACACAACACTGGCCTGTCTCTGTCTGTGGCTGATGCCAAGACTGCAGGATCAAACCGATCTGTGGTGTGGACAGAGATATTTACTCCAACCACACAGGGCCACACAGCTACTGAACTCACACACACAGTTACTACAGAGGCTTGGGTGAGCACCATAGACATATAACACAGGGTTTGGCAAACACCGTTTCAGATGTTGACACCTAAAGACAAGAATGTCAATTGGATTGTTATTGTCATGGAGCTTTTGGAAGATAGTTTGCTGAACTCTAGCTACAGCCCTGGGCGAGGTTAGTTAATGTAGCTGTAGCCAGTCATAATAACTTAAAGATGGCCGTCCCACATTGCATGTCTATCAGCGTTTTATTTGACATATTTGACATTTCAGACAAATGTGGTGCAATACTGTTAAAAATGACTCAGCGGTTTGTAACTTTCTCAGTGGGACCTGATACTTACTGAACTATTGTAATGGTGGTTTCCCTCCTTACCCTCTCTGTCCTCTCTTCTTTCCTTCCATGCCTTTGTTATTAGCCGCCAGTCTGTGCATTGTATAGTTGGAATGTCAGGCTGCATCTGCTATGAGTGCTAAGTGCTGTGATCTTTCAGGCCAGTCATACGGTACATGTCCCTTTTTATATGCGTAGCGAGGCAGGAAATGGGATGGGTATGTCTTGGCAGATGTCTCTGTCCCGCCGATGAAAGCGGCGCGTCTGACGTGATTGATTCCCGCTCTCGAGTCATGAGGAGAAGTAAGGGGCATCACACTGGGAGAAGAAGAGGCTGCTTTTGAGGTGTGAAGTGTGTGTCCCTCATGAACGTGCGTGCGCACACTGACAGATGGGGTTGTAGGAGATACTGCACACACTTGCTCTCTCACTGTATTTCTCTCTCTCACACACACACACACACACACACACACACACACACACACACACACACACACACACACACACACACACACACACACACTGCCTGCATGGCCAGTAGTATGTTTCTCAGTCCCAGTGACCTGTTGAGTTCCAGTGTAAGGGTTCACTCATTCCTCAGGCCTTTACAGCAAACGGGACCCCCTAGCCCCCCTAAACCTGCCACAACATAGAGTGATGTGCCTGTCACCCACCCACCCCAGATGACTACCCCTTAAAAGCCCTTTCAACAGTCACCACCTCCATTGTGTTTGTGTAACCCTTCGATGAGGGACCATGTGTGTTCCCTCTGTCCCCTTGACAGTATGGATGGATTACCCACCACACCAGGCCCCATACCGACTCATCCCTTATCTCCTGGAGTTGAAGATAACTGTGTGTGTTGTGACTTCCCTCATGCTGTGCTCTCCTCTCCCCCATACAGTGCAGACAGACCAGACTCATTCTCTCAGAGCTGACTACATACATACATACATTGAGGTAGCTTAGTGGTTAAGAGCGTTGTGCCAGTAACCGAAAGGTCGCTGGTTCTAATCCCCGAGCTGACTAGGTGAAAAATCTATCGATGTGCCCTTGAGCAAGGCGCTTAACCCTAATTGCTCCTGTAAGTCGCTCTGGATAATAATAATAATAATAATAATAATAATAATAATAAATACCCAACTGGCTGAGGAAACACTCTGACACCAATACAGTGACTGGAAAGTGTTGGGAAAACATGCTCTACTCTACTGTTCGGTCTTGTCCTGTCCTGTTACTGTACATTATGTACTGTCTGTCAGTCTCTAGGCCTACTATGCTCATTAGCAGCTCCTGGGGCCTCTGACTCCCAGCTCTGTGTATTGCTGATGAGCTATCCCCCACTCCGCACAGCCAGAGCCTGTCATTGTCTATTAAAGGACTCGCAGCGGGGCTCGACGTGCCTCACTGGCCAATTCATTCCTCCTCCGACCTCCATACATTGTACAACCTCATCGCACCATGCCCCCGTCCACTGCTGGCCCATTCATCCCAGTAGAAACATAAAGATAACAATGTCAACAACAAAAAAAGATAATGCACGAACAGTGCACAACTAGTGCCGTTGCCATGGCTTTTATCAACTGCCTGCCCTTGGCAACAAGTCATTTGTTTGGCCTCTCTCTACGGGGCGAGGAGTGAAAAGGGGGGCAGGCAAACAGCCGTAAGGACACAGGTGGAGGAGGAGGGCTGGAGGCTGAATGGTCCACTGGCCGCGCCAATTGTGTCATTAAAATGGCAGCTCGTTAAGAGAGGGGAACGCAGACTGGCGGTCGCGACAATGCAGGCTGCTGCAGGGCTACTCGGGTTGGGTCGGCTGAGGCTCGGCTCTCTCCCCCTGCTGGGCTGCTAGCGGTTGCCGGCTAACGCTAACTCACTTTAACGAAGGATGACTGAGGCTGACGTGTTCCACACACGCCCAACCCTGTCCAGCCCAGCCCAGCCTGCCTCCCTCCCTCCCTCCTCTCTCCTCCTAAATAGCTGGCTGGAATCTCCTCCCTTCTATCCTCTCCACTCTCCCCTGTCCAGAAAGGTTTGCCATGTTAACCCTTTACACTTCTGGGAATTGGCCTATATGGATAGGGCTAAATTGAAATGTTTCTTACAGAAGATATATGAAATGCATATGTATAAGCATGGTAGCAATTTAAAGGGAACAATTAGGAGATTATGGGAAAATTATTAGACCAAATATGAGGACACAACAGTTCACCTGACACAAGACTGAATCCAAACATTACACTGTTGATTTTATGGGCATTTTACATTTACTATACTTTTCGTTGAATTTGTTGATAACAAAATCTCAAAATACGCTGGATACATTCAGTAACATAATAACAGTATGTGGGGTAGGCACAACATAAGGCAAATAAAATGACAAGGGTTTGAGTGAGAGGACTAACTGGTGTCTCCATGTGGCCCCATGTCACGGTTTCGGCCGAGGCTGCTCCTCCTCCTGGTTCGGGCAGGCTTCGGCGTTCGCCGTCCCCGGAATACTAGCTGCCACCGTTGTATGTTTCGTGTGTTGATTGCTTTGGTCTGTCTGGTACACCTGTGTCTGTTTGTGTCCTAATTACGTGTCCTATAAGTTCCCTGTTTTGTGTTAGTTATATTGTGTGTTGTTGTCCGCGTGTCTTTTGAGCTGCGTGTTTTGCGCTCTTCATGGTATTTGTTTTACGCATGTTGCGTACTGTTTCTCGCCTCTGTATTTTCGAGGTCGTGTATGGATTATTGTACACTTTACTAATAGTAAAGTTTGTTGGACTAAACCTCTGTGTCCTGCGCCTGACTCCTCATCACATCCACATCGGTACCATACTGACAGAACAACACACCACTTATGGAGTCAGCAGGATCAGCGACGACAGCCTGGTCACTAGAAGAACGGCTCAGTCAGCAGGACTCCATGATCCGGCAACTGGAGGCCGTTCTAGGCGAGGTGTCCAACACTCTGCACCGGTTGGCTAGTGGAGAGGTGCCCACGTCCACATACACCATCCCATCGCCACCGGTCAATCCTCCTCTCTCAGCGCCGGAACCCAGTGGTATTCGGCTCTCGCTCCCGAGGGCATATGACGGTTCTGCAGCCGGGTGTCAGGGGTTCCTCCTGCAGATAGAACTATACCTGGCTACTATACACCCAGTGCCCTCGGGATACGAGAGCGTCTCCGCCCTCATCTCCTGTCTATCCGGTAAGGCGTTGGAATGGGCCAACGCCGAATGGAGGAGAATAGACGCAGCTACCATCACCTACGCTGAGTTCTCCCGCCGCTTCCGGGCAGTCTTCGATCACCCACCTGAAGGGAAGGCGGCGGGGGAGCGTCTGTTCTACCTCCGACAGGAGAAGAGGAGCGCACAGGAGTTCGCACTGGAGTTCCGGACGTTAGCTGCGGATGCGGGATGGAATGAGAGGGCCCTCATCGACCAGTACCGGTGTAGCCTGCGAGAGGACGTTCGTCGTGAGCTGGCCTGCAGGGACACCAACCTATGCTTCGACCAGCTGGTGGACATCTCCATCCGGCTTGACACCCTGCTGGCCACCCGCGGACGTCCCGAGTGGGGGTCGTCCATTCCATCCTCCAGCACCTCCGAGCCAATTCCTATGGAGCTCGGGGGTGCTGGCGCTAGAGAGAGGAGGAGGGAGAACCCGAGGAGGGCCACCCCCTGCACCAACTGTGGCCGTGGAGGACACACCGCGGCCAGGTGCTGGGAAGGGTCTTCTGAGAGAGGGGACAACAGGTCACGCACTGGGGAGTCATTTCAGGTGAGTAGGCGCCCCACTTACCCAGAGCTCTCTGTTGGTCACATGAGTATTCCTGTGCGTTTTCCACAGGTGGCACCTCATTCCCAGCATAAGGCGCTAGTAGATTCAGGCGCAGCTGGGAACTTTATTGATCGGGCATTTTGTGCTAGGTTAGGAATTCCCCTTCGGCCGGTAGAAGTTCCATTCCCTGTCCACGCATTAGACAGCCGGCCGTTGGGGTCGGGTCTGATCAGGGATGTCACAGCACCGCTGACGATGACTACGCAGGGGGGTCATGAGGAAATCATTCAGTTCTATCTGATTGACTCTCCTGCGTACCCAGTGGTGTTGGGGCTTCCCTGGTTAAGCACCCACGATCCTACCATAGCGTGGCAACAGAGGGCTCTTATGGAGTGGTCTGCCTAGTGTGTAGGGAGATGTCTAGGTGTTTCCATAGGGGCGACCTCGGTAGAGAGTCCGAACCAAGTGCCCGCACTGCGCATTCCCCCCGAGTATGAGGATTTAGCACTAGCGTTTAGCAAATCGAGGGCAGCACGGCTACCTCCTCATAGACAGGGGGACTGTGCGATAAATCTCCAGACCGGAGCAGCTTTTCCCAGGAGTCATGTGTATCCCCTGTCTCAAGAGGAAACTGCGGCTATGGAGACTTACATAGCCGAGTCCTTGGCACAGGGATACATACGGCCCTCTACTTCTCCGGTCTCCTCGAGTTTCTTCTTTGTGAAGAAGAAGGACGGGGGATTGCGCCCGTGTATTGATTACCGTAGTCTCAATCAGATCACAGTAAAATACAGTTACCCACTTCCACTGATTGCGACGATGACGGAGTCATTACGCGGAGCGCGGTTCTTCACAAAGTTGGATCTCAGGAGCGCGTACAATTTGGTGCGCATTAGGGAGGGGGATGAATGGAAAACAGCATTTAGCACCACCTCGGGTCATTACGAGTATCTCGTCATGCCGTACAGGTTAATGAATGCTCCTTCAGTCTTCCAATCCTTTGTTGATGAGATTTTCCGGGACATGCATGGGCAGGGTGTAGAGGTGTACATTGACGACATTCTAGTGTATTCTTCTACACGAGCCGAGCATGTAGCCCAGGTGCGCCGAATATTGAGACGACTGTTGGAGCATGACTTGTATGTCAAGGCAGAGAAATGCCTGTTCTTCCAGGAGTCCGTCTCTTTTTTGGGTTATCGGTTGTCCGCGTCTGGCGTGGAGATAGAGGTAGATCGGGTATCGGCTGTGCGTAATTGGCAAACTCCAACCACCGTAAAAGAGGTGCAGCGGTTCTTGGGTTTTGCTAATTACTACCGGAGGTTTATCCGGGGCTTTGGACAGGTTGCAGCTCCCATTACGTCCCTGCTAAAGGGGGGTCCGGTGCGCTTGCAGTGGTCAGCTGAGGCGGACAGGGCATTTGTCAAGCTGAAGAACCTGTTCGCCTCGGCCCCGGTGCTGGCGCATCCGGATCCCTCTTTGCCTTTCCAAGTAGAGGTGGACGCGTCCGAGACCGGTATTGGGGCAGTCCTGTCACAACGGTCCGGCACGCCACCTAAGCTCCGCCCCTGTGCGTTCTACTCCAAGAAGCTCAGCTCGGCGGAGCGCAATTATGACGTTGGGGACAGGGAGCTGTTAGCTGTAGTCCAGGCCCTAAAGGTGTGGAGGCATTGGCTTGAGGGGGCTCAACACCCTTTTCTCATTCTGACTGATCACCGTAACCTGGAGTACATCCGGGCAGCTAGGAGATTGAACCCTCGTCAGGCTAGGTGGAACATGTTCCTGACCCGGTTTGTTTTTAAGATCACATACATCCCTGGGTCCCAGAACGGTAAGGCAGACGCACTGTCCCGGCAGTATGACACGGAGGAGAGGTCCATTGAGCCTACTTCCATACTGCCGGAGTCTTGTCTGGTGGCTCCGGTAGTATGGGAGGTCGATGCGGAAATCGAGCGGGCGCTGCGTACCGACCCTACTCCCCCCGAGTGTCCTGTGGGGCGGACGTACGTTCCGCTCGAGGTTCGTGATCGGCTTATTTCTTGGGCTCATACATCACCCTCCTCTGGACATCCTGGTATTGGTCGGACGGTGCACTGCCTTAGCGTGAAATACTGGTGGCCAACGTTAGCCAGGGATGTGAGGGTTTATGTCTCCTCCTGCTCGGTGTGTGCCCAGTGTAAGGCACCTAGACATTTGCCCAGGGGTAAGTTACATCCTCTGCCCGTTCCACAACGACCATGGTCCCACCTCTCGGTAGATTTTGTGACCGATCTACCCCCTTCCCAGGGTAATACCACCATTTTGGTCGTTGTGGATCGGTTTTCTAAGGCCTGTCGTCTCCTCCCACTGCCAGGTCTCCCTACTGCCCTACAGACCGCCGAGGCCCTCTTTACCCACGTGTTCCGGCACTATGGGGTCCCCGAGGATATTGTGTCCGACCGAGGTCCCCAGTTCACCTCCAGAGTCTGGGGGGCTTTCATGGAACGCCTGGGGGTCTCGGTTAGCCTTACCTCGGGGTACCACCCAGAGAGCAATGGGCAGGTTGAACGTGTGAACCAGGATGTGGGTAGGTTTTTGAGGTCCTATTGCCGGGACCGGCCGGAGGAGAGGTCGAGGTATATCCCCTGGGCAGAGATGGCCCAGAACTCTCTCCGCCACTCCTCCACCGGATTAACACCTTTCCAGTGTATTTTAGGGTATCAGCCGGTCCTGGCACCGTGGCACGAGAGCCAGACCGAGGCCCCTGCGGTGGACGAGTGGATTCGGCGCTCGGAAGAGACGTGGGACGCTGCCCATGTCCATCTGCAGCGTGCCATCCGTCAACAGAAGGCGAGCGCCGATCGCCACCGCAGTGAGGGGCCGGTGTACGCACCGGGAGATCGAGTCTGGCTCTCGACTCGAAACCTGCCCCTCCGCCTGCCCTGCCGGAAGCTGGGTCGGCGGTTTGTGGGGCCCTTCAAAGTCCTGAGAAGATTGAACGAGGTGTGTTACAGATTACAACTGCCTATTGAGTACAAAAATATTAACCCCTCGTTCCATGTGTCTCTTCTCAGGCCGGTGGTAGCTGGTCCACTCCAAGAGGAGGAGATAGGAGAGACCCCTCCACCCCCTTTGGACATCGAGGGGGCACCGGCGTACAGGGTCCGGACTATATTGGACTCGAGGCGCCGGAGGAGTGGTCTCCAGTATCTCGTGGAGTGGGAGGGGTACGGTCCGGAGGAACGGTGCTGGGTGCCTAGGAGGGACATCCTCGACCCATCCCTCCTGACAGAGTTCCACCGTGGGCATCCCACGCGCCCGGGTCTGCGTCCTCCTGGCCGTCCCCGAGACCGGGGTCGGCGCACGGCTGGAGCCGCGCGTCAAGGGTGGGGTACTGTCACGGTTTCGGCCGAGGCTGCTCCTCCTCCTGGTTCGGGCAGGCTTCGGCGTTCGCCGTCCCCGGAATACTAGCTGCCACCGTTGTATGTTTCGTGTGTTGATTGCTTTGGTCTGTCTGGTACACCTGTGTCTGTTTGTGTCCTAATTACGTGTCCTATAAGTTCCCTGTTTTGTGTTAGTTATATTGTGTGTTGTTGTCCGCGTGTCTTTTGAGCTGCGTGTTTTGCGCTCTTCATGGTATTTGTTTTACGCATGTTGCGTACTGTTTCTCGCCTCTGTATTTTCGAGGTCGTGTATGGATTATTGTACACTTTACTAATAGTAAAGTTTGTTGGACTAAACCTCTGTGTCCTGCGCCTGACTCCTCATCACATCCACATCGGTACCATACTGACACCCCACACCTCTCCAAAGTGTGCACAGTTCCTAAGTCATTTCAATGCACTTTTATGACTCAAAGAAGAGTCTTCATCTATAAGTTACTTTTTTGAGCTCTCCTAGCTGTGCCGTTGAGGAACTAGAGTAAGCACACTTGTAGTTGTTTTGTTTGGAACACAACCCTGCATCCCCGCCATCACACAATTACTGTTATTGTTTACGCAATCCAAAAACGGCCCATTATAAATTACAAAATGGGTCAGGTAGGCATCATTTGAAAGACTGGTCTATTACCAACATGACTAGCTAAGTTATAAAATACGATCTGACAGTATTAGGCTTTCACAGGGCAATTCAGAGAAACAGATTGTAATTTTGGTGCACATAGAAAGTCATGCGTGCATTCAGGTGCGTGTTCCGCGGCAAATATTCTTCACAATAGACAAACATAGGCTCATTCTGTTCAGAAAAACCCATAGAAGGGTATGACGCCATGTAATCTTGTAACTGTACATCAAACATTGTGATCATAAATGTTGACACTGTATATGACATGAGTTTTATGATATGGAAATGTGAAGTGCACATTTGGACTCTCGGGTGTTTGGCTTGCTTGTATGACATCAAAGCGGACGGGGGCAACTTCTTGTCGTGTGCGGTTCTCAAGTTCAGAACAGTTGTCAGTCAAAACCCATACAGCGCTGTGAAGTGCAGAGCCTGAGCTCTGACGTCATGTATAGCATGTTACTGTACAGCCACTGCGTTCCAATTTAGGCGCTTATCAGTGCCCAAATCTGCAATTCTCAACCCGTATTCGGGTAGGAGTGTAAAGGGTTAACGACACCCCCACCCCCATGTCCTCTTGTCTATGGTGGAGAGTCATGTCTCTGGCTATGTGTCAGTTGAGACAGGAAGAGAGTAACGGAACAGTCACCACCGTGGGGATACTGTACTCCTCCACTGTCTCTCCCTCTCTTTCCTCTCCTCTGCTCTCCTCTACTGGACTGGGGAAGACAGAGAGTCACAGACACAGGGAGCCAGGGAGCCGAGGCCTGCTCTTCCTCACCACGACACCACGTCGGTCGGGGCATGAATGAATCCAGAGGCTGTTGTGGCGGCTCCATCTATGTGGAAGCCACGGGGCCACAGGGTTCCACAGCCCCATATTGTAAACTGTCCCTACTCCCTCCATCCCTCCCTCCCTCTGTCTGGTTCTCATTCCCGTTTGATCAGCTTTGCCGGGGCTGTCAAGTGCCGACCCTTTTAAGTTTTTTGCCTTAATTCCTGCCAGAGTTCCCTTTCTCTGCCTGTATCTCTCTCTCTGTATCGCTCTCTCTGTATCTTTCTTTCTTTCTTTCTTTCTTTCTTTCTTTCTTTCTTTCTTTCTTTCTTTCTTTCTTTCTTTCTTTCTTTCTTTCTCTCTCTCTCTCTCTCTCTCTCTCTCTCTCTCTCTCTCTCTCTCTCTCTCTCTCTCTCTCTCTCTCTCTCTCTCTCTCTCTCTCTCTCTCTCTCTCTCTCTCTCTCTCTCTCTCTCTCTCTCTCTGTCTCTGTCTCTGTCTCTGTCTCTCTCTATTTAAATATTTAAATATCTAAACATCAAATGCTGCCTTTTCATGTAACTCACGCAAGAGAGGAGAGCCGGGACAACATGTTCCTTCCCTTCGCTGCAAACAACTTTGCTGTGTGAAGTAGTTTGGGGAACAAGGCGAGAGGTGGGGGGGGGGTTGTGTGTGAGGAGTCCCGAGGGGCTGGTCCGTAGGGGGGCTGGTGGGTTGAGTTAGCGTGGGAGGGGGGCATTAAAAGGGTTGGGGTGGGAGTGTGTACTGAGAGAGAGAGGTTGGGGGGACTTGAAGAGGGGAATTCCTTTGATGTGGCTTGTGGGTGGCATTATTACTATTCCTCTGAAAACAGGGACACAGTAGCAGGGCTAGCTCAAAGTGCTAGCACATGTTACTGGGTTTAAAGAAAAGGAGGGAGAGACAGAGAGAGGTTGAGAGAGAGGGAGATAGAGAGTCAGAGAAAGAGAAAGTGAGTCAGCACCCAGAGACGCCTAGCTCTCTGACTCACTAAAAGGGGCCTTATGGTCGTGAGTGGCTAGAGAGAAGACCAAGTCCCTGCCTACCTCTAATGACAGACCATCTCTGTCCAAGACCACTGAATCGCCAATCCACTTTATTGCACTCACTCACGCTCTGCAGTTCTATATATAGTTCATATGACCTGTTGACATTTATTTTCTGTTAAGAGACGGCATGGTGAGTCAGTGTCAGCTACATAGTTAACCAACATGATTCAGGCCGGGGCAAGGTTTGTTTGTGGTGTCACTGGTGTGGTTTGCCGCTAAGCTGTTAGCCAAGCTCCCCTCGTATGACCCATGTCTTCCTCTTTGGTGTGTTTACTCCCAGGCCTTTATAGCCTCCTAATGAATATAGTGTCATTACAAGCCAATGGAAACCATCGCAACAACATGACAACAGCTTTTGTTTAGCGTGGCCTGTCAGACAGGAATGCTCTCTCACCTCAGAACAACAACAACGTGACGGGTGCGCAGAGAGAACACTAAGGGATGTCACACACTGATGCACATAGACACACACATAAACTCTCTCTTTCTCACACACACACGCGCACACCAGCACACACACACGCGCGCGCACGCACACACACACTTTAAAGGCTACTGCTGGGGGTCAAGCCAGAGAAATCTGTGTCTCATTACAAAGACAACTAGGATGGTTCTGGTTTCCATCAGACCAGACCCAGACCAGGACCCTACCCAGACCAGACCCACTCGGATACATCACAGACGGTCAACGATGCAGCACTTAGACCCTGAAACACTTTCATCTCCACAGACAAACCGCTGTGTTTGTTGTTCCTCCTTTAGCGTGTCGCCCGATACGAGATCGACATTAAGAAGACAAAAAGTTGATGAAAGGATTGAGCTTGGATCAGACATAAATGGAAGAGGAGGAAGAGAGGAGGAGAGGAAGATCACGTCTGGGCCGAGATGAAAGAAAAAAAGTTGGAGAGAGAGAATTCTGATAATTATGACATTTTCTCAAGGAGCATAAACAGATTATAATATGTTTTTGTAAAACCCTTTTTTCCCTTGTTGTGTTTAGTGTTTGTAAGGCTAGAAGTCTGGTTTGAGCATGTGTGTGACTTTCCTCCATCCAGTCTTCTCTCTCTCTCCACCCCCTCTTCTCTCTCTCTCCACCCCCTCTTCTCTCTCTTCACCCCCTCTTCCCTCTGTCTCCACCCCCTCTTCTCTCTCTCTACACCCCCTCTTCTCTCTCTCTACACCCCCTCTTCTCGCTCTCTTCACCCCCTCTTCACGCTCTATTCACCCCCTCTTCTCTCTCTCTCCACCCCCTCTTCTCTCTCTCCACCCCCTCTTCTCTCTCTCTCCACCCCCTCTTCTCGCTCTCTCATCCCCTCTTCTCTCTGTCTCCACCCCCTCTTCTCTCTCTCTCTCCACCCCCTCTTCTCTCTCTCTTCACCCCCTCTTTTCTCTCTCTCCACCCCCTCTTCTCTCTCTCTCCACCCCCTCTTCTCTCTCTCTCTCCACCCCTCTTCTCTCTTTCTCTCCACCCCCTCTTCTCTCTCTCCACCCCTCTTCTCTCTCTCTCCACCCCCTCTTCTCTCTCCACCCCTCTTCTCTCTCTCTCTCTCCACCCCCTCTTCTCTCTCTCCACCCCCTCTTCTCTCTCTCTCCACCCCCTCTTCTCTCTCTCTCTCTCCATCCCCTCTTCTCTCTCTCTCCACCCCCTCTTCTCTCTCTCTCTCCACCCCTCTTCTCTCTTTCTCTCCACCCCCTCTTCTCTCTCTCCACCCCCTCTTCTCTCTCTCTCCACCCCCTCTTCTCTCTCCACCCCCTCTTCTCTCTCTCTCTCTCCACCCCCTCTTCTCTCTCTCCACCCCCTCTTCTCTCTATCCACCCCCTCTTCTCTCTCTCTCTCTCCACCCCCTCTTCTCTCTCTCTCTCTCTCTCTCTCGCTCTCTCTCTCTCTCTCTCTCTCTCTCTCTCTCTCTCTCTCTCTCTCTCTCTCTCTCCACCCCCTCTTCTCTCTCTCTCCACCCCCTCTTCTCTCTCTCTCTCCACCCCCTCTTCTCTCTCTCTCTCCACCTTCTCTCTCTCTCTCCACCCCCTCTTCTCTCTCTCTCTCTGGGTTCCATTAAGCCTTATGTTCTGTCAGCTATATGTCCTCAGGTCATGGAATTGAGGTTATTCACTTTCATTTAAGACCTCAAATGTCTCTTTTGACAGTTTTTTTTCCATTTACCAGAAGAAAGCTTTCATTGACCTATCATATAAACTTAGTTTTTTGTATGGAACTGAATATTGTGTATGTTTCCAGTCTTGAGTATCTTAAGATGTCCTGACAAAAATTATGCGGTAAATTTCATTGTTTCATGCTTCATTGTTAGGCTATTGATGTGTTTGCGTTGGTTACATTGGGGCAGAAGGTCTTGGTTAAGCAGAGACCAAAGCTTTCTCAAGAAGACACTCTTGTTGCTCTGAAAGGGTAAAAAAAATAAGAGCCTAATCCAGATCTGTTTAGTCTGCAGACATTGTTGACCAGACACACAAAGGATGAAATAGGTGTATTGAGACAATTACATAAGCTCAGCTGTAATACCATTATCAATCTATCACTCCAGCCCCAAAGCAGAGCTGTGTTTTTAAGCCACTGTGAATCCGTTATATTCATGGATGGATTTCAAGGTGCCACCAGCCTGGAAAGTCTCTCCGGGTTTGCCAGGGCTTAAGACGAAACAAGGTGGGGGAGTGAGTGAGTGCTACTGTATCAAAGCAAAGACTAACTCCGCAAAGACTAACTCCTCTGTGTCTGTCTGTTTCTCCTCCACAGATTCCTCCTGCTGCCACCATGCTGCAGAGCTCACACCATGTAGGGAAGCATGCGATCAGGTAAGGGAGGCCACAGACTGAACACACACACACACACACAGTTTAAAGTAGAGCACAAGAGTGAGAGAACTTTAGCCCCAGAACAATGGTCTCAGTTATATTTGTAGCTCATAAATAACGACTATTTCTCTCCTTTGAAGTGTAGCGATGAGCGCTAGAATAACAATTCTGCCTGTCTCCCATTTGAGTTAGGAGCAGGTGAGGGGTCAATCTTCTTTTGTTCCTCTTATGCCCTCTATCTCTCTCGCTCTTTCTCTCTCTCGCTCTTCAGATGTAAGATCTTAATTTGATCACTCTTTTGTTGCTGAGAATGTTCCTGCACGGTAGGAAATGCAAACTTTTCTAAAGTTTGCATTTCCATTTTGAAATTTCAGACTTGTCCTAACGAAAAATGTATCAATCCCTACAGAAATGTCCATTAATTATAATCCACATAATAATTCAAATTTCCTGTTGCTGCAGGATTATTTTCCTGCTGTAGCAAACTGGCTCAAATTAAGATCCTACATGTGTATCTCTGCATCTTATTTATTGTAGTGAAGGAATCTGCCAAGGCAGAGCACAATTTCATGGATCCTTGCCTTCTGTGTCTCACTAAGACATGAAAGAGACATCTGAAAGGCTTTTTCTTTTTTATGGAATCAAAAAGGGCAGACCCCTAGCCCATTTCAGTGGGCTATTATTGGTGGTGTACCACCAGCACCACTCTCCCCCTCCCCTTTACAGAGAGAGAGACTCATTGATGCTGTAGTGTTGAACCACACTCAGCAAGGTCGCCCTGTCCCCAGCACTGCACCTGCCACTGGGGGGGGGGGGGGGGGATACAAATGATAGAGAGGGGAGAGAAAGTAAGAGAATGAGGGACAGAGAGAGAAAGATGGGGGGAGAGGGCAGAGATATAATGTCCGTCTTGTTCGCGTCCTTGCAAGCTGCTATGTTTCTGCAGAGAAAATGTTTTTTTCAGGGGTGTGCCACAGGGCTCCGTGTAAACACCGTTCCATTTCTTCTTAATGGATGACTACCTCTTTGATGAGGGGAGGCCTTCAGTCTCTGAAAGGACAAGGTCATTAGTCTTTGGATGTTTCTATCTGGCATCCCACATTTAATTATCTTTCAAAGTTGGAGAGAGGAAGAGAGAGAAGTTTTATATACTGAACAAAAATATAATATAAATATAAATGCAACAATTTAAAAGATTTTACTGAGTTACAGTTCATATAAGGAAATCAGTCAATTGAAATAAATGCATTAGGCCCTAATCTATGGATTTCACATGACTGGGAATACAGATATGCATTTTTCCATGTGTTTGATGCCATTCCATTTGCGCCATTCCAGCCATTATTATTATCCCCTCAGCAGCCTCCTGTGCTCTGTTCACAATGCTGACATCAGCATACCGCTCGCCCGCACGATGCCACTTGGTCTGCGGTTGTGAGGCCGGCTGGACATACTGCCAAATTCTCTAAAACAACGTTGGAGACGGCTTTTGGTAGAGAAATTAACATACAATTATTTGGCAACAGCTCTGGTGGACATTTCTGCAGTCACCATGCCAATTGCACGCTCCCTCAAAACTTGAGACATCTGTGGCATTGTGTTGTGTGACAAAACTGGACATTTTAGAGTGGCCTTTTATTGTCCCCAGCACAAGGTGCACCTGTGTAATGATCATGCTGTTTAATCAGCTTCTTGATATGCCACACCTGTCAGGTGGCTGGATTATCTTGGCAAAGGAGAAATGCTCACTAACATGGATGTAAAAAAATGTGTGCACAACATTTTAGAGAAATACGCTTTTTGTGCATATGGATATTTCTAGGATATTTTATTTCAGCTCATGAAACATGGAACCAACACTTTACATGTTGCGCTTATATTTTTGTTCAGTGTAAATGGCCTGGGTACACTCTTAGAAAGGTGCTATCTAGAGCCCTTTCCACAGAGGGTTCTATATGGAACCCAAACTCCTGAGTGGCGCAGTGGTCTAGAGATCCTGGTTCGAATCCAGGCTCTGTCGCAGCCGGCCGCGACCGGGAGACTCATGGCGGCGCACAATTGGCCCAGCGTCGTCAAGGGTAGGGGAGGGAATGGCCGGCAGGATGTAGCTCAGTTGATAGAGCATGGCGTTTTCAACGCCAGGGTTGTGGGTTCGATTCCCACGGGGGGCCAGTATAAAAAAATATGTATTCACTAACTATAAGTCGCTCTGGATAAGAGCGTCTGCTAAATGACGTAAATGTAAATGTAAAATGTAAAAGAGTTCTACCTGGAACCAAAAAGGCTTCTCCTAAGAGTGTAGGTTGTGCGTTTCCATGGCCCAAGCGAACCACGCCTTTGTAGTGTTCTGGAGATTTCTTTGATTAACGGCCAAGAAATCACCGCTCGACAGCTGCTTTTGTTTTTGAAGGTACAGATCTTGTGAATGTTGCGACTGTATGAAATTACCGTCCGTCAGTCCCCAGCGTATACCTCGATTTATTTCACCTCACAAATAAAGACTGTGTTATTAGTTTCAGGTGATTTATTCCATGTGCACTTGTTGTTCTGCGTAGAATGTTGAGTAATGATGATAAACGGTGATAATGCAGGAACAGAAAGCAGAACAAGCCAACTTTATCACCCTGGTTAGAATAAAACAATAGCAGACACCTGGTGATGTAGATGTCAGTATCACAGACCAGTCAAAGGGAAGATGCGGTTCAACAGTTTGGTGCTGAACTCCGCTTTAGTGTAGAAATACTTTACTGTACTCTACTACTACTGCACTCTCTACAACATATAATGCATAACCTCTCACGCTGAAACCAACTGTTGTCTTTTTTTGCGAAGTAAAACAATGAAGGAGTGAAGGAGACCAACCAGAAACAATATCAACTCCCAACTCCCATCATTTGTTTAGTCTTTTAGATTGCTCTGACTAAGTGGCTATAAATCTTCCAAAGCTAATTTCATGACTGTGCACTAAGCTAGAGAGTGTTGGCAGGCACAGGATTCTCCCAGACCGTGTGAGAGTCAACCAACAGCTCCTCACCCTGTGTTGATAACGCCACAGTTGGCAGCTGTCATTGGCCCTGTCATGTTTGTTTTATGTCGCAGGGTCACACGACCTAGAGAGCCACGCATGAGTGTGAATAGTGTTAAGATGAACTCTTCTGCCATTTGGGGATGATATCTAGTTTTCTCAGGCAAATGTTAGTCTTGTCAATAGATTGAAAAGTAAGGGTAAGCATACCAAATGGCTGTTGTTGTTACTATACTGTTGTTACATGAGCATGCATTTTACTCAAGATAGATAATGAGCATTTAATTATACAAAAGTTGTTTACCTAGATTACAGAGGTTTCAGATAAAATGTTTATATATATATATATTTTTTAATTGGGGGGGGGGGTAGGTCAGCTTTAATATTGCAGATAGATTGTGACTTCCATCAATGTAATTGTCTGCATCATTTCCAATCCCACGTATTATTTTGTTGTAAATATATATATATATAAATTATATATTTTTTCCTTTATTATTTTCCCCTAACCCTACCATCCCTCCCCTAATTGGAGTAAACTAATGGACAACAACACTTAGGCTTCTACTTCCAGCTTATACATACTATATACATTTTATGGACACAGTATATTTTACAATAGTTATCTTTTATTTGTTTTTAGTCCCGTCCTTCAGCTCCACTCAACCCCTCCCATCTATCTCTGAACACCATCCAGTTTTGATTTCTATTTGCCATATATTTTTCAACTGTGCTGTGATGTTTCACAAAAGTTCTGAACCTTTCTATTCTCATAGATTCTACATATTGTAAATTAAAGAGACCATTTTTTGCTAATAGTATTATTATATTATTGATCGATTGACTATGACTTTTTAAATCACCCAGCAGTGCGATTTGCAGAGTTAGCTCCAGGTAAATGTTGCAATTCATCAGCCATTCCTGAACCTGCGACCAAAAACAAGCTACATATGGACAGTACCAAAACAAATGATCTAATAATTCTGTCTCTTCGCAGCAAAATCTGCAGAGCTCGGATGGTTGTATATATATATATATATATATATATATATATATATATATATTAACATTCTATTGGTTGCAAGAATTTTGTATAATAATTTAAATTGAAAAACTCTTAAGTTTTGAATCCGGCGTTGTTTTGTGTATCAGTTCATAAACCATGTGACATGGAATCGGTACATCGAAAATCTCTTCCCAACTATTTAGCAATCTATATTGCAAATGTTTGGACATTGTTCTTGGTGAAAACATGTTTTTTATTCATTATAACACACTGGTTTCTGTTTCCAGCTCGCCACCATAAAAAGTGAATCCCGTTTGAAGCACCTACTACAGCGACTACCAAGCTACTGCCCTGAGTCTATGGTAAGTGCCGATTTCTGATCTACAAATAGTCTTTGGTCAAATGCGTCTGTAATAAAGTCGGCTATGAAATCTTTCATTACGACACAGGAAATGTATCGTGGCCATGGCAAAGCTTATAAGCATTAATCACAAGTCTATTGCACCTGGTTTGGCTACAAGTATAAAATAAGTATCAAAAAGCGGAGCTTGAAACCAGGCTTAACGCTCCCCACCCGCCAACGTAATTACAAACCCTAATGTTTTTGATCTGCTCGAAACAGCCAATTAGGAACCAGTCTGTCATTAGCTAGAGTTAAGTACTTTATTTTATTTGCACACATGTCCTGCACTAATTTGTTAAAATTGATCAGATTTTTGGATTTTGGAAACGATTTCACCAGCATATTAGCACTGAAGTTCCAAGGTTCCTTTTACTCTAAGAACCCACAAAACATCTCAAAGCGGTTCTAAGGGATTGTTTCTAAGGGAATGTTTCTTGGCTCTGTGAGGTATAATAGTAGTTGTACTTGGAGTGCTGCAAAAATGTGCCTTCCACCGCCTGTTGACCTTCATGTTACGAAATATTCTTGGGTTCCCCCATTACAAATCATGTTTATACTTAATGTAAAGATATTGCTTCTCTCCGTCGGCCTCGCAAATTATAGTGATGCCTCCTGACAAGCGGCTCCTCTCTTCACGAGCCAACTGACATGAGTGAGTGTTTACACTGACGTACAGAGCTGAACCTCAGACAATGTCCAGTTTTTAAAGTTGATCATCTTGTTTAGGGCTAGAGAGAGAGAGTGCTCTCTGAGCCACTCACTACTCCTTCTCCATGCATCATATTCTCTATCGGGAGGAGCCTGGGATGTTTGTGTTTATTACTGTGTGTTATTTATCCCACAGAATGTTACCACAAAGCTCTTATGATTTTATACGTCTCTGTTGTTTTTTCTGCTGCATGAATATATTTTTTAATTAGACTGCAGTAATATAAAAAATGCAATGTTCTCTATGAAATTCAATAGCCTGTTGTTTCACGCAAAGAGCCAAGAGTTCTCTGAGGCCATTTTTTGTAGCGCTGAAAAATATTTGGGGACAGGATTTCTAGAAATGCACAGACATCCTTACTTTTACAAACCCCCGACAGAGGTCTTCCATGTGGTTCATTCATGCTCACTTATGTTCAACACAAAGCTCCTTCCTTTGTAATTTGTCCCAACTCCAGAGAAACGACGGTATGTCAAAACAACCTGTCGTTCTGTTATGAACTGGGCATTTTCATGGCATTTTCTTCTCTGGTTCTCTTGCTTGTTTTGGCATTGGTCCTCTGTTTATAATGCTATGACCTTTCTCTCTGTTTCACAGAATGAGCTTTGGATTTGCATCAACTCCACACTACCTGGTAAGATCTGCGGGCAGCGGTTCAAAGGGATACATTGCTGTTACAGACAAATGTACCTGTCAGAACATAATGCCTCCCAGATGCAAAAACATTGTTGATCCTTACCTACAGACACACACAAAAACGCGCACGCACACACACACACACACACACACACACACACACACACACACACACACACACACACACACACACACACACACACACACACACACACACACACACACACACACATACACACACACACACACACACACACACACACACACACACACACACAGCATTGCTTAGCTCAACACTGTATACCCATTGAGCCGACACTAAAAGTCCATTTAAGTCCACAGTTTAAAGCCAGACTCAGTAAGTCTCATTTACGTAATTTGTGTTTATGAAATATCAAACTGTCGGGGCGACAGTTTTACTTGTTTGTTAACAAACCCAGGCAAGATGTCATAACATGCTCTACCTAAGATTTCTCAAGCGGCCGCTGGGCCAGCTGCCCTTTGATCAGTATCAGACAGCTGGTGTTCTCATTTGCTTGTAGCCTACAACTTGCATGTAGGTTACTCTACTGTATTATAAAAATGAGTCAGCTATGAACGTTACAGCAGTATAATGTTATTCTAATGAACATAGACAACAATATACTGCGCTGCAACGGTAGGCTATATAGCGCCATTATCTGCTTGATCTCTTGCTTTTGCAGTGCAAACACCCTCAGAAACTATAGGGTTGTTATAAAAGAGATCATCCAAGAGGAAAACAACCAGCCAGCTAGCAACTCCAGCAAAGTTTGCGAGTAAGTGCATGAACGTTTATTTGGCTGTAGGCTAATCACACACCAGTAGGCTATGCACATTGCAAGCAATGCGTGTGTGAAAATATCTATTTGTTAGCCAGCTAAATTAGCTAGCTTGCTAATTAGCTTCACTTACCAGCAGACAGAGCTGGCTTTTGTGATTTTTATTGGCACTGTCCACAGTGTCCATCATGCTAGCACTGGTCATGCTGAGGAGTCTAAAATATGGTCCAACTAGCAAGTGGTAAACTAGGAAAATATTCCCAATCTATTGCTGAATGAAAATTGCCCACAATTCCAGTTTCATTCAGAAGCTCATTCTAGAAACATCAAATAAACTTTGTAACGACAGACCCGCCGGTGTTTTCAAATCTGCGCTCCTGCACATCATCAGCTGTTGCACAGACAGACAGCTGCACAGACGGACTGACAGCCAGGAGCCAATATTACCTTTACGACACGCATTTGTCAGCTAAATTACACTTTTATTCTGTATCATTTAACTCTCATTCATAATGAGAGAGATACACAGTAGATAGGCCAATTTGTATGTATTGTTGATGTGTTGCTGTAGTCATGGATGGATCAGAGGAACAGATAGAATGTACGTGATAAAAAAAATCTATATGCATCATAATTACCTGGAGAAATCTGACCTGCAATTTGTAAACAAAACTGCTGTACTTATAATTAATAAAAACTTCATTTTAATCCCTTTGAAGTGACACAAATGGCCAAATAAGCTTTCATCTATCCATTTTGAGATATATTAAAACTGGAAAAAATATATATTTTATTTGGGTCTGGCTGAGTCTGGCTTTAATATGTTGCCCATTAAAAAGTATACATATTTTGCAAACCCCCACTAGAGGATAAAGTTAACCCATGCTTTTATTCTGATAATGCTACACCCAGCAAGGTTTGTGGGTAATGGTGGCCATTTTGGTTTGTCTACAGGAGCGTCCAGGAAGTCCGATGGTTGGGTGGGCCTTGGCTGCTGTGAGCTGGCCATCTCGGTCGAGTGCCGCAGGGAGTGCAAGCAGGTGAGAGAGGAAGTTAGTTTGGCCAGTTATGACCTCATCCATATGGTCTCACCTAATTCCTCATTCTCTGACCCTATAGGCATCATCCAAGAACGACATCACAAAAGTATGCAAAAAAGACACAGAGGTAAGTAACACAAGGTCATGTATTGTGTAAAATAATGTGCTTTGTTTAAATTGAGCAAATGCTGTTGACTCTGAGAGACTGTATGTATTCTCTGCTGCTTTTCCCTGGCCTTTCCCCTGGACTTTACAAGATAAAGGCAGTGTTAAGTCTTAACGGTCCATCTCAGTATCGTGCTCATCCCCACCCCTCTTTATGAGGTAATTTCCTGTCGTTGTAGCACTCTAGAGGGAGGTAATTATCTTAGCTCTGATTGGAGCCGCTCTCGTCAAAGGAAGAGAGGAGTAAGCTCATCCAGTCCTGCTAAGAAGACTTAGCTTAGCTATTAGCTTAGTATAGCGTAGGCTAGCGATGTGCTAGCAGAGGTCTCCTTTCATCTGGCTCACCTCCTCATTCCAAACAAACAAACAAACAAAGCGGCGGGCTTAATGTTTGGTTTGGACCACAACCACAACCAAACTCCCCCCACCAGCTTTAATTAGGCACTGGCCCCTTTCATCTTGCCCTTTCATGAATCCTTGAGAGGGGAGCCAAAGCACGCAGCAGCACTGGCCTTTATGTTCCTCTATAACGTTGATGGAAAGAAGCCAGTTAGTTTTCAGATGGAGTTTTAACAGTACTTAGGACAGGACAGTTTTTATGTATTTTAGTAAATGATTTTTTAACCCTTATTTTACCAGGTAAGTTGACTGTAAACACATTCTTATTTACAGCAACGACCTGAGGAATAGTTACAGGGAAGAGGAGGAGCGATGAATGAGCCAATTGGAAGCTGGGGATGATTAGGTGGCCATAATGGTATGAGGGCCAGATCTGGAATTTAGCCAGGACACCGGGCTTAACACCTCTACTCTGACGATGTGCCATGGGATCTTTAGTGACTACAGAGAGTCAGATCCAAAAGACGGCACCCTACACAGGGCAATGTCCCCAATCATTACCCTGGATACCCATTTGATGAGAGAGAGAGAGAGAGAGAGAGAGAGAGAGAGAGAGAGAGCGAGAGAGAGAGAGAGTGAGAGCGAGAAAGAGGGGGGAGAGAGAGAGAGCGAGAGCGAGAGAGCGAGATTGTTTATTATCTATTTCACTTGCTTTGGCAATGTAAACATATGTTTCCCATGCCAATAAAGCCCCTTAAATTTAAATTGAGAGAGCGAGAGAGAGAACGGTTGGTGTTTTCATTTAGGGAAAGGTCCAGAATATTGCTGAGTGAAATGTAATGAATAGAGCTGACACAATAATGTTTTTTCAATTATACTTTTGATCACCAAAATATTTTTCTTCTCATTTCCAGAAACCACTCTACAGCTGTATCATCAAAAATGAGAGTAAGTTTCCCAAATCTCCATGACAAGCTGCTAGCCCAAGTCCACCAATCAGAGCGTGACTTTCCAGTGTGATGCACTGAGAATTAAACATGGAGTCAGCTCGGGGCCCTTTGACCTCTTTGAGGAGGAAAAGAGTCGCCACTCTGCTTGACGAGCCGTGTTTACGTGCCTGAAAGGCAAGGTCTTGACCTTTGGTCCGCAGAAATGATTTCATCTGTCACGGAGTCAGCCAGCTGATGAAACCCTTATTTGTATTCGAAGCTGCAATGCGGTGGTGTGAAACTGCCTGCAGACAAGCCCACCACAGACGTGACAGACATGCCTTTGGGCGATTATGAGGATGTGAGGTCTTGGACTTCCCAGAAGTCTAGCAACTGCAGATAACCCCCAATGTTCACCATGCATATTTAATCAGACTATTCTCTAGGAAATCCTGGAAGTCTACTCTATTCTACTCTAATTCAGCGAAGAAGAATTCCTGATGCTTGAATGTCGATCGTTTGCAATGTCTGTCATATATTTTATGAAGCTAAAGGCTATTTAAAGACAAAATAGTCTAAATAGCCTTTATAATAATAGTAATAATGAACTATTTTCTATTTGATTCTGTTTACAATTCCATTGAAGTGAATGAGTGATGGAAAGCATATTGTAACTGTGTTGTCTGTCTGTGCTGCCTCAGTGGGCTCGGTATGCTGCAGCTACGCAGGGAGACACACCAACTGCAGAGAGTACTGCCAGGCTATCTTCCGGACAGACTCCTCCCCCACCCTCTCTCAAATCAAGGCCGTCAAGGAATACTGCCAGAGCATCAGCCCCGAGCTCATTGGCTGTGTGGGCAACTACACCAAGTCTTACCCTATTAGGAGCCCCATAGACAGTGAGTATTTCTAATACTGACCTATCAGGAGCGTCGTAGATACTGAGTATATCTCATACTGACCATATCAGGAGCTTCGTAGATACTGAGTATATCTAATATTGACCTATCAGGAACTTCGTAGATACTGAGAATATCTAATACTGACCTATCAGGAGCTTCGTAGATACTGAGTATATCTAATACTGACCTATCAGGAGCTTCGTAGATATTGAGTATATCTAATACTGACCTATCAGGAGCTTCATAGATACTGAGTATATCTAATACTGACCTATCAGGATCTTCGTAGATACTGAATATACCTAATACTGACCTATCAGGATCTTCGTAGATACTGAATATACCTAATACTGAGCTATCAGGAGGTTCGTAGATACAGAGTATATCTAATACTGACCTATCAGCAGCCCCATAGATAATGAGTAGTCTTATACCCAAATAATTGCCCAAGTAAATGCCCCTCGGGAATAAAGAATAATATATTTAATTGAATTGAAATACTAATCTATCAGGACCCCATTTAATATAGCCAGTGTGTATCTTATGTCTGTGTTGCCTTCCTCCCATCACTGTCTATCACTAAGTGTGTCCGTCCATCTGTCTGTCCTTCCAGGCCTGTACTGCTGTGACCGGGCCGATGAGCCCCACTGCCAGGTGGCGTGCCGGCGCATCCTTCGCACCATGACCACGGAGCATGAGATCATGGAGGGCCTGATTGATGAGTGCGGCAGCCAGCCACTGCCCCAGGACCCGCTGTGGCAGTGCTTCCTGGGCAGCGCCCACCCCCCCACCAAGAGCGAGACGGAGACCTCCCCCACCGCCAAGATGGACGGCGCCAAGCTACACTGCTGCTCCAAAGCCAATACCTCATTGTGCCGGTTAGTTGGAGTCATTGTACTCTGATGAGATGCTTATAATAATAATATGCCATTTAGCAGACGCTTTTATCCAAAACTACTTAGTCAATTGTACGAACATTATATGTATCAGTGGTCCTGGGAGTCAAACCCCCTATCCTGGCGTTACAAGCACCATACTCTACCAACTGAGCTAGCTACAGAGCCTTACAGAAACCACTTGAATTTCAGGTGAACATGTGAAGTGTTCCAAAAACACATTTTCATGTAATCACATATGGCAACACGTAAAGCAACATGTGATAACATGAATCTAAACATGTGAAAACATGGTCACATGTGAAGTGTTCCAAATACATATGTTTTCACGTGTTTTTTCTGTAAGGGGAGGACCATAATATCACTTCTAGTCATTAGAACTGATTACAGTTACAGTATAGTGCAGAAAGTGCCTTACATTGTATGCAGGTAACTTCAACTCATAGGGTTGGTTTCCAGGACACAGAGAATCTACATTGAAAGTGATTTAGTCCGGGAAACTGGGCCATGGTATACAGTGTTGTTATCCAGTTGAGCTGTGTAAATATTGATTGCATGTGAACTAGGCACAGTTTTCTACTGATCAAAATTAACAGGAAGTTTTAGAACACCTACTCATTCAAGGGTTTTTCTTAATTTTTCTTAATAGTGAAGACATCAAAACGATGAAATAACACAATCATGTAGTAACTACAAAAGTGTTCAACAAATCAAAATATATTTTATATTTGAGATTCTTCAAATAGCCACCCTTTGCCTTGATGATAGTTTTGCACACTCTTGGCATTCTCTCAACCAGCTTCATGAGGAATGCTTTTCCAACAGTCTTGAAGGAGATCCCACATATTTACATTGACATTTTAGTCATTTAGCAGACGCTCTTATCCAGAGCGACTTACAGTTAGTGAGTGCATACATTTTCATACTGGCCCCCCGTGGGAAATGAACCCACAACCCTGGCGTTGCAAGCGCCATGCTCTACCAACTGAGCTACACGGGGCCTGACCACTTGTTGGCTGCTTTTCCTTCACTCTGCAGTCCAACTCATCCCAAACCATCTCAATTGGGTTGAGGTTGGGTGATTGTGAAGGCCAGGTCATCTGATGCAGCAGTCCATCACTCTCCCTCTTGGTCAAATAGCCCTTACACAGCCTGGAGGTGTGTTTTGGGTCATTGTCCTGTTGAAAACAAATGATAGTCCCACTAAGCGCAAACCAGATGGGATGGCGTATCGCTGGTTAAGTGTGCCTTGAATTTTAAATAAATCACAGACAGCAAAGCACCCCCACACCATCACACCTCCTCCTCCATGCTTCACGGTGGGAACCGCACATGCGGAGATCATCCGTTCACCTACTCTGCGTCTCAGAAGACGCTGTTGGAACTAAAAATCTCAAATTTGGATTCATCAGACGAAAGGACAGATTTCCACCAGTCTAATGTCCATTGCTCGTGTTTCTTGGCCCAAGCAAGTCTCTTCTTCTTATTGGTGTCCTTTAGTAGTGGTTTCTTTGCAGCAATTCGACCATGAAGGCCTGATTCACGCAGTCTCCTCTGAACAGTTGATGTTGAGATGTGTCTGTTACTTTAACTCTGTGAAGCATTTATTTGGGCTGCAATCTGAGGTGCAGTTAACTATAATGAACTTATCCTCTGCAGCAGAGGTAACTCTTGGTCTTTCTTTCCTGTGGCGGTCCTCATGAGAGCCAGTTTCATCATAGCGCTTGATGGTTTTTGCCACTGCACTTGAAGAAACTTCCAAAGTTCTTGGCATTTTCCGTATTGACTGACCTTCATGTCTTAAAGTAATGATGGACTGTCGTTTCTCTTTGCCTTTTTGAGCTGTTCTTGCCATAATATGGACTTGGTCTTTTACCAAATAAGGCTATCTTCTGTATACCACCCCTACCTTGTCACAACACAACTGATTGGCTCAAATGCATTAAGGAGGAAAGTAATTCCACAAATTAACTTTAAGAAGGCACACCTGTTAATTGAAATGCATTCCAGGTGACTACCTCATGAAGCTGGTTGAGAGAATGCCAAGAGTGTTCAAAGCTGTCATCAAGGCAAAGGGTGGCTACTTTGAAGAATATAAAATATATTTTGATTTGTTTAACACTTTCTTGGTTACTACATGATTCCAAATGTGTTATTTCATAGTTCTGATGTCTTCACTATTATTCTACAATGTAAAAAATAGTAAAAATAAAGAAAAACCCTTGAATGAGTAGGTGTGTCCAAACTTTTGACTGGTACTGTATATATATATATATATATATATACAGTGGGGAGAACAAGTATTTGATACACTGCCGATTTTGCAGGTTTTCCTACTTACAAAGCATGTAGAGGTCTGTCATTTTTATCATAGGTACACTTCAACTGTGAGAGACGGAATCTAAAACAAAAATCCAGAAAATCACATTGTATGATTTTTAAAGTAATGAATTTGCGTTTTATTGCATGACATAAGTATTTGATACATCAGAAAAGCAGAACTTAATATTTGGTACAGAAACCTTTGTTTGCAATTACAGAGATCATACGTTTCCTGTAGGTCTTGACCAGGTTTGCACACACTGCAGCAGGGATTTTGGCCCACTCCTCCATACAGACCTTCTCCAGATTCTTCAGGTTTTGGGGCTGTCGCTGGGCAATACGGACTTTCAGCTCCCTCCAAAGATTTTCTATTGGGTTCAGGTCTGGAGCCTGGCTAGGCCATTCCAGGACCTTGAGATGCTTCTTACGGAGCCACTCCTTAGTTGCCCTGGCTGTGTGTTTTAGGTCGTTGTCATGCTGGAAGACCCAGCCACGACCCATCTTCAATGCTCTTACTGAGGGAAGTAGGTTGTTGGCCAAGATCTCGCGATACATGGCCCCATCCATCCTCCCCTCAATACGGTGCAGTCGTTCTGTCCCCTTTGCAGAAAAGCATCCCCAAAGAATGATGTTTCCACCTCCATGCTTCACAGTTGGGATGGTGTTCTTGGGGTTGTACTCATCCTTCTTCTTCCTCCAAACACGGCGAGTGGAGTTTAGACCAAAAAGCTCTATTTTTGTCTCATCAGACCACATGACCTTCTTCCATTCCTCCTCTGGATCATCCAGATGGTCATTGGCAAACATCAGACGGGCCTGGACATGCGCTGGCTTGAGCAGGGGGACCTTGCGTGCGCTGCAGGATTTTAATCCATGACGGCGTAGTGTGTTACTAATGGTTTTCTTTGAGACTGTGGTCCCAGCTCTCTTCAAGTCATTGACCAGGTCCTGCCGTGTAGTTCTGGGCTGATCCCTCACCTTCCTCATGATCATTGATGCCCCACGAGGTGAGATCTTGCATGGAGCCCCAGACCGAGGGTGATTGACCGTCATCTTGAACTTCTTCAATTTTCTAATAATTGCGCCAACAGTTGTTGCCTTCTCACCAAGCTGCTTGCCTATTGTCCTGTAGCCCATCCCAGCCTTGTGCAGGTCTACAATTTTATCCCTGATGTCCTTACACAGCTCTCTGGTCTTGGCCATTGTGGAGAGGTTGGAGTCTGTTTGATTGAGTGTGTGGACAGGTGTCTTTTATACAGGTAACGAGTTCAAACAGGTGTAGTTAATACAGGTAATGAGTGGAGAACAGGAGGGCTTCTTAAAGAAAAACTAACAGGTCTGTGAGAGCCGGAATTCTTACTGTTTGGTAGGTGATCAAATACTTATGTCATGCAATAAAATGCAAATGAATTACTTAAAAATCATACAATGTGATTTTCTGGATTTTTGTTTTAGATTCCGTCTCTCACAGTTGAAGTGTACCTATGATAAAAATTACAGACCTCTACTAGCTTTGTAAGTAGGAAAACCTGCAAAATCGGCAGTGTATCAAATACTTGTTCTCCCCACTGTATATATATATATATATATTCAGGTTTTTCCCACAGTTTTCAGATTTCAGATTATTACACATTTCAAGATTTACAATTACAGATTACTTTATACAGTTAGATGGGTCAGAAGGTAAGGTACACTCAAAGTCATGGAGATTTTTACGTTGTTCAAAGGTAGTGTTCATTTGAGTCTGGTTTTACACGCTTGGGTTGTGTGTCTGTCTGTATGTTTAACTCGGTTTTCTCAACCAAAAGGGACATGTGTCAGGAGATCAGCACCAATTGGGGCACTCAGACATGGCAGGAGTTTGACCAGATGTGCGAGTACAACTCTGTGGAGACGGACCTGATCACCTGTTTGGCCGACGTCAGGGAGCCCTGCCAGCTGGGCTGTAAGGACCTGGCCTACTGCACCAACTTCAACAACAGGTGTGGTATATACCTAGCTACTATACTAGATAATATACCTACTATACCAGTTAATATAACTACTATACCAGTTAATATACCTACTATACCAGTTAATATACCTACTATACCTGTTAATAATATACCTACTGCACCAACTTCAACAACAGCTATATAATATACCTATCTACTATACCAGTTAATATACCTACTATACCTGTTAATATACCTACCGCACCAGCTTCAACAACTGGTGTGTTATATTACTAGGTAATATACCTACTGCACCAGCTTCAACAACAGGTGTGTTATATTACCAGACAATATACCTACTATCAGGTGCGGACTTTGCTATGTTTCAGAGTTTTCAATTGAAATGGGCCCCTACTGACTGTCACTGTACTATTTTACATTTACATTTTACATATTGGTCATTGAGCAGACACTTTTATCCAGAGGCTGGCAGACTGCTAGCAAGCTGGCAGACCATTTCAGCCAGCATGTACAGTGTCTTCAGAAAGTATTCACACCCCTTGACTTTTTTCACATTTTGTTACAGCCTGAATTTAAAATGGATTAAATTGAGATTTTGTGTCACTGATCTACACACAATGCCCCATAATGTCGAAGTGGAATTATGTCTTTAGAAATGTTTACAAATGAATTAAAAATGAAAAGCTGAAATGTATTGAGTCAAAAAGTATTCAACCCTTTTGTCATGGGAAGGCTAAATAAGTTCAGGAGTGAAAACGTGCTTAACAAGTCACATAATAAGTTACATAGACTCACTCTGTGTGCAATAATAGTGTTTAACATGATTTTTGAATGACTACCACATCTCTGTTCCCCACACATACAATTTCCCACACATACAATTTTCTGTAAGGTCCCTCAGTCGAGCAGTGAATTTCAAGCACAGATTCAACCACAAAGACCAGGGAGGATTTCCAATGGTTCGTAAAGAATATAAAATATTCCAAAATATGCATCCTGTTTGCAATAAGGCACTAAAGCAATAAAGCAAAAAATTAGGCAAAGAAATTTACTTTTTTCCTGAATAAAAAGAGTTATGTTTGGGGCAAATCTAACACAACACTGAGTACCACTCTTCATATTTTCAAGCATGGTGGTGGCTGCATTATGTTATGTGTGTGCTTATCATCGGCAAGGACTAGGGAGTTTTTTTAGGATACAAATAAACTGAATATAGCTAAGCACAGGCAAAATCCTAGAGGAAAACTTGGTTCAGTCTGCTTTCCAACAGACACTGGGAAACAAATTCACCTTTCTCAGGACAATTACCTAAAACACAAGGCCAAATATACACTGGATTTGCTTACCAAAATGACATTGAATGTTCCTGAGTGGCCTAGTGACAGTTTTGACTTAAATCAACTTGAAAATCTGAGCCAAGACTTGAAAATGGCTGTCTACCAATGATCAATAACCAACCTGACAGAGCTTGAATCATTTTTTAAAGAATAATGGGCAAATATTGTGCTATCCAGGTGTGCAGAGACTTACCCAGAAAGACTCACAGCTGTAATCGCTGCCAAAGGTGATTCTAACATGTATTGACTCTGGTAGTTGAATACTTATCTCAAGATATATTAGTGTTTTATTTTCCATTAATAATAAAGAGTTCGCATCTTTCTTCTTCACTTTGACATTAAAGACTGTTTTGTGTAGATCGTTGACAAAAAAATGACAATTAAATCCATCTTTATCCCACTTAGTAACACAACAAAATGCGGAAAAACTCAAAGGGTGTGAATACTTTCTGTATTATTATTTATTATTATTATTATTATTATTATTATTATTATTATTATTATTATTATACAGTTGCAATATATGACACTCTTAACAGATGCTTTTATGCATAAATTTTTGTATGAGGTCCCTGCGGCAAATGAACTCAAAACCTTTGCATTGCTAGTGCCACGCTTTTACGAACTGAACCACACAGGACCACACTGTACCACACTGTACCAGACCTACAATAGGTCTACAACAGGTCTGGTACCTACTATACTCTACTGACTAACTCAAAATCCAACATTTACAATGACTGCATACATCCAAAAGGAGTCTGTAGTGCTCTGTTGCATTGATGGGCCTTCTCATTTAGTCACATATCCAATTTCAACACAACAAGCTGTGTAAAAGATAAAAGCAACCCCGGGATATGACAATGAGTGTGAAAAATAAAAAGAACACGTAAAAGTCTAAGTGAGTCATCTCGTTAAACCAGAGTGTAACTCACAAATGGTCGAATGGTGAACTGGCATCCTGCAAACACGTCCTCCATCACCTCAAGCATTGGGCTGGTCTGACGCACGCTAGGCTAATATGATTTATTAGTCCTGGAGTGTCCCAGGAAGGTCAGGGGAGAAGGCAAGGGTGAGTAGGGAGGGAGTGAGTGAGTGAGTGCATCCACCCCACCCTTTTCCCCAGCCCCGTGGTTGGTGGGTTAGTGGCCTCCATGCATAACCCTATGTGCCTCTCAAAACCCAAACTGGAACCAACAGCCTTGTAACCACATTAAATAATACACTGCAGTTAACACAATGACATTGGTGCGTTTTATGTATTTATCTTTCTATTTAAACGTTGGTTGTGAAATGAATTGCTGTGTCTAGTCGATCCCATGCTAGTCATTATGGCTGGCCAACTGGTTGGGGCTGGGTGAAACCAAGACCTCTGGGGTCTCTTCAGAGAGACAATGACTAGTTGATGACGATGTTGCTTTATAGGCTCTGTGAGTGTTGTGGTCGCCTTCCATGACTTTGTACTATGTTGTTTGGAGGTCACCGAGAAAGAAGGAGAGAGAAAAGGATAGAGAGAATGTGTGTGTGTGCGTGTGTGTGTATGTGTGTGTGTTTAAGACTGTGTGTGTGTGTGTGTGTAAGACTGTGTGTGTGTGTGTGTGTGTGTGTGCGTGCCCGCCTGTCCACAAATCTCCATTCCACCACCACCATCCATTTGCTTTGTCCGGTTTCAAAAGCATTGTTTTTCGAGGCTGAAGTCAGGGACAGAGAAAAATATGATTGGATACTAGGGGATCTGAAGGACGTGAGCTACAGACTTAAATTTAATCTCATTGCTTGACCTCTCTTTGTCTGTGATATCGTTTTCTATATGTCTTTGTCGGTTGACTGTATCGGTTACAACACAATAATAATGATAACCATAACAACATGATTATCATAAAACATACTGTATCAACGCTTGAATTGCAGCCCAGCAGTCAAAGCGATGTAATCAATGTTCAATCAAACAAAAAAAGTCACCAAAACTTCTCATGGTAGGCCCTCTTAGAGAAGATTTGGAAATCCCAAGTATTCCATGTATTATTTTCATTGTAGAAGGTCAATGAATTCCTCTTTAGATGATGGCACCGCTGCTCCCCACTGTGGGATTTAGAGTTCAGACAAACAAACGCTAGCTCTCATTTCCTTTGAAGGAGTCCCGGGGCCATCGTACGAGAGTCTTCCCCCCCCCCCCGAGGGGTTCAAAAGCTGGGGTGACCAGCGGCGTGGGGGCACAGTCGCAGTATGGAATTAAATAGGGCTGGAGGCTAAAAATACTTTGTGACCTCTGTCTGTCTGTCTGTCTGTCTGTCTGGCTATCTGTCTGTCCATCTACTCATCTGTCTGCCTGTCTGTCTGGACAATATTCTTATCTTGGCATGGCCCAGGGCCCACCAAAGCCCAGGGCAGGAAGTCTCAATCCACATGCCAATCATTCTGAGAGGAGGGTGGGAGAGGTCGGCAAAGCTAGAGAGAGGGAGGTTGGGAGGATAAGAGTGTGGGGGAAAGAGGTAATGTATACAAACCCAGGCCCTAGGATGTTGACTCTGGTTGACTCAAGTTATTAAGAAGAAAATATTGAGTTATATGAGGAATAGCTGACTCACGGACTGTATTGAGCCTGCATGGTGAAAATGACATTTATTTAATAACTATCCTAAATACTTCTGCTTTAACTGGAGCTACTTTCCTTCCTTTCCATCTGGGTGGTTTTCAATGTGTAGAGAGACATAAAAGAGATAGGCAGAGTAGGAACGAGTCACTGTAAATAAAAGTGAAGAGGTCATGAAAGTTGTGGAAAACCTCTGTGACCATTACCCACTACCCACCCATGGGGTCACGTTTGGTTCATGACCTGGAGCTGCGGTAAGGCTGTGGTCCCTCTGCTTGTCGTCAAGACCTCACTTTCCTTCCCCTCTCCCCTCACTCACACACACACACACACACACACCAGAGGTGTGGACTCCAGTCACATGACTTGGATTCACAAATTTGATGACTTGAGACTCGACTTGATATAAAATAAAATAACTTGAGACTTGACTTGGACTTGGACCATCAAGACTCGGGACTTTGACTTGAGACTGATTACTTGAAATGATCTGGCCAGGTTTTCTAATGTTTTGACACTCATTTTGTGGCACAGAGTCGCCGTGGATTACTCTCCACGCAGCCAGAGCCAGTAGCTTGCAAAAAAATGGCTAGTGAAATGCACACTCGGTCCTCTGATTGAACCAGAAAACTGTCAATCAACACAGATCGGGTGAGCTAGTGGTTCTCTTTTGAGCGGTGCGAGTATGAAACTGAATGGGAAGAATACATATTTTTCATAGGCCTACATATTTTAATAGATTACATAGGTAGGCTATAGTCTACCATTTGTATTTTATATTTATACACTACCGGTCAAACGTTTTAGAACACCTACTAATTCAAGGGTTTTTCTTTATTTTTACTATTTTCTACATTGTAGAATAATAGTGAAGACATCAAAACGATGAAATAACACATATGGAATCATGTAGAAACCAAAAAAGTGTTAAACAAATCAAAATATATTTTATATTTGAGATTCTTCAAATAGCCACCCTTTGCCTTGATGACAGCTTTGCACACTCTTGGCATTCTTTCAACTAGCTTCATGAGGTAGTCACCTAGAATGCATTTCAATTAACAGGTGTGCCTTCTTAAAAGTTCATTTGTGAAATGTCTTGCCTTCTTAATGCGTTTGAGTCAATCAGTTGTGTTGTGACAAGGTAGGGGAGGTATACAGAAGATAGCCCTATTTGGTAAAAGACCAAGTCCATATTATGGCAAGAACAGCTCAAATAAGCAAAGAGAAACGACAGTCCGTCATTACTTTACATTTACATACATTTACATTTTAGTCATTTAGCAGACGCTCTTATCCAGAGCGACTTACAGGAGCAATTAGGGTTAAGTGCCTTGCTCAAGGGCACATTTACGTCATTTAGCAGACGCTCTTATCCAGAGCGACTCACCAATTGGTGCCTTCACCCTATAGCCAGTGGGATAACCACTTTACAATTTTTTTTTGGGGGGGGGGGGGGTAGAAGGATTACTTTATCCTATCCCAGGTATTCCTTAAAGAGGTGGGGTTTCAAATGCATCCGGAAGGTGGTGAGTGACTCCGCTGTCCTGGCGTCGTGAGGGAGCTTGTTCCACCATTGGGGTGCCAGAGCAGCGAACAGTTTTGACTGGGCTGAGCGGGAACTATGCTTCCGCAGAGGAAGGGGAGCCAGCAGGCCAGAGGTGGATGAACGCAATGCCCTCGTTTGGGTGTAGGGACTGATCAGAGCCCGAAGGTACAGAGGTGCCGTTCCCCTCACTGCTCCATAGGCAAGCACCATGGTCTTGTAGCGGATGCGAGCTTCAACTGGAAGCCAGTGGAGTGTGCGGAGGAGGGGGGTGACGTGAGAGAACTTGGGAAGGTTGAACACCAGACGGGCTGCGGCATTCTGGATGAGTTGTAGGGGTTTAATGGCACAGGCAGGGAGGCCAGCCAACAGCGAGTTGCAGTAGTCCAGACGGGAGATGACAAGTGCCTGGATTAGGACCTGTGCCGCTTCCTGTGTAAGGCAGGGTCGTACTCTCCGAATGTTGTAGAGCATGAACCTGCAGGAGCGGGTCACCGCCTTGATGTTGGCGGAGAACGACAGGGTGTTGTCCAGGGTCACGCCTAGGCTCTTCGCACTCTGGGAGGAGGACACAGCGGAGTTGTCAACCGTGATGGCGAGATCATGGAACGGGCAGTCCTTCCCCGGGAGGAAGAGCAGCTCCGTCTTGCCAGGGTTCAGCTTGAGGTGGTGATCCGTCATCCATACTGATATGTCTGCCAGACATGCAGAGATGCGATTCGCCACCTGGTTATCAGAAGGGGGAAAGGAGAAGATTAGTTGTGTATCGTCAGCGTAGCAATGATAGGAGAGGCCATGTGAGGATATGACAGAGCCAAGTGACTTGGTGTAAAGGGAGAAAAGGAGAGGGCCTAGAACTGAGCCCTGGGGGACACCAGTGGTGAGAGCACGTGGTGCGGAGACAGCTTCTCGCCACGCCACTTGGTAGGAGCGACCGGTCAGGTAGGACGCAATCCAGGAGTGAGCCGCGCCGGAGATGCCCAGCTCGGAGAGGGTGGAGAGGAGGATCTGATGGTTCACAGTATCAAAGGCAGCAGACAGGTCTAGAAGGACAAGAGCAGAGGAGAGAGAGTTAGCTTTAGCAGTGCGGAGAGCCTCCGTGACACAGAGAAGAGCAGTCTCAGTTGAATGACCAGTCCTGAAACCTGACTGGTTTGGATCAAGAAGGTCATTCTGAGAGAGATAGCAAGAGAGTTGGCTAAAGACGGCACGCTCAATAGTTTTGGAAAGAAAAGAAAGAAGGGATACTGGTCTGTAGTTGTTGACATCAGTGGGATCGAGTGTTGGTTTCTTGAGAAGGGGAGCAACTCTCGCTCTCTTGAAGACGGAAGGGACATGGCCAGCGGTCAAGGATGAGTTGATCAGCGAGGTGAGGTAGGGGAGAAGGTCACCGGAGATGGTCTGGAGAAGAGAGGAGGGGATGGGGTCAAGCGGGCAGGTTGTTGGGCGGCCTGCAGTCACAAGTCGCAGGATTTTATCTGGAGAGAGAGGGGAGAAAGAAGTCAAAGCATAGGGTAGGGCAGTGTGAGTAGGACCAGCAGTGTCATTAGACTTAACAAACGAGGATCGAATGTCGTCAACCTTCTTTTCAAAGTGGTTGACGAAGTCATCCACAGAGAGAGAGGAGGGGGGGGCGGGGGGGGGAGGATTCAGGAGGGAGGAAAATGTGGCAAAGAGCTTCCTAGGGTTAGAGGCAGATGCTTGGAATTTAGAGTGGTAGAAAGTGGCCTTAGCAGCAGAAACAGATGAAGAAAATGTAGAGAGGAGGGAGTGAAAAGATGCCAGGTCGGCAGGGAGTTTAGTTTTCTTCCATTTCCGCTCCGCTGCCCGGAGCTCTGTTCTGTGAGCTCGCAATGAGTCATCAAGCCACGGAGCTGGAGGGGAGGACCGAGCCGGCCGGGAGGATAGGGGACACAGAGAGTCAAAGGATGCAGAAAGGGAGGAGAGGAGGGTTGAGGAGGCAGAATCAGGAGATTGGAGGGAGAAGGATTGAGCAGAGGGAAGAGATGATAGGATGGAAGAGGAGAGAGTAGTGGGAGAGAGAGAGCGAAGGTTGCGGCGGCGCATTACCATCTGTGTAGGGGCAGAGTGAGTAGTGTGGGAGGAGAGCGAGAGAGAAAAGGAAACAAAGTAGTGGTCGGAGACATGGAGGGGAGTTGCAGTGAGATTAGTAGAAGAGCAGCATCTAGTAAAGATGAGGTCAAGCGTATTGCCTGCCTTGTGAGTAGGGGGGGACGGTGAGAGGGTGAGGTCAAAAGAGGAGAGAAGTGGAAAGAAGGAGGCAGAGAGAAATGAGTCAAATGTGGACATAGGGATGTTGAAATCCCCCAAAACTGTGAGGGGTGAGCCATCCTCAGGAAAGGAACTTATCAAGGCGTCAAGCTCATTGATGAACTCTCCAAGGGAACCTGGAGGGCGATAGATGACAAGGATATTAAGCTTAAATGGGCTAGTGACTGTGACAGCATGGAATTCAAATGAGGAGATAGACAGATGGGTTAGGGGAAAAATTGAGAATGTCCACTTGGGAGAGATGAGGATTCCTGTGCCACCACCCCTCTGACCAGATGCTCTCGGGGTATGCGAGAACACATGGTCAGATGAGGAGAGAGCAGTAGGAGTAGCAGTGTTTTCAGTGGTAATCCATGTTTCCGTCAGCGCCAGGAAGTCGAGGGACTGGAGATTAGCATAGGCTGGGATGAAGTCAGCTTTGTTGGCAGCAGAACGGCAGTTCCAGAGGCTGCCTGAGACCTGGAACTCCAGGTGTGGGGTGCGTGCAGGGACAACCAGGTTAGAGAGGCAGCAGCCACGCGGTGTGGGGCGTTTGTGTAGCCTGTGCGGAGAGGAGAGAACAGGGATAGGCAGAGGCATAGTTGACAGGCTGCAACAGATGGCTACAATAATGCAGAGGAGATCGGGATGAAATGAACTGAACATCAGGGAAAGGAGAGAGCAGGCCTCCCTCACCAAAAAATAAATAAATATATAACTCTCCCAACTTCCACCTCAGAAACTATAGTTGTTTCACTGAACCACCCGAATAAAACTCTCCCAACTTCCACTTTAGAAATTAGAATTGTTGTAAGCTACAGCAGAGTGTTATCAGTAGCTGTAATTAAGTACAGCAGCTACCAACCACCTAACGTTAATGCCTCGGATGAGGTTAGAAAAACAGCTGAATGGTAGCAGCTAGCTGGCTCAATCACAGGTACTCTCAAGCATGAAATAACATTGGAAACAGCTAACCACAGTTGCTAAAAGTTACCCACAGTTGCTAAAAGTTACCGGTAGCTACCCTCTAGCTAGCTAGCTTTGTTGGTCCAGGTAGTGGGTAAGCTAGCCTCGTGCTTCGCCTGGGCTCCGCCGAATAAAATCCTTACCTACAATAATTACCTACAGTAATAACCTACAATAACTTTAAGACAGTCAGTCAATACGGAACATTTCAAGAACTTTGAAAGTTTCTTCAAGTGCAGTCGCAAAAACCATCAAGCGCTATGATGAAACTGGCTCTCATGAGGACTGCCACAGGAATGGAAGACCCAGAGTTACCTCTGCTGCAGAGGATAAGTTCATTAGAGTTACCAGCCTCAGAAATTGCAGCCCAAATAAATACTTCACAGAGTTCAAGTAACAGACACATCTCAACATCAACTGTTCAGAGGAGACTGTGTGAATCAGGCCTTCATGGTCGAATTGCTGCAAAGAAACCACTACTAAAGGACACCAATAAGAAGAAGAGACTTGCTTGGGCCAAGAAACACGAGCAATGGACATTAGACCGGTGGAAATGTGTCCTTTGGTCTGGAGTCCAAATTTGAGATTTTTGGTTCCAACTGCCTTATTGCATAGTTTTGATGTCTTCGCTATTTTTTACTATTAAAATAGTAAAAATAAAGACAAACCCATGAATGAGTAGGTGTTCTAAAACCTTTGACCAGTGGTGTACATTTGCCTATTCGATCTGGTCACTAACATAGGCCTACTGCATTACACCAAATTATTGTCTCAAAAACATCTTATCTGTGCTTCAGAACCGAAGAGTTGCGCGTCCTGACTGTTGACCATTGACCAGTCATCAGCTTTGGCGCACATATCCAGATTAGTGACCAGAAAGCACTTGTTTTCTCCGGTTATGCCTGACAGAAATAGGGTAGGCTACGTTTATATTATCCATATAGAATACAGTTTAGCAATCTGCTACGGATGCTTTTTGCCAGAACAATAGACTACATGGCAATTTCATTGATCATTTTCATATTTCAGATAGACCTAGTTTGGGTTATATACCTCAGTTCTGCTTACTGGCTATGTCTGAAGAGAGTTGTAACATCGCACTGCCTTCAATACTTATGGGATGAAGATGTAACATTCTGGCGAATTTATTACGATATTTGTAAGAAATTTGGAAGAAAAAGGCTACAGACAGACCATGCTTTCCAACCTCCGCCACATACAGCGGATCATCAACCTCTGCCGCATACAGCGGATCATCAACCTCCGCCACATATCAATCAATCAATCAATTTTTATTTTATATAGCCCTTCTTACATCAGCTAATATCTCGAAGTGCTGTACAGAAACCCAGCCTAAAACCCCAAACAGCTAGTAATGCAGGTGTAGAAGCACGGTGGCTAGGAAAAACTCCCTAGAAAGGCGAAAACCTAGGAAGAAACCTAGAGAGGAACCAGGCTATGAGGGGTGGCCAGTCCTCTTCTGGCTGTGCCGGGTGGAGATTATAACAGAACCATGCCAAGATGTTCAAAAATGTTCATAAGTGACAAGCATGGTCAAATAATAATCAGGAATAAATCTCAGTTGGCTTTTCATAGCCGATCATTAAGAGTTGAAAACAGCAGGTCTGGGACAGGTAGGGGTTCCATAACCGCAGGCAGAACAGTTGAAACTGGAATAGCAGCAAGGCCAGGCGGACTGGGGACAGCAAGGAGTCACCACGGCCGGTAGTCCCGACGTATGGTCCTAGGGCTCAGGTCTCTCAGTTGGCTTTTCATAGCCGATCATTAAGAGTTGAAAACAGCAGGTCTGGGACAGGTAGGGGTTTCGTAGCCGCAGGCAGAACAGTTGAAACTGGAATAGCAGCAAGGCCAGGCGGACTGGGGACAGCAAGGTGTCATCATGCCCGGTAGTCCTGACGTATGGTCCTAGGGCTCAGGTTCTCAGAGAGAAAGAGAGAACGAGAGAATTAGAGAGAGCATACTTAAATTCACACAGGACACTGGATAAGACAGGAGAAGTACTCCAGGTATAACCAACTAACCCCAGCCCCCCGACACATAAACTACTGCAGCATAAATACTGGAGGCTGAGACAGGAGCGGTCCGGAGACACTGTGGCCCCATCCGAAGAAACCCCCGGACAGGGCCAAACAGGAAGGATATAACCCCACCCACTCCGCCAAAGCACAGCCCCCGCACCACTAGAGGGATATCCCCAACCACCAACTTACAATCCTGAGACAAGGCCGAGTATAGCCCACAGAGGTCTCCACCACAGCACAAACCAAGGGGGGGGCGCCAACCCAGACAGGAAGATCACGTCAGTAACTCAACCCACTCAAGTGACGCACCCCTCCCAGGGACGGCATGAAAGAGCACCAGCAAGCCAGTGACTCAGCCCCTGCAACAGGGTTAGAGGCAGAGAACCCCAGTGGAGAGGGGAACCGGCCCGGCAGAGACAGCAAGGGCTGTTCGTTGCTCCAGCCTTTCCGTTCACCTTCACACTCCTGGGCCAGACTACACTCAATCATATGACCTACTGAAGAGATAAGTCTTCAGTAAAGACTTAAAGGTTGAGACCGAGTCTGCGTCTCTCACATGGGTAGGCAGACTGTTCCATAAAAATGGAGATCTATAGGAGAAAGCCCTGCCTCCCGCTGTTTGCTTAGAAATTCTAGGGACAATTAGGAGGCCTGCGTCTTGTGACCGTAGCGTACGTATTGGTATGTACGGCAGGACCAACTCGGAAAGATAGGTAGGAGCAAGCCCATGTAACGCTTTATAGGTTAACAGTAAAACCTTGAAATCAGCCCTTGCCTTAACAGGAAGCCAGTGTAGGGAAGCTAGCACTGGAGTAATATGATCAAATTTCTTGGTTCTAGTCAGGATTCTAGCAGCCGTATTTAGCACTAACTGAAGTTTATTTAGTGCTTTATCCGGGTAGCCGGAAAATAGAGCATTGCAGTAGTCTAACCTAGAAGTAACAAATGCATGGATTAATTTTTCTGCATCATTTTTGGACAGAAAATTTCTGATTTTTGCAATGTTACGTAGATGGAAAAAAGCTGTCCTTGAAACAGTCTTGATATGTTCGTCAAAAGAGAGATCAGGGTCAAGAGTAACGCCGAGGTCCTTCACAGTTTTATTTGAGACGACTTTACAACCATCAAGATGAATTGTCAGATTTAACAGAAGATCTCTTTGTTTCTTGGGACCTAGAACAAGCATCTCTGTTTTGTCCGAGTTTAAAAGTAAAAAGTTTTCAGCCATCCACTTCCTTATGTCTGAAACACAGGCTTCTAGCGAGGGCAATTTTGGGGCTTCACCATGTTTCATTGAAATGTACAGCTGTGTGTCATCCGCATAGCAGTGAAAGTTAACATTATGTTTTCGAATAACATCCCCAAGAGGTAAAATATATAGTGAAAACAATAGTGGTCCTAAAACGGAACCTTGAGGAACACCGAAATGTACAGTTGATTTGTCGGAGGACAGACCATTCACAGAGACAAACTGATATCTTTCCGACAGGTAGGATCTAAACCAGGCCAGAACTTGTCCGTGTAGACCAATTTGGGTTTCCAGTCTCTCCAAAAGAATGTGGTGATCGATGGTGTCAAAGGCAGCACTAAGGTCTAGTAGCACGAGGACAGATGCAGAGCCTCGGTCTGACGCCATTAAAAGGTCATTTACCACCTTCACAAGTGCAGTCTCAGTGCTATGATGGGGTCTAAAACCAGACTGAAGCATTTCGTATACATTGTTTGTCTTCAGAAAGGCAGTGAGTTGCTGCGCAACAGCTTTTTCTAAAATTTTTGAGAGGAATGGAAGATTTGATATAGGCCGATAGTTTTTTATATTTTCCGGGTCAAGGTTTGGCTTTTTCAAGAGAGGCTTTATCACTGCCACTTTTAGTGAGTTTGGTACACATCCGGTGGATAGAGAGCTGTTTATTATGTTCAACATAGGAGGGCCAAGCACAGGAAGCAGCTCCTTCAGCAGTTTAGTAGGAATAGGATCCAGTATGCAGCTTGAAGGTTTAGAGGCCATGATTATTTTCATCATTGTGTCAAGAGATATAGTACTAAAACACTTAAGTGTCTCTCCCGATCCCAGGCCCTCGCAGAGCTGTGCAGATCCAGGACAGCTAAGCCCTGGAGGAATACGCAGATTCAAAGAGGAGTCCGTAATTTGCTTTCTAATGGTCATGATCTTTTCCTCAAAGAAGTTCATGAATTTATCACTGCTGAAGTGAAAGCCATCCTCTCTTGGGGAATGCTGCTTTTTAGTTAGCTTTGCAACAGTATCAAAAAGAAATTTTGGATTGTTCTTATTTTCCTCGATTAAGTTGGAAAAGTAGGATGATCGAGCAGCAGTGAGGGCTCTTCGGTACTGCACGGTACTGTCTTTCCAAGCTAGTCGGAAGACTTCCAGTTTGGTGTGGCGCCATTTCCGTTCCAATTTCCTGGAAGCTTGCTTCAAAGCTCGGGTATTTTCTGTATACCAGGGAGCTAGTTTCTTATGACAAATGTTTTTCGTTTTTAGGGGTGCAACTGCATCTAGGGTATTGCGCAAGGTTAAATTGAGTTCCTCAGTTAAGTGGTTAACTGATTTTTGTCCTCTGACGTCCTTGGGTAGGCAGAAGGAGTCTGGAAGGGCATCAATGAATTTTTGTGTTGTTTGAGAATTTATAGCACGACTTTTGATGCTCCTTGGTTGGGGTCTGAGCAGATTATTTGTTGCGATTGCAAATGTAATAAAATGGTGGTCCGATAGTCCAGGATTTTGTGGAAAAACATTAAGATCTACAACATTTATTCCATGGGACAAAACTAGGTCCAGAGTATGACTGTGGCAGTGAGTAGGTCCAGAGACATGTTGGACAAAACCCACTGAGTCGATAATGGCTCCAAAATACTTTTGGAGTGGGTCTGTGGACTTCTCCATGTGAATATTAAAATCACCAAAAATTAGAATATGATCTGCTATGACTACAAGGTCTGATAGGAATTCAGGAAACTCAGAGAGGAACGCTGTATATGGCCCAGGAGGCCTGTAAACAGTAGCTATAAAAAGTGATTGAGTAGGCTGCATAGATTTCATGACTAGAAGCTCAAAAGATGAAAACGCCATTTTTTTTTTTGTAAATTGAAATTTGCTATCGTAAATGTTAGCAACACCTCCGCCTTTGCGGGATGCACGGGGAATATGGTCACTAGTGTAACCAGGAGGTGAGGCCTCATTTAACACAGCAAATTCATCAGGCTTAAGCCATGTTTCAGTCAGGCCAATCACATCAAGATTATGATCAGTGATTAGTTCATTGACTATGACTGCCTTTGAAGTGAGGGATCTAACATTAAGTAACCCTATTTTGAGATGTGAGGTATCATGATCTCTTTCAATAATGGCAGGAATGGAGGAGGTCTTTATCCTAATAAGATTGCTAGGGTGAACACCGCCATGTTTAGTTTTGCCCAACCTAGGTCGAGGCACAGACACAGTCTCAATGGGTATGGCTGAGCTGACTACACTGACTGTGCTATTGGCAGACTCCACTAAGCTGGCAGGTTGGCTAACAGCCTGCTGCCTGGCCTGCACCCTATTTCACTGTGGGGCTAGAGGAGTTAGAGCCCTATCTATGTTGGTAGATAAGAGGAGAGCACCCCTCCAGCTAGGATGGAGTCCGTCACTCCTCAGCAGGTCAGGCTTGGTCCTGTTTGTGGGTGAGTCCCAGAAAGAGGGCCAATTATCCACAAATGTTATCTTTTGGGAGGGGCAGAAAACAGTTTTCAACCAGCGATTAAGTGCTGAGACTCTGCTGTAGAGCTCGTCACTTCCCCTAACTGGGAGGGGGCCAGAGACAATTACTCGATGCCGACACATCTTTCTAGCTGATTTACACGCTGAAGCTATGTTGCACTTGGTGACCTCTGACTGTTTCATCCTAACATCGTTGGTGCCGACGTGGATAACAATATCTCTATACTCTCTACACTCGCCAGTTTTAGCTTTAGCCAGCACCATCTTTAGATTAGCCTTAACGTCGGTAGCCCTGCCCCCTGGTAAACAGTGTATGATCGCTGGGTGATTCGTTTTAAGTCTAATACTGCGGGTAATGGAGTCGCCAATGACTAGGGTTTTCAATTTGTCAGAGCTAATGGTGGGAGCCTTCGGCGTCTCAGACCCCGTAACGGGAGGAGTAGAGACTAGAGAAGACTCAGACTCAGACTCCGACTCGCTACATAATGGGGAAAACCGGTTGAAGGTTTCTGTCGGCTGAATGAGCGACACCGGTTGAGCATTCCAACAGTATTTCCCTCCAGAAGCCATGAGAAAGTTGTCCGGCTGCGGGGACTGTGCGGGGGGATTTATACTAACGTTACTGTCTGTACTTACTGGTGGCACAGACGCTGTTTCTTCCTTTCCTACACTGAGATTACCCTTGCCTAACGATTGCGTCTGAAGCTGGGCTTGTAGCACAGCTATTCTCGCCGTAAGGCGATCGTTCTCCTGTATATTATGAGTACAGCGACTGCAATTAGAAGACATCATGTTAATGTTACTACTTAGCTTCGGCTGTTGAAGATGTTGATGAACCATGTCCAGATAAAGCGTCCGGAGTGAAAAAGTTGAATAAGGGAAAAAAGTTGCGATGGAAAAAAGGAAAATAACGTAAAGTTGGCAGCTAAAACGCACAGGAAAATGACTCTTCTGTCTCGGGATAAACGTCCGGGGTGAAAAAGTTTAACGAAAAAAGATGAGTGAGGACAAAACTAAAAAGTTGGTAAATTTGTTGAACACCTCCGCCGCATACAGCGGATCATCAACCTCCGCTGCATACAGCGGATCATCAACATCCCCCGCATACAGCGGATCATTAACCTCCGCCGCATACAGCGGATCATCAACCTCCACCGCATACAGCGGATCATCAACCTCCGCTGCATACAGCGGATCATCAACCTCCGCCACATACAGCGGATCATCAACCTCCGCCACATACAGCGGATCATCAACCTCCGCTGCATACAGCGGATCATCAACCTCCGCTCCATACAGCGGATCATCAACCTCCACCGCATACAAGTAGGCTGTATGATCATCAACCTCCGCTGCATACAGCGGATCATCAACATCCACCGCATACAGCGGATCATCAATCTCCGCTGCATACAGCGGATCATCAACCTCCGCTCCATACAGCGGATCATCAACATCCACCGCATACAGCGGATCATCAACCTCCGCCGCATACAGCGGATCATCAACCTCCGCCGCATACAGCGGATCATCAACCTCCACCGCATACAGCGGATCATCAACCTCCGCCGCATACAGCGGATCATCAACCTCCACCGCATACAAGTAGGCTGTATGATCATCAACCTCCGCCGCATACAGCGGATCATCAACCTCCGCCGCATACAGCAGATCATCAACATCCACCGCATACAGCGGATCATCAACCTCCGCTGCATACAGCGGATCATCAACCTCCGCCGCATACAGCGGATCATCAACCTCCGCCGCATACAGCGGATCATCAACCTCCACCGCATACAAGTAGGCTGTATGATCATCAACCTCCGCCGCATACAGCGGATCATCAACCTCCGCCGCATACAGCAGATCATCAACATCCACCGCATACAGCGGATCATCAACCTCCGCTGCATACAGCGGATCATCAACCTCCACCGCATACAAGTAGGCTGTATGATCATCAACCTCCGCTGCATACAGCGGATCATCAACATCCACCGCATACAGCGGATCATCAACCTCCGCTGCATACAGCGGATCATCAACCTCCACCGCATACAAGTAGGCTGTATGATCATCAACCTCCGCCGCATACAGCGGATCATCAACCTCCGCCGCATACAGCAGATCATCAACATCCACCGCATACAGCGGATCATCAACCTCCGCTGCATACAGCGGATCATCAACCTCCACCGCATACAAGTAGGCTGTATGATCATCAACCTCCGCTGCATACAGCGGATCATCAACATCCACCGCATACAGCAGATCATCAACATCCACCGCATACAGCGGATCATCAACCTCCGCTGCATACAGCGGATCATCAACCTCCACCGCATACAAGTAGGCTGTATGATCATCAACCTCCGCTGCATACAGCGGATCATCAACATCCACCGCATACAGCGGATCATCAACCTCCGCTGCATACAGCGGATCATCAACCTCCACCGCATACAGCGGCTCATCAACCTCCGCCGCATACAGCGGATCATCAACCTCCGCCGCATACAGTGGATCATCAACATCCACCGCATACAGCGGATCATCAACCTCCGCCGCATACAGCGGATCATCAACCTCTGCCGCATACAGCGGATCATCAACCTCCGCCGCATACAGCGGATCATCAACCTCCGCCGCATACAGCGGATCATCAACCTCCACCGCATACAAGTAGGCTGTATGATCCTGCTTGCTCTGGACTCTAGAGACATGACATCCCTAGTTGATCATGACTGTTAAAATCAATGACTTTCAGCTTAAAATGCAGGTATAAAACGCAGTTTATATCTGTATCTTGCATTTTGAAAATGCATCACCATTTATGGATGTAATGACACATTAATAGTCGCGGGAAGTAGGGATGCTGAGGGTGCTGCAGCACCCCCTGAAAAATTATTTTTTCACAAAAGTAGTGCACTGGGCCTTTACTATTAGCGGACTGATATAGCTGTCTGTAGCATGCCGCCATCCAACACAAGTCATTGCATGTATAGGTTTTTATATTTTACTTGACTTGAGACTTGACTTGAAAAAACTTGTGACTGGACGTGACTTGCTTTAAGAATGCATGACTTGGACTTGACTCGAGACTCGACCCATTCTACTTGTGACTCGACTTGAGACTCGGACCTTGTGACTTGAGACTTGCTTGTGACTCGAATAATAGTGACTTGGTCCCACCTCTGACACACTTACACACACACAAATAAACACACACACACGGCAAGGCAGCATGAGTGGCCAGTGGGAGGTTTTAAAGGCTGTCATTAAACCAACCACTGGCTGGAGATCAGCGCTAGAACACATCCAACCTCAGCCCCGGAAATATCCCTCCCTCACCCAGTGGAACCTACCAATCACCCAGCCCACACTGGACATCAATGAATGACACTTCCTCCCTCCCGTAGATCATTAAAGAAAATAGTCCTTGCCCCAGCAACAGGTTTCCTCAAGAAGTAGTGCTTCTCAGCCCCAGCCGTTGGTCTTTTGTTCCTGGCTTGTATCTGGGATGTTTCTGCAGTGACTAATAGTAGTAAACCGTGGCAGTCTGGCTGGCCGGGGTGTGACATCACCACAGCCACATCCATGTGCTGTTGAGCTGTTGACACAACATCTGGACTCACAGGGCAGAGTGAACGTGCAACCCATTAGACAGAGAGAGGCAATGTTGTGTGTTATGTTTTGGTGTATGTGGACATTCGTTTTTGTCTTCTGTAGTAAGATTCACTTTGTGATTCACTTTGTGTCCATGTCCTAACCTCGAGTCGAAGCGACCTTGCACCCCTCCCAAAAATGTTACCCAATCCTCTGTGTTTCTGAATACATTTGTATTCATTCTGATAGGTGCATAGCTCTATTGAGTACATCTGCTAATTCTATAACGTCTCCCTGTCTTATTGACTCCAGGCCCACTGAGCTGTTCCGTAGCTGTAACGTTCAATCAGACCAGGGCGCCATGAACGACATCAAGCTGTGGTCCAATGGGACGATCAAGATGCCCTTTATGAACATCCCCGTCCTGGACATCAGGAAGTGTCGTCCGGAGATGTGGAAGGCTGTGGCCTGCGCCCTGCAGATCAAACCCTGCTACAGCAAGTCCCGCGGCAGCGTCATCTGCAAGTACGTACCCTCTGACTTTGGTGTAGTTTCCCAAACCCAGGTTAAGCCAACTCCAGGACTAAAAAGTGTCCATTGGAGAATCCCCATTGAAAGTGCTTTTTAGTCCAGGGATTGGCTTAATGTGGGTCTGCTGCTAATGCGTTACCATTTATCCTGCCTTTGAGAGAACATTCTATCTTGAAATCACCCACCTGGTAAAATAAAGGTATTACATAGTTAAATAAGTACATACAGCATCCCACCTTCACCTTCAATCGACTCCCGTTATCAAAGTAAAAAGTCTCCCTCAGGAAACGACCGCCAAAGTACCAGCTGGAACTAAAAACCACATGAACCAAATACAGGTGATCTCATATAGAGCACTCTGGTGATACAACATGTAGTTAGACAAACTCAGGGTGGAGGATGTTGTGGTTTCTGCACGGCTTGACTCACTACCCTACCTCAGGTTATTTATGAGCAGATCCTTTGACTGAAAGCAAATCTTTTGATTGGAGTTTTTTCCCCTGAAAGCAATCACACCTGGGTTTCTGTCAGGCTGAATGGGGTAGTTAGCATGTTAGCGACTGTGGTTAACACACCAGTGTTTACCTGTACACTAGGCTAGCCCTCAGGGCTGTAACAGCCAATGTATGTGGAGGCCTTGTCAATGTGGTCAGGAGAGACGTTCCAGCTGACAGGCTTTATTCACAGGCGCTACACGTGTGTGACAGTGGCCTTTTGTTGCACCTTTATTTACATTTGCATTTCCAGGGGGAGCCCTTGGGCAGACACACACACACACACACACACACATATATAGACAGACAGACAGACACACACACACACACACACACACACACACACACACACACACACACACACACACACACACACACACACACATACATACACACACACACACACACACTCCTTCATTGTTCTGGAGGTAGGGGGGATTAGGCCTCCTCACGCTACCCCTTTCAGAGTCATTCTTCCTGGGCTGCTTTGGGATGTCAGGGGGCCTGTCTGGAGCTCTGTATCCCCCACCCAGCCTCTCCCTCCCTCTATACCCAGCCACAGAGGACAAAGACAGGATGTCAGTGAGCGATGGCAGGGCAGAACCCCACATACATCAGTCAGGGTTTAGATTGGCATGTTGTATTGGCCCTGTCCAGTACAACTAAACACTGTGCCTCCACTGTTCATGTCTGAGCAAGAAATGTGTGTGTCTGTGTGTGTGTCTATGTGTGTTGTGTGTTGTGTGTGTGTGTGTGTGTGTGTGTGTGTGTGTGTGTGTGTGTGTGTGTACAGGAGTGTGTGCATGTATGCTTATACCCATGAACAAATAATCTGTCTCTTTTAATCTCTTAATCTTCGGCTCTCGTTGAATGACATTTCTATCACACATAATTGTTTTGTCAATCCTATTTGGCTCAGTGTGTGGAATGCCAGGTGTACCATACTGATTACCTGCAATACAAAGGTACGTTATTACACTAGCCCGCTCAAGGCAACAGAAACGCAACATGCATTCTTAGCTCAGTGTGGGTAAGAAAAGCTGAGACCGCAATAAGGACTAGAAAGGAAATTACACCCCAGGATGGCAAATCAACGGAGCAGACAGACGGTTGGGAATGTAACATATGGGCCAGTGGCAGGGCTGAGAGCAGCCAAAGTCACTTCAAACACAAGTCCAGCACTTTAATGTCTGCACCTAAGCTTTCCCGGCACGAGGAGGATGCTGTGCGATGTATGCAGGGAATAGGAATCTATCTCGAGTTTCGTCTGAGCTCACTTTCAATAATAGCCTTCTGCTGTGTCCGTCAAGCCAGACGATGCTACAGTACGTCTCTGTTTAGAAAATGTGACCTGGCTAAACTCTAAACTGGGTTAAGGTTCAGCATCTTTAAACTGTTTGAAACTGTTTTTAGATAGTGTGTTGCACTGAATGAAATCATTCACAGTCAAATACTAACTAGAAAGGAGTTTCAAGTTACATTGCATACGTTGCTGTAAATGTTGCATAGCCTTCGATCATTTCGAAACATCTTGCAACGCTGCAATTAGGGTTGCAAAATTCAGCGAACTTTCAATAAATCCTGGTTGGAGGATTCCTGATTGCCTGCTTATTCCCTACTGATTCCAGGAAAACCAGGGATTTTGCAACCCTTGTTTAGATAGTGAATGTTCCTCACCCTGTCCTTCACTGGCTGTTTCCCCTGCTTTTGACAACCCTTCAGGTCGGATTGTGTAGACATCCTGACACAGTGTGGCGACAACAAGCGCTTCCACGAGGGACAGACGGCCGAGCGCATCTGTGAGATCCTGTCCCCCATAGACGACCCTGAACGCTGCATCCCCCTAGAGAGATACCTCAGTGAGTGGGACTGTGTGTGTGTGTGTGTGTGTGTGTGTGTGTGTGTGTGTGTGTGTGTCTTTGAACAACTAACACTGTTCCCTTACCATTACCAATTGAAAGGACTTATACATTTACATGATTCATATTCACACAATTAAAAGTTTGATTGTTGATTCAGCATTTGGTTAAGTCCTTTCATTGAATGTTGATTACACATGCAAGGAGTCCAATTATTACAAGGAGAAATGATTAATCTCAGAGCTGATCTCTAAAGCTTAAAATCAAATTGCTCATTGGTCTCCACACAGCTCCTAGCTCCCTGGGTAACATCATAGAGGAGGTCATCCACCCTTGTAACCCCAACCCCTGTCCCAGCAACCACCTGTGTGAGGTGAACAGGAAGGGCTGCCAGCCAGGACAGGACTGCCTGCCCTACTTCTGTGTGCCTGGTACAGTATAACAATATACCATACCTCCATGTAACCCATATCCACTGTATATAGAGACACACTGTTTTGAGCTTGTTCTACTAAGTAGTATTGCAAGGTATACCGAAACGTCAGTACTTTTTCGATACTACAACATGAAAAATGATTTGGTAATATAATTTTGTTACTTTCGGTTCTTCTATCAAATGTGTCTCACCGACTAAATGTATTGAACTTATTAGAATATTCATTAATTAGCCCAAGTTTATCATGACATGAATAGAATGCTTCAGTGATTCGCATTCCCTGCAGCTTTCTGACCCAGATTTTAATTAATAATGGAACTTTTTTGGATTGCGTAAACAACAACAGTAATTGTGTGATGGAGGGAATGCAGGGTTGTGTTCCAAACAAAACAACTACAAGTGTGCTTACTCTAGTTCCTCAACGGCACAGCTAGGAGAGCTCAAAAACAAACACCTTATAGATGAAGACTCTTCTTTGAGTCATAAAAGTGCATTGAAATGACTTAGGAACTGTGCACACTTTGGAGAGGTGTGGGGCCACTTGGATACACCAGTTAGTCCTCTCACTCAAACCCTTGTCATTTTATTTGCCTTATGTTGCGCCTACCCCACATTTTCCAGGAATACTGTTATCATGTTACTGAATGTATCCAGTGTATTTTTAGATTTTGTTATCAACAAATTTGGCGAAAAGTACAGTAAATGTAAAATGCCCATAAAATCAACAGTGTAATGTTTGGTTTCAGTCTTTTGTCAGGTGAACTGTTGTGTCCTCATCTTTGGTCTAATAATTTTCCCATAATCTTCAAATTGTTCCCTTTCAATTGCTACCATGGTTATGCATATGCTTTTCATATTTCTTCTGTAGGCCAATTCCCACGAGAGTAAAGGGTTAAGTTAAGCTTTGGTGTGGTATTGTGACAACACTGCTGCTAAGAGAAGGCAATGTGTCATAGCATACCATACCGTCCTGTGCCCCTAGGAGGCGCCTATGTCCACTGTAAATACGTGTATGTGTGTAGACATGAACAGTTAGTCTGACTGCACTGTGTTCTGGGTGTGTGTGCAGGCTGTAAACTGGGCGAAGCCTCAGAGTTCCTGGTCCACCTGGAAGCCCGTATCCAGGTGCCTATGCGTAATGAGCAGGCGGGCTGCTTCGAGGTGTGTACATGTGGACAGAGTGGAAGGCTGGAGAACTGTGCCGAGATGCCCTGCATAGACACCTCCAAGACCTGCATTGTTGGGGGCCAAAGAAAAAGTAAGCTACCGCTCCCTCTTTTTCACTGATGGGGTGGCAGGTAGCCTAGGGGTTAAGAGCATTGGGCAGTAACTGAAAGGTCGCTGGTCGGAATCCCCGAGCTGACTAGGTGAAAAATATTTCGATGTGCCCTTGACCAAGGCACTTAACCTCTGGATGAGAGCATCTGCTAAATGGCTAAAATGTAAATATTGTTCTAAATGGCTCAAATTCATATGACACTTTTCAGTAGGTCTACTATTTTAAAAGCACAAAGCACTTTACATTGTGTGAGGGTAGTTTTATTTGCCCCATTCACCACCAATGTGTAGCATCCATCTGGTTTTTAGCTATAAAGGAATGATTTAGACATACAGACATTTGGCAAATTTTTTGTTATACGCCTGAAGCTGACAACTTTGACAGTTGTTGGACCACAATTGTGTTCAGCAGGCATAAAACAGGAAAACATGGAAGCACAATACCTGAACTCAAAAAGGAACCCTTATTTTTATATTCCGCATCAAAACATTTTGCTACCGGTGCCCTGCTGAACACAACCCAGGAGTTGATTTGGGACTGGAGAGAGCTCTCTGTGGATGAGTTCTTGGTGCTGTTGTGCCTGGTTGTGAAAGTAAAATGCTTCCTGTAGTGTAAACATCACTGCCACTCTCCTTCTTCCCCTAGTAGCATGGCAACACTACATTAAAAAAAAAAGTAAAAAAAATAAGGCACCAAACCAACCGCATGTTGGTATTTCCTTCCCGCGGTCTCCCTCTTGCCGCCCTAAATGTCAATACTGTGACTTGAAAGGAGCGTGCTGCCAGTCTCCTCTCTCTCTCTCTCTCTCTCTTCTCACACACACACACACACACACACACACACACACACACACACACACACACACACACACACACACACACACACACACACACACACACACACACACACACAACACACACACACACACACAAACACACACACACACACACACACACACTCTTCTGTGAACAGCAGGGAGGAATTCAGCATAGAGTAACCACTTCCCCCTCTAGGCTACACATGGCCTTAGTCTCTCTGTGATGTTGCCCCCTAGTGGCCTAGTGACTGATCATATCCCCATAGAGAAACAACACTTTGAACAACAGGATTGTCTTTCATATCTAGGTTTTATATTTTTTCCCTTCCCCCCTTTTTTTAATGTACCGGCTTTGAATCTACATTTGTTTGAACCCAAATCAGTTTATTGCTTTTGCTTTTATGTTTGTTTTCGCGCCGCTTCAAAAGGGGGGTCAGACGTTTCAGCCTTATTTGACACAGATGTGGTTTGCCTGAGAGTGAGAGCGGTGGGGCTTTGGAGTGCTTATATCCAGAATTAGGAGAGGAACATGAAGTAATCCTATAGGTAAGCCTTAGTTTAGTTAAAGATCGTTTTTTATGTTTCAGATCCTAAAGAAATAAAGCTCAACCAGGACAGCCCAAACCCGAGGGTTGCTTTATCTTCTACAAAGTGTCTTGTAGATGTGGCCTGTGTGGTCTAGCGGTTAGAGCCGCAGACCCTGGAACACACATACTGTACCAGAGTCAGCATGGTTAGAAATTCGACCCATGCCCTTCTGACTCGCAATCTCTCCATTGTCCTATTTGTTCAATAAAAAAATGACTGACCCACTCCTTTAAAGAAAAATAGTATATTGTAGAAGGCAAGTCTCCTGAGTGGCGCAGTGGTCTAAGGCACTGCATCGCAGTGCTAGCTGTGCCGCTAGAGATCCTGGTTAGAATCCAGGCTCTGTCGTAGCCGGCCGTGACCGGGAGACCCATGGGGCGGCGCACAATTGGCCCAGCGTCGTCCAGGGTAGGGTAGGGGAGGGAATGGCTGGCAGGGATCTAGCTCAGTTGGTAGAGCAAGAGCGTCTGCTAAATGACTAAAATGTAAGTCTGATATTAGCTCCCAGGGCTAATACTCTAGGTTCAATACCCAGTCTGTTACATTGGTGCCATGACCCAGATCACATAGTTTAAGTCTATCAGCTGCTGGAGGACTCAAAGTGTCAGATAACAGTTACATTTGCAGCCCTATAACCAATGAAATCAGACAAGGTCTCACATGGTGATGATGTGTCCTTGTCCTACAGACCATGGGACGTCCTTCAGGGTGGACTGCCACCCCTGCTCTTGCTTCGCTGGAGAGACCATCTGCTCCACCCGCCAGTGCCTCAGCGCCGACAGCTCAGACGAGGACCGCCGCCGCTTCACAGGTGTGTGTATGTGTGTGTGTGAGAGAGACAAAGAACAGTGTGTGTTGACGGTTTTATTGCTCTATTCTAATGTTTTTTTTCCTGACCCTGAAAGCATTTTTCTCTAATCGCTCTCTCTCTGCTCCTCTCTCTTTCTTCTCCTCTCCATAGGGCTCCCATGTGGCTGCCCTGACCGCTTCGTGCCAGTGTGTGCCCGTAACGGCCGCACCTACCCCAGTGCCTGTGTGGCCCGCTGCATGGGCTTCAAAGACAACCAGTTTGTGTTTGGCCACTGCCGCAGCAGCGAGCCCTGCTCCCCCAACCCCTGCCAGAAGAACCAGAGGTGAGATACTCCATCACTCCTTCCATCCGTCCTTCTTTCCTTCAATCATTTGTTCATTGGAATAATCACTGATCCAACACAATTAGATTGGTGAGTGCAGAGGTTCCACTACGTGCATGCCATGTCCGATTAATGATTACTTCAAGGAAGGGAGGTAGGAAGGATGCATTTTCAAAGCATTCCATACAGCCTTAGTGGATAAGACTGGACACCTTCACTCTAGAGGATGCTACATCTCTCCTAACAGAGGCCTTGAGCCCTGATCCTATTCCACCTCAGTCGACTAGCAATGTTCCCTCAAATTTCTTGGGGAAACTGAGCAAATGTCAGGTCTGCTGAGCGCGAACTTGAACGTTGTGAAAATTCTGTGCAATTTCCAGTGCACGTTTACTGTGAACACTGAGGCTGTACCGCTTTAAGTTACAGTTTTAAAAGTGCCCAAGTAGGCTACTGTGGCTATCTGATCATAATGTAGGCCTACCAGAGTGGCCTACCATCAAAAACAATGGAGAAAATGCATCCCATAACATTTTAATATGGAAATAGCTGTTCTATCATTCAGCCTACAGTAGCAGCCAATGTGTGGTGTTCAAAGTAGGCCTGAATTCCATGCAGGGCTTGACATTAATCTGTTTATCCACTTGTCCTTCGGACAAAGAGGCGACTGAAAATGTTGTTGTGTTGTTTGATGCAAGAAACCACTTATTACAAAATAAAATGCATTATTATTCCCATACCATTATTACAGAGAATCAGACAAATTATGCTACCCTCTGCCTATTGGCTATTTAGCTTATTCAAGCCTGTCTCAAAATACAACACTGCAAAAAAAAAGCTCTACCTGACTTGCTTTTCAAAGATGTCTAGAAATGTTCACATTTTGTGCTCTTGTAGGAAGCAATCCCTCCCCTATTGCTGACTACAAATTATCTATAACTGGGCTAATAACTTAGTAACTACTGTAGCAAAGGATATGAACAAAATGTCCACACATGGTTACATGCAGCTCTCACTTTGATCTAAAAATAAGTGCATCTACTCACGACTGCTCATGCTGTAAACACAGCCCAGTTCAAAGTGAATGACACAGATCCATATACAGTTGAAGTCGGAAGTTTACATACACCTTAGCCAAATGCATTTAAACTCAGTTTTTCACAATTCCTGACATTTAATCCTAGTAAAAATTCCCTGTCTTAGGTCAGTTAGAATCAGCACTTTATTTTAAGAATGTGAAATGTCCGAATAATAGTAGAGAGAATGTTTTATTTCAGCTTTTATTTATTTCATCACATTCCCAGTGGGTCAGAAGTTTACATACACTCAATTAGTATTTGGTAGCATTGCCTTTAAATTGTTTAACTTGGGTCAAACGTTTCGGGTAGCCTTCCACAAGCTTCCCACAATAAGTTGGGTGAATTGTGGCCCATTCCTCCTGACAGAGCTGGTGTAACTGAGTCAGGTTTGAAGGCCTCCTTGCTCCCACACGCTTTTTCAGTTCTGCCCACAAATGTTCTATTGGATTAAGGCAGTGCTTCTCAATTATTTTCTGTTACGCCCCCCCTAGGAAGAAGTAAACATTTCGCGCCCCCCAACTCTCCGCCGCGACTGTAAATAGTATAATTTGACTATAAAATTGTTATATGTACACCTCTGCATAACATTGTATCCTTATTAACATTAAAGAAAATAAAAAAGAAAGAAATATAGATCAACTTACAACAAAGAATAACTTTATTAACATTGTAACAGAAAATACTTAAAGTGCATCAATTTGCCTGAAAAAAAAAAAAATGCAACCCTTATTTAAACTGTAAACATTCTTTGACCATTTGATACTGAAAAATAAAATAAAATATAATCAATAAATAACAATACATTCAAATTGATCAGCAACATTAACTCAGGAGCACAATATATGAAACACTTTGACCTATAAAACAAAAATGAATAAAACAATTTGTGCTGATTTAATTTTTTTATCAAAATGAGGAAGTCAGGATTAATGGCTACAATGAGCACGTTTTGCAGTGCACAGCTTTTCGAAGCGGGGTTTGAAGCATGATACTGCAACTCTCAGCTCCTGCTCAATGTTTAGCTGGGACCTGTACTTGGTCTTCAGTGCAGCAACAGCAGAGAAGCCAGTCTCACAAAGAGAGGCAGTATCCACTCTTAGCCCTCTGCCCTAAGAGTGGATACTGCCTCTCTACACTCAGCCAGAATTCACTCAGTGTCTGTGATGTGAACCTCAGTCTCAATGTGGAGTCAGACGTGATATCAATGAACTGGTCCTCCTCTGCAGAGCTGAAACCAGTTGGAGCTGGTGCATTGAAATGATCTCTCACCCAGTCATATTGGGAACTGTTTTCAGGGAAGTACTTTTTAAAGAATCCCATCAGTGATGAAATATGCTCCTTAATATATGGAATCACTGAGGTGGCATCATAGTCAGTAGTGTCAACAAATTCATGCAGGTTCTCGAATGAATCAGTATTTCCTTCATCAAGTCGCCTGCCCCACATTGCAAGCCTTCGAGTGAAAGAGCTGATCTTGTCTGTGACCTGAGGTGTTTATCTTTCCCTTGAAGCTGTAGATTTAGTTCATTTAGCTTTCCAAATATGTCACTCAGGTAGACCAGCTTTGCCAGGAAGTTCTCATCACTACATTTTTCTGCGAGGTCATACTTGTGCTCCTGCTCCGAAAACATTCTTATCTGCTCTCTGAGCTCAAAAACTCGGGACAAGACTTTTCCTCATGACAGCCACCTTGCTTCACTGTGAAACAGCACAGCTTGATGTTCAGCTCCCATCTCCTCACAGATAGCAGAGAAGACTCTTGTTTTTAGTGGTCTGGTCTTTATGAAATTGACTACACCTACAATGTCAGTCATAACCTCACTTAATTCAGAGGAAAGGTGCCTTGATGCCAGTGCTTCTCTGTGTATAACACAGTGTGTCCACTCAGCATTAGGTGAGGCCTTCTTGATGAGTGCCCAAAGTCATTTTCTCATCCCTGCCATGGTCTGTGCACCATCACTGCAAACACCAATGCAGTTCTCCCACTTTAGCCCATTCTCAGTCAGGAAGATGTCCAGCATTTTGAATAGCTCTTCAGCTGTGGCTCTGTCTCTGACATATTTACAAAAAAGTAGATCCTCACACAGGGAGTTTGTCATGTCAAAACGTACATAAACGATAAACAGTCTTTGTTGCTGTCAGTTGCTTCATCGAACTGTAAGGCAAAAAGTTTGTCTTTGAGTTTACCAGCTGTTCTTTAAGATCGTTATCAATGTCATCTATACGTCTGGCGACAGTGTCATTGGCGACAGTGTCATTGGACAGAGGGATAGTTTTTATTTTTGCAGCACTTGCGTCATCCAGCATGACAGAGGCCATGTCTAATGCTGCAGGCAGTATCAGCTCCTCTGCTATGGAGTGGGGTTTTCTGCACTGAGCAATTTGGTACGCCACCTTATATGACGCTGGTTTACTGAAGTAGCATTCACAAAGCGGGACGATTGTTGGCAATATTCGGCACGTTTTCGCTGAAAAAACTCAAGAGGCTTATCAGCGTGATTGGGGTGTAATGTCTTTAAGTGACGCCTTAATTTATTTGGCTTCATGCTGTCCGCTGCCAACATTTTTAGACACAGTAAACATACCGGTCTTTCCTCGTCTCCCACCGTAGTCACAGTGAAGCCAAGCGCTACATACGCTTCGTCATATTTCCTCGTCTTAGCTTTCGGGAGACTTTGTCTCATTATCTCCGTCTTTCTTTTCATCCCTGTTAGATATGTTTCCATGGTGTCTCTTAAGGGTTTGTTATCTGCACTTCATATCTCCTGCTCTGTGCTGTGTGCTGTTGTTCGGTGCAAAAAAAACCTACTCCCTGCGGCAAAAAAAAGCATGTTCCCCGGGGTCACACGCGCCCCCCCTGGCATCGCTCCGAGCCCCCCCAGGGGGGCGCGCCCCACTATTTGAGAAGGACTGGATTAAGGTCAGGGCTTTGTGATGGCCACTCCAATACCTTGACTTTGTTGTCCTTAAGCCATTTTGCTACAACTTTGGAAGTATGCTTGGGGTCATAGTCCATTTGAAAGACCCATTTGCGACCAAGCTTTAACTTCCTGACTGATGTCTTGAGATGTTGCTTCAATATATCCACATAATTTTCCTTCCTCATGATGCAGTCTATTTTGTGAAGTGCACCAGTCCCTCCTGCAGCAAAGCACCCCCACATCATGATGCTGCCACCCTGTGCTTCACTGTTGAGATGGTGTTCTTCGGCTTGCAAGCCACACCCTTTTTCCTCCAAACATAACGATGGCCAAACAGTTCTATTTTTGTTTCATCAGACCAGAGGACATTTCTCCAAAAAGTACGATCTTTGTCCCCATGTGCAGTTGCATACCATAGTCTGGCTTTTTTATGGTGGTTTTGGAGCAGTGGCTTCTTCCTTGCTGAGCGACCTTTCAGGTTATGTCGATATATAGGACTCGTTTTACTGTGGATATAGATACTTTTGTACCTGTACCAGATTGATTTGCACTTTTCTCACCAAAGTACGTTCATCTCTAGGAGACAGAACGCGTCTCCTTCCTGAGTGGTATGACGGCTGCGTGGTCCCATGGTGTTTATACTTGCGTACTATTGTTTGTACAGATGATCGTGGTACCTTCAGGCGTTTGGAAATTGCTCCCAAGGATGAACCAAACTTGTGGAGGTCTACAATTTTCTTTCTGAGGTCTTGGCTGATTTTTTTGATTTTCCCATGATGTCAATCAAAGAAGCACTGAGTTTGAAGGTAGGCCTTGAAATACATCCACAGGTACACCTCCAATTGATTCAAATGATGTCAATTTGCCTATCAGAAGTTTCCAAACCATGACATCATTTTCTGGAATTTTCCAAGCTGTTTAAAGGCACAGTCAACTTAGTGTATGTAAACTTCTGACCCACCGGAATTGTGATACAGTAAATTATAAGTGAAATAATCTGTAAACAATTGTTGGAAAAATTACTTGTGTCATGCACAAAGTAGATGTCCTAACCGACTTGCCAAAACTATAGTTTGTTAACAAGAAATTTGTGGGTGGTTGAAAAACGAGTTTTAATGACTCCAACCTAAGTGAATGTAAACTTCCGACTTCAACTGTATGGCAATGGTCTATTTGCATATAGGCCTACTGTAGCTCTGATTGTTTATGCCGCGCCGGTCTGTGTAGAGTACGGGCTGAGTCGTATGTGTCAATGCAAAAGAATCCTACTCCGATGCGTTCTGTCTACAACAAAATCGCTTGCATAGTTTGGTTTGTTTCGGTATGTTGCATTGAAAGTGGCTAATATGGCGTTGATTCTATCACAATTGCCACAGTAAAGGGAAACATTGATAGTGTTAACAGGGAAAACTCTAGAACAGTGGTCACCAACCTTTTCTGAGTCAAGATCACTTTCTGAGTCAAAATGCAAGCCGAGCTCTACTGCTCAGATTTATTTTCAACATTACTTAAAAAACGTACGCATATGCAACATTAACCAATTAAAAAGAGTACTGCAGCAACAAGGTTTGTGCAGTAAGCTATAGGCCCAATACATTATCACTGCATATTGGCTTTGCTTGAATTGTTGTTCGGGACAGTTTTTTAAATTATATTTCCAAATTTGAGGTAGGCTATATGATCACACGGGTAATAGATCCATTGTTGTATTACTTGTGAGGCACAGCTGAGTGACAATACATTTAAATAATTTGTTTTTTATTTTTATTTTACTGGGCTGATGGTGCCTGCATCTGATGGTCAGTCTCAGCGGAGGGAGAGAGCAGTAGACTGAGGGTCCGCCTCTCAACATCCCTCCGCTCTCCCTTTCCTCCACTGACACTGACCAAAAAGGGACACCGTCTTCCAGCTGATGGCGAAACTCGAGTCGCACCGCATGCACAAATTCATGTTGTTACTCCTATGAACAGAGAAAGTGAAATATTCCTCTAAATGAAAAAAAAACAAGCCACTAATAATAACAACAATGCAAGCCTATTGATACACTTTCCTATGCATTCATTACTGCTGCAGTGCTTGTTGTAGCGCTGAGTGGAAGTAGGAAGAACGCGCATTTTATGGCTTATAAAAGTGTTGAATACAATGTGTTGACAGTGCTGAGTAAGAACTTAAATATGAACTCACTCATAAAAACAGCAGCTCTTTGCTGTATTCGTTGACAGTCTCTCTCTAGTCATGGTTTTAAACGTTTTGAAATCTCACAGTATCCACTTTGCTGTAGCTTTCTTTTATGTCTGCTACGTTACTGCAGACATGGTAATCTGAGCCATTCAATTGGCCTGCGGTAGGCCTATAGTGCACTTGATTTGCTCTCTGGGCCCGCCGGGAAGGCAGAGTTTGTACCTTCAGACACATGACATGGTTAAAAATGGCAAGAGTTTGCCTACCCAGCGCGCAGGGCTGTTGAATCCGGTGCACCTACCGCAAACAGCCCAAGACAAATAAATTATTGTTGGGTTTTTTACAGAAATGTTTGGCGATCTACTAGAAATGCCTTGGAGATCGACCGGTTGGTGACCACTGCTCTAGAAAGTTGAGTGAAGTTCAATCTCGTGCTTCGCTCTGTGGGCTAACATTTCATCTGCTTGGCAGTCTCGGGGCTACTGCGCGCCTCTTAGAGGGAACATTGTCGACTAGTGTTATTTCCTCTCTTGATAAATCCTCTTTTCCTGCACCCTTCACCCTTCCCCTCTCTTCTGCTTTTTCTTGAAATCCCCCTCCCAAACTGCTTCGTATCCAGCAGTGACAGAGAGTCTGGTTGTTTGTTCAGGTGTGGCCAGGCTGTGTGTCCCCCTGTGGTTGCCGGCGGTAACTGTGTCATAAGGCGCGCCTGTATGGGGTTTGTTGTTGTAACCCTCCCCTCCGGAATGGCCTTGAGCTCCCAGAGCCCTGAGGATTACTCCTTCTTCCCCAGAAAGCATCATCCATCTAACATCACTCCCTATTCCCCGACAGCGTCATCCATTTAATATCACTCCCTCTTCCCCGACAGCGTCATCCATCTAACATCACTCCCTATTCCCCGACAGCGTCATCCATTTAATATCACTTCCTCTTCACCACACAGCATCATCCATCTAACATCACTCCCTCTTCCCCAGACAGCATCATCCATCTAACATCACTCCCTCTTCCTCAGACAGCATCGTCCATCTAACACCGCTCCCTCTTCCCCTGGATGGCACAATGTTAGGACCATAGAGATCCTATTAAATTACTATTATTATTATTATTCTAATTCCTAATTAGAATTAGGAATTGGTTAGGACACGTTCCCTAACTGCACATTGTTACAGAGGACACACTCGCTAACCACACGTGGCTCCGTGTTAACTCCTATTACTACTAACATCAGAGCCGGCCCCCATTTTACCCCCCTCTTCCCTCCACACAGTAAAGACTCGTGTTTTGGCATCCTTCCTTATGTAATGCGCAGCACAGCAAACCCATTCCATAAAGTCTCCCCTTGGCCGTCTGTTCAAAGACACACAGAGTTGGTGGGCTCTTTCAAACGTTTGTTATTTTTCAGCAAACAAGGCGATAAAAATCTGATTGGGGCTGAGATACGGAGGCAGGGATGGTTACCTTGGAGATAGGGTGGCTGGGTTGGAGAGAGAGAGAGAGGGTCCCTCCTTTTCTACCTCAACTTTTGCTTGTTTTGTACAGTCCATCTCTATTGTGACCAACAGGGCAGGGCTCATTAGGTTTCATAGATTTTCCCATTGAAAATCAGCATTAATGTACTGATATAAAAATGTCAACACATTTACTACATTCACATAAAGATTGGGATTATATGATAATATAATGTGTTTTTTGTTTTAAAAAAGGAGTAAATGGTGTAATTCACATGGTAAAAAAGCACTGCTGTCTGCAATGAGAATAATACACTATTAAGGTACACTACTTCATAATAATAATAAGGAACATCAGTGCTCAACTCAAACCAAAGGATCTACACTACATGGGAATAATAGAAAGCGATAGCTGTAATGCGTCCATGTTTTTTACTTCTACTGCTTAAAACCTACTTAAAACAATGACTAAATTAACCCCCTTTCCTCTCCTCCTTCCATTGGTCCTCAGGTGCATTCCCAACCATAGAGTGTGCCTTACAGACATGATTGACTACCCCTGTCCCCAGTATGAGTGTATTGGTCGTCCCTCCGGCTGTGACAGGATTCACATGGACCCGGCCTGCGACACAGACAACGTGGAGCACCCCAACCTCTGTCAGCTCTTCCAGATGGGCAAGGCCCTGGCCTATATGGGCCACTGTCAGGTAACAGCTAGACCAGGAGTATTTAAATATGAAATATAGGTCCGGTCTACTGCTGGTTTTCTGTTCTACCTGATAATTAATTGCACCCACCTGTTGTCCTAGGTCTAAATGAGTCCCTGATTAGAGGGGAAGAACGAAAAAACGCAGTGAAACTGGCTTCGAGGTCCAGATTTTAATATGAGGGAGCTAGACCCTGTCCTGTATGGATCATTGTCGGGTAACAGTTTGACAGTTAGCCAAAGCAACTTGCTGAAGTAGAACATTTAAAAGTCATTCCCTGTCTCAATCAATTTATCTGCTCTCCAAGCTTCCATAACATCTACACCAACATGCGCTAAATTGACTGTAAATGTTGACAGTGTTTAAAGGCTTTTGGACATTTCAATACATATAATTCATTTGTGATGAAAAGGCATGTCAGAACTCATAGGGAGAGGTAGCAATAGGTAGCATTGTAACACCTGCTAGATAGCATTAAACAGTCAGCTATTTGAAAATCAGCCTGAAACTAAATCACCATACTGGAGGGAGCTGCACAGTATTTAGTCAATCACACAGAGATAATCCCTGTTTTTAGAGCCTCTGAAAAGCTTTGCTCTGTTTGTGTTCGTGAACACTTAAATGGAGAGCCTGCTGACAGAGGTAGGATAACACATCCCAGCTTTTGCAACACAAACACACACACAAATACTCCAAATGTGCATACCATACCGTCAGTAACTGATGGAGTATTTATCTTTTTGCCTTGACTTATGAGAGGAGGCAGATATCCCAGCCCACCAAAAGCTGAAATCCCCCATGGTATTGTCTAATCAACTCATATGTTGCATTTAGGTTCTTAGTCTGCCCATACACTTAGACATATACATCTCCTGTGTAGGACTGTGCTTGAATATGATATAGACAAAATCCCCCCATGTTTGTGTGTGTGTGTTTGTGAAAGTGGAGAATTCAAGTTGAAAGTTGAATTAAAGTGGTTTGTTAGTGTTTAGGGCCTGGTAGGATCATGTTTCTCCATTGCGGTCGCTCGCAGCGTCAGCCTGATGGCGTCTCGCCTCGGTAGCTCTGAGCAGTGGCTCCATCAGTGGAACAGGCCGGATTGGGTTTTATATCCGTTTAAGGCAGACGACAACCCATTAAAAACCCACTTCAGTCCTGGTGTCAAGTCGCCAAACCAAGAGGCACGCAATCAGACCGTTTGCAGTGATGTAGGAGAACTTAACTGCCCTCCCCCTCTCTGATAATATTGCTGAGATACAGAGCAATTCAAAGAAACCAAATACATCTGGTGTGATATATAAACAATGGCCTCCCTAGGTAACTAATTGGAGTAATTTACCTTGAGTAAGTTTATCTGGATGTGAGTGATGTATTATGAAGAGTAGGAAGGTGACGTGTATTTACGTTTTAATATATGATATTTTCCACAAAATACATTAATAAGGGCTGAATCCTAACTCAAACTTTCTTGTGTCTGTGTATGTGTTTGTGTTCTGTGCAGGACGCCTGTAAAAAGGCGCGGCCTGTGTGTGGCCACAACGGCGAGACGTACAACACAGTGTGCGAGGCCTACTCGGACCGCGTTGCCGTGGACTACCAGGGGCGGTGCCACGCCGTGGGGGCAGTGGCAGAGTTTGCCTCTGACTCAGGCTGTGACATGATCCCCTGCCCCGCCCTGTCCACCCCGGGCTGCATCCCTGTCACACCACCCGGTCAGTACAATAAAGACAGAAATGATATAATATCTCATGTTTTATTTAATTCTGTGGTCAGTACACTCAGTGGCGCAACCACATTCACTTTGACATATAAGTCTTTCATGTTATACTGAGGATTTTTCCCCACAGGAACACAAATCTTATTAAGATAATGTTGTGATTGACTCCTAACCTCTGACCCCTGACCTCTTGGTGGTAACCCCTCCTATCACAGGCGCCTGCTGTCCTCTGTGTGCGGGCATGCTGCAGATCCTGTGGAACCAGGAGCAGATGAACAACTTCGCTAAGGTCAGCGTCTTCTGCTATGCTCCTCACTTATCTGGGTCCCAGGCTGTGTTCCATTTCAGAAAAGTTGTCCCCTTCCCTTTCACTCACTCACTTTTCCAACCAGCTGGCTGGTTTGTTGTATTTGTATGGATTTTAACACTATAAAGAGGATTGAAAGGTTCCCTGTTGTATTATATATTATATAGAATTCAATTCTCAATGTTGAAAAATGACGAACAAATTGTTTTGCTGCATATCTGAATCTAAACTGTGGACACTCCTTTGTGGATTGGAGACGACTGTCTAGGTATAAGTAGGGTTGCAAAATTTAGGACAATTTCAATAAATTCCCTGGTTTTCCAGAAATCATTTTTGGAGGATTCCGGATTTCCTGCTTATTCCCTCCTAATTCCCAGAATCCTCAAAATTGAGATTTAGGAAAAACGTAAAAAAGTTCCCGACAATTTGCAACCCTAGGTATAAGCAATAGCTCCACCAAGTGCAGTATGCTGTGTGCAGGCTTTTGTTACAGCTTCTACACACTAGATTCCGCTAATCAAGGGCATAGAATCAGGTATGTTAGAGCAGGGCTGGAATAAAAGCCTGCAAACCCAGTTGAGTAGGTCTCCAGGAGAGGGATTAGCCACCCCCTCTGCAACGACGGTTGATTTTGTACTGTAATGACACCAAATGACCACTAGAGTGAGGCATAGATCCAAAATACCAAGCATCAACATCACATGTCTTCCTCTGGAATTCTTCGCAAGTTCGAAATTACTTGGTCGGGCCACAGCTTAAGAGCAAATACCCAGAAATACCTTGTATACATGCTTATAACAGCTAATAAGCTAAAACAAACATGACATTCAAAGCAGATTAATTATAAACCTGGGCTATTAGTCTAATCTCAAACATTTTATTAACGTTAAGTCTAGACCATAAGCCTGCTAATTCCAAACAAATTACCTTTGGATTTGGGGCTAGACGACATGACTCACTCAGACAAGCGATGGATATACACATCATCGTTTCCCAACCTATCCTCCATATTGGTGTCAAACATTCCATGACAGCAGGCACTATACTGTAAGACATTCATTGCACTTTCAACTACTGTTCACAAAGGTATTTCATGTTTGTTATTAATTGGGAATGAATAACATGTGTTTACCACATACAGAACAAACATGAATAAACCTGCAGTTCAGTTTTCCTTTATCTGCAATGAATTGAATCTCAAACTCCTCCCCCTCTGGCTCTGGTTCTGTGCAACTGTGTATGTCCTCCTGGTTTGGTGTTGCAGTTGAACAGGAAGCAGCCAGTGACGGTCCATGACATCCTGAGGATCCTGCGTCTCCACATCTCCGTGCCGCAGTGTGACATCTTCGGCTACCTGAGTATCGACTCAGAGATCATCATCCTCATCGTCCCCGTGGACCAGCAGCCCACCCCGCTGCAGGTACACACACATACGCAGACACTGAGCTAGCTGGTTTGCAGTGCACGCTAATAGCATTCAATCGGTGATGTCACCAGCTCTGAGACCTTGAAGTAGACTTTCCCCTTGCTCCACAAGGGCTGTGGCTTTTGTGAAATGAAAGGTAACGATGCTTTGTGGGTGTTCAGAGGGTCCCTGGTTTGAGCCCAGGATGGGGCAAGGAGAGGGACGGAAGAAACAGTGTTACAGGTACACCCGGAGACAGACAGTGGTACACTTATAGAAAGATTTTGCACAATTTCACTCTCACACAAACACACGCATGTTGCATGCACACACTCTCTGTCTGTCTCTCTCTCTCTCTCTCTCTCTCTCTCTCTCTCTCTCTCTCTCTCTCTCTCTCTCTCTCTCTCTCTCTCTCTCTCTCTCTCTCTCTCACAGAGACCTGTCGACTGTCCTTCATTCACAATAGATAAGCCTGGTTCTCTGGCTACATGAGCTTCCTCTCAGAATGACAACAGTTGATTCCCTGCTTGTAGGGCTATTCTTCAGTGTTCCAAAGCCAAGTAGTGCACTATATAGGGAATAGGGTGCCATTTGAGACACATCCTTTGTTTTACGTCCTGGTTAATGCATGACCTGGGGCCCAATCGGCATAGCATACAATAAACCTTAGGGCCAGATCATCCCATCATGGTGTTGTGAGCGCTTTTGTTTCCTACACAGAACTGAGCCCTCTGTTTCTCCACCCCCATCCTCAACCCACACTCCCATGCTCTTCTATGAGCACAGTGGATTTCACAGTGATTACAGCAGAAGAGAGGAGGCATTTGTTAACAAGCTGATCGCTCACACAGAGGATGCCCACAGGGCAGTGTTTAGAGACATGGGATATTCCGTAATGGGGGTGGAGGGCAGCACTGGTACTCGGAATGCAAAAAAAATTAAACTTTTGTGATTATTTTCTCATAGATTCTGAAAAGAGATCATGGTTATTTTGATTTATATTGTGCTTATATCTCAAACTCAAAAAATATGTTTGGTGGTAACCGTTTCACCACCAATGTACCAGCTGGTGTGATGCAGGACCGCCTATTATCTCTCTCTCTTTCTCTCTCTCTCTCTGGGTCCTCCTGTTTTAAATGTAGTTCAGATAACATGTTTTGACATGCTTGTGGTTTGTCTGATGGGGTTAATGGAGAGGAGCGTAGTGAGTTGTGACACAGCCTGTAGACCAGCCTTCTGATGGCTCTGTAGGGAATATGAACTAATGGTTCAGTCAGACAGATGTCCCAGGGGTGTTTGTTCAGTACAGTGAAATGTTTGAATAGAGCTGCCTGAAACAACTCCCTATTTTACATGAGAGACAATCATATCTGTTCTGCAACAATACATCCATTGCTGTCTGTATGTTCTGTAACGTTGGGCCCTCCTGAACAGGGACTTTATCGGGAGGGCACAGGAGTCATAATAAACATGTCTGGGCCAATATTTCCCTGTTATTTATTCAACTGCCATCTCCAGTTCTTTCTAAAAATTGGTTTAATTTCAATGACTAAGCTGGATAAATAAAGGTTAAACACCAAGATTTTCAAAACGCCTCATGAGACCAGAAACTGCGATGATGAACGAGAGACCCAAACCCCCTCTTACTGAGGGACTAATCAAAGTCCTCTCTCAGAATCTCTCTCACTCCACTGGGACAAATCATCCGATTTCTCATCACTACCATCTAGGGTGAAACCCCCAATTAAGTTATTTTTCACACCCTTTCCACCCATTTTATTGCTATCTGCAAAAACAGCCCTGAGCGATAATGATCGATGCAAACCGGCAAATGGAGGTCACAGCCAGCCTTGCATCATTCTCTCTATGACTCTATTCATAGAAACTATTTGTCATTATGTGGGCTTTTAGGTGGTTCGTTAGGAATGTTTCATACACAAATAAAGAGCCTAGTTTGTCACATGTTTGTACCAATATAACATGTTTGTATCTGCCATTTTCAGAAGGGAATAAAGATACAAATAAAACAAAAGTATAACAAACTATGGGAGGAGGACTGTGTGTCTGTAAACTTCACCTGATCATTGTTTGTGTGTATCCCGTCTCAGATTGAAGCCTGCAGTATGGAGGCGGAGAAGATCGACTCACTCATCAACTACGGCAGCCCCACCCTGGTCTCCCATGTTCCTCTGTCTGCCTTCCTCACCTCCGAGGTCTCCATATCCACCATCAGGTCTGCGGGCCACGCCAACTCCACACCCTCCTCCCTGCCCATCTTCTTCTGCCTCGCCCTGGGCCTCTTCTTCACTTTAGCACCAGGCCTGCCCGAGGCCTAGCTAGCCTCTACTAGCCAGCCAGGCCCCGCTGGCAGGAGACTGGGTGTGTTGCAGAGTATTCTGACCCCTTCTCGGGTCATTGCCTGACAGGAAGCATCAGCCTGTAAAAGCCTTGACAATCAATCCTATTAACTCTACTGCACCAGCGTCAACACAATCATGGACGAGAACCTATGAGATGAATCCTAATTGAAAGAGAGAAGTGGAGACACAATCACATTCCAGCTTTGGTTCCACAGAGCTCTATATATCGTTATAAGGAAGATGAGTTTTTATCACACAGTGTTTTGTATCCGTTTTATACTGCAACAGTAGCTCTCTCCTCCTCTAAAGCTGTGGAGGGGTGTGTGTGTGCGTGGGAGTGCGGGCGTTTGCCTGCGTGCGTGTGCGCGCATGCATGCATGGTGTGTGTGTGTGTTTGTGTGTATGTATGTGTACACACACGTGTTTGTGTGTAACACAGAGAGAGAGAGAGGAGCCAGGTGGTTGAGTCTCAGAGGGGGAGTCAGGTCTAGATGTCAGACAGGTGTGCTCCCAAACACTGATATTTGTCCCGACATTTGTCCCAGATGGTCTCAGAGGTCTAATTACCCCCCCCCCCCCCTCTCCTCCCCTCTCTCCCACTCCCGTTTTACATTTGTAGGATTGTAAATAGAGAGCGAGTGGAAAGGTGCTGACTGAGACAGTAATACTGGAACGTGAAACAGGTCAAAGGCAAGCAAGCATTCCCGCTCCGTAAGCTGAAAGACACACAAAAGGGATTCTAGTTGTTCCTCTAGTGTAGATAAGATATAAAATAAGGAACGACAGCCATGTTTTTCATGAAAATGACAATCATCACTTTACCCATGATGCACATGGGTAGAATAAAAAAACTAGCGACAACATGCTTTGCATATAGTTCCTATATGAAGTAAATGCAATAAACTTTATAATGTTGATAAGAATTATTCCGAAATTATTCCGAAATGTTCTATATTTGAAATAACAAATGGATCGAGATGTGATTCAATATGTGCCATTTTCTAAATGTTTTATTCTTGCATGATGACAATTATGAAGTGTTTTTACTCCAGAATGTATTGTACTATGTTTGTCCTGTCCCCACGTTTGATTTTATGTTGTCTCTATGCCTACGCAACACGAAGTGTCCCCGTTTTTTACAGTATTATCGTGCTAGGCAGCTTTGTAGCAGCAAACCCTTTTCAAGGGTCCTTGTAGTATTGTTTCCGAGTGATTTAAACTCTGTTTTTTGTTGTTTTTATGATATCAAGTGTTCATATTGCCAATGTTTAGAAAGAGTATAGCTGTAGGCACATAAGCATTACGTTAATCATCACTGTATTGCATCATTGTCTCGGTGGAGATGGCAGTACTTGCAATGTGTTTGTAAAATGCCAACAGAATGCATATTTTATTAAATATAAAATCCTACAATCAAACAGAAGGTTGCTTGTTGTTGTACATTTCATTTTAAAGATTCCACATTGAAGCAGAGTGCCAAATAAAATATATTGTATCAATCCAGTCACATTAATATGCTGTTCTCAATAGAGCATGAGAACTGAAAGGACACTGATAACGTTAAACTTTTCATTATCCTCAGACTATTGCTCTTTCTCATTTCTCTTCTTCATCCTCCCTCCTTCTCAAAAGGCGTTCCAAGGTCCCTCCTCTCAAATGCGTTGTGAGCAAGAGGCAAGGAAGGAGGACACAAGGAATCGAAGGAAAGACAATTGAGAAAGAGCCAAAGCCTTCCACTACTCTCCTCTAACATGCAATGACATACAATCACCACAAGGTGGTGTCTGGCTCTGACACAGCCTCTAAGGAGGTTGAGTGCCGTAGATAGTGACCTGTAATGATGTAGTACTCTCCCACAGGGCAGGCTGTGAGGGAGTAAGGAAACAAGTGTCTACTTCCTCAACATTTCCTAAGGCCCCTCGTATGTAGTGCTCCAGAGAGCGGATGTGGAAGTGGAAGCCCCTAGTGCCTGATAAAGGCCTTGGCGGCTCCCCTTTGATCCAACATTGATTTACCCGCTTAACTATCCACTGTGTAAATAATGACGATGAGAAGCCCTCCCCGGGTCCTCCTCTCTCAGTGTGTGTGTGTATGTGTATGTGACCTGCTCTTGAGAATTTGGGCTGGTGTGTGTGTCTGCTTGAAATGTGTTAACCTTTTATTTAGTGGGATGAACCAGATGTAGAATTGCTTCCTAAAACGTTTTTCCCTGATCCATTGCTGACCTACCTAACCTCAACACTCTTAGTTAAAAGCCAGTGGCTAGTACCTATTGACCATACAGTAATGTGTTGTGATGAGTAACGACACAAATCATGAGCTGGCTTGGGGAGTCGTGATGTAGATTCCAGTGGGGTCTAGGGAGGAGTGGAGATGAACTTGCCTTTCCAGGAATTTTCCTGAATGTGAAATCCCATTGAAGAAGCCTGAGCACCGGCGCCTGAGAATGTCTTTGGTTAATCCCTCAAAGGGAACGACCATGTGAACGCCTAACTAGCCTGCACCCAAGTCGCCAAAGACCACATCTGGAGACTCCTGGCTCTCTAACTCTAGCTTTTAAATGAACCTGTTGGCCTACTGCACGAGTGGGAACTCATCCGTTCTCGCAGGTTCTGTAAAGCAGTGTAGAAAGATGTTGTCCTGTAGTGCACTCTATTAAATTACAGCTAACAGAATTGATTCGCTACACAGTCACTTTCCTTTCCTCCGTGCTTATGATCGTAATGGATTCAACTAATGTACAGTATCTGCTTTCATTTACAGGTCCCAAGGCTCTTTACATCACTCATCACTGTATTTCACTGACATAACAGAACCCTTGGTATTTTGGTATTTTATTGCGATCCCCATTAGCTGTTGCGAAAGTAGAAGCTACTCTTCCTGGGGTCCACACAAAACATGAAACATGACATAATACATCCCATCTGGTTTGGGCTTAGTGGGACTATCATTTGTTTTTCAACAGGACAATGACCCAACACACCTCCAGGCTGTGTAAGGGCTATTTTACCAAGAAGGAGAGTGATGGAGTGCTGCATCAGATGACCTGGCCTCCACAATCCCCCGACCTCAACCCAATTGAGATGGTTTGGGATGAGTCGGACGGCAGAGTGGGAACTCCTTAAAGACTGTTGGAAAAGCATTCCAGGTGAAGCTGGTTGAGAGAATGCTAAGAGTGTGCAAAGCTGTCATCAAGGCAAAGGGTGGCTATTTGATGAATCTCAAATATAAAATATATTTTGATTTGTTTAACACTTTTTTGGTTACTACATGATTCCATATGTGTTATTTCCATAGTTTAGATTTCTTCCCTATTATTCTACAATGTAAACTATTGTAAAAAAATAAAGAAAAACCATTGAATGAGTAGGTGTGTCCAAACTTTTGACTGGTAGTGTAGCTCCAAACAAAATGTTCCAACCCTGGTTTATATGAGGCCATAACACTCTCCAAATAAGTAAACACCAACACATTCAATTTCATGGCAGAAATTATAATTTTTTTTAAAAGAGAGAGTGAGTCAGGGTTTACTAGTGTTCTTTTAAATGGCTCCTGTGTTGATTATACTCCACAGAATGCCACAGTGTCTTTGGTTTACAGGTGACAGGTTGGAGACACGGTGGTGGTGGCAGGCCCCTCTTTAAGTGGTAAATGGGAAGTCACCAGCTGTTCAGGCAAGTATATCCAGGATCCTGCTTGGGAGCCATCTGTGCGCCCAGCCCCACATCATTAGTGAAAGAGAGTGAAAGAGGACTGTAGGCTGTGAGGACCGGATTAATATTCACACCTGTCACTCACTCCTGAGATCCCCCCTTCCCATCACCACCTGGCCCTGTTTGTTCCTCTCCCTCTCTCTCACTCAAATGTAAAAGTGCGCCCCTTTAAATTGCCACATTATCGCCACACATTGTCACAGAAAGAAAAGGAGACACAGGTCACGTTTGAATACTCTGAAAAAGCACCCTTCCTTCCTTCCATTCTTCCTTCCTGACAGAGAGAGACTGTTATCAGTGCTCCACCAGCTTGAGTCAACACATTGCTAATTTGCACCTCCACCTATCTGTTCCTCCTATTTACATGGCCATGTGTAGTTTCGTCCCACAACTAGCCATTTAAATTAACATTTATATGATCAATTTTGACTTTGACTTTTAATTTTACAGATGGCATTAATTTTAATGGGTAGTTGCGGGACAAAGCTAGGACATGAGGTGCAGTTGGTTTCCTTTCAAAGCGAAGAGTTGCGTTAACCACTTCAAACTGAGCCAGATACTAGATACAGAGACTTGGGTGGAGGGCACTGTATGACTAGATACAGAGACTTGGGTGGAGGGCACTGTATGACTAGATACAGAGACTTGGGTGGAGGGCACTGTATGACTAGATACAGAGACTTGGGTGGAGGGCACTGTATGACTAGATACAGAGACTTGGGTGGAGGGCACTGTATGACTAGATACAGAGACTTGGGTGGAGGGCACTGTATGACTAGATACAGAGACTTGGGTGGAGGGCACTGTATGACTAGATACAGAGACTTGGGTGTATGAGGCTATTTCTAATCAACCCTAACATAGTTTCTCAAGAGAAGCAAAAACAAAATCAAAACAAAATCAAACCATGGGAGCTGCTCAATTATAAGGATGACGTTATCTTCTCGGCTTAATTGCCTTTGTGACTCAAAGTGTTGATGCAATCCCTTTCCTGTGTTCTAATGAAAAAGTAGCAGCAGTCGAATCTGCCTTTGGATACCTCCTTGGATAAATTTTAATAGATTATAAAAATGGGGCCAGTCTCTCTCTCTCACTCTCTCCACTGTCAAACTAACACAAATCAAAAGGCTGCAAAAAAAAATAGGAGGAAAATGCAAATTAGGGATTGGGGAGGAACATTTTTTTAAACAAAAAGGGATAATACAATTACCCCTCCAGGGCTTCTTCTTTGTAAGGCCTCACAACAAACGATGTGTTGCGGAAATAAGACACCGATGTGTGATGAATAATATCAAAGTGAGTGTGCCGTATTGTATTTGTATTGATGTAGCTGCGTTAGCGTTAGGTACAGTAAATCTGCAGGCTTTCAGCTTCGTTCTCCCTCAGCAGATGAGCAAGTAACCTAGCTGTTCCTGAGGCAGGGAACAAACGCGCACCACTTTTCATCAAAGGTGAATCTCAATGATAAGCTCCACTGTTGGTTTATTTGATAACTTTAGTGTGCTCTTTCCAAAAGGAACTCTGGAAAAACTTGCTGTATCTTGGTCTGCACACCAATGTGCAATATGGATAACAACCCTCTTAGTTATTTATGAGACACAATCATGAGCTTCAAATGTGTCTATTTTTTTTATCCAAAAGAAAAATTACTATAGTATACTGTGGTATAAATTCTATAGTATTCACTGTAGTGTTTTTACAGAGTATTTTTGCAGAGAATACTGTAGTATTTACTGTAGTGTTGTGGACATGACTGTAGTATAGTGTAGTATTTACCATTTTTTTGCAGACATTACTGCAGTATTTACTATAGTGTTTTGGTTTTATTACCTTTGACATAGCAGTGGGGCTTACTTCTTGATGAAATATACTGGACAAAATATTCATGTTCCATAACCGGTAGGTACAGTCGGAAGTTTACATACAACTTAGCCAAATACATTTAAACTCTGTTTTTCACAATTCCTGACATTTAATCCTAGTAAAAAGTCCCTGTCTTAGGTCAGTTAGGATCACCACTTTATTTTAAGAATGTGAAATGTCAGAATAATAGTAGAGAGAATTATTTATTTCAGCTTTTATTTCTTTCATCACATTCCCAGTGGGTCAGAAGTTTACAAACACTCAATTAGTATTTGGTAGCATTGCCTTTTAATTGTTTAACTTGGGTCAAACGTTTCGGGTAGCCTTCCACAAGCTTCCCACAATAAATTGGCTGAATTTTGGCCCATTCCTCCTGACAGAGCTGGTGTAACTGAATCAGGTTTGTAGGCCTCCTTGCTCGCACACGCTTTTTCAGTTCTGCCCACACATTTTCTATAGGATTGAGGTCAGGGCTTTGTGATGGCCACTCCAATACCTTGACTTTGTTGTCCTTAAGCCATTTTGCCACAACTTTGGAAGTATGCTTGGGGTCATTGTCCATTTGGAAGACCCATATGCGACCAAGCTTTAACTTCCTGACTGATGTCAGGAAGACATGATGTCTTGAGATGTTGCTTCAATATCCACATAATTTTACTTCCTCATGATGCCATCTATTTTGTGAAGTGCACCAGTCCCTCCTGCAGCAAAGCACCCCCACAGCATGATGCTGCCACCCCTGTGCTTCACGGTTGGGATGGTGTTCTTCGGCTTGCAAGCTGCTCCATTTTTCCTCCAAACATAACGATGGTCATTATGGCCAAACAGTTCTATTTTTGTTTCATCAGACCAGAGGACATTTCTCCAAAAAGTAGGATATTTTATCCCCATGTGCAGTTGCAAACCATAGTCTGGCTTTTTTATGGCGGTTTTGGAGCAGCGGCTTCTTCCTTGCTGAGCGGCCTTTCAGGTTATGTCGATATAGGACTAGTTTTACTGTGGATATAGATACTTTTGTACCTGTTTCCTCCAGCATCTTCACAAGGTCCTTTGCTGTTGTTCTGGGATTGATTTGCACTTTTCTCACCAAAGTACGTTCATCTCTAGGAGACAGAACGCATCTCCTTCCTGAGCGCTATGACGGCTGCGTGGTCCCATGGTGTTTATACTTGCGTACTATTGTTTGTACAGATGAACATGATACCTTCAGGCGTTTGGAAATTGCTCCCACCTATTTCGATTTTCCCATGATGTCAAGCAAAGAGGCACTGAGTTTGAAGGTAGGCCTTGAAATACATTCACAGGTACACCTCCAATTGACTCAAATGATGTCAATTAGCCTTTCAGAAGTTTCTAAAGCCATGACATCATTTTCTGGAATTTTCCAAGCTGTTTAAAGGCACAGTCAACTTAGTGTATGTAAACTTCTGACCCACTGGAATTGTGATACAGTGAATTCTAAGTGAAATAATCTGAAAAACAATTGTTGGAAAAATTACTTGTGTCATGCACAAAGTAGATGTCCTAACCGACTTGCCAAAACTATAGTTTGTTAACAAGAAATGTGTGGAGTGGTTGAAAAACGAGTTTTAATGACTCCAACCTAAGTGTATGTAAACCTCCGACTTCAACTGTAGGTAGGTAGGTAGGTAGGTAGGTAGGTAGGTAGGTAGGTAGGTAGGTAGGTAGGTGGGTAGGTGGGTAGGTGGGAGGGTCTCAATGGAAAGTTCTGCACTTCTGCTCTTTTCTATGACCTGTAGGGAACACAATAAATGGTCTATCCTTGGCATATAGGTTCCTCACTTATGGGTGGCACAAATTGGGATATGGGGAAGGGGAATGGGCAGGGTATATGCAAATTAAATACTCTAGTATATACTGTAATATTGCCTAAGCGGATAACATACCACAGTGGACAAAATCCAAATGGCGGTGCATGGGGGGGATTTTTGGGGACCAGGTCACCCCCACCAAAAATAGGATTGGCAGATAAAGGCACCCAACCATTCCTGGCCTGTGCTGGCACCACACCATTCCTGCCACCAGAGCCTGGGCTGTTTCTGGTTAGATGACTCAAGGAGGGTACACAGTCCTCTCTGCTCTCTCTCTGTTGGGCAAACACTGGCCTGCCGGCTGTCGTAATATCCAAAGACCAGCGTTTTCACGTCGATTCCCCTTTGTTTGCTTCTTTTTTAGGAGGGGGTTAATGTATGCGTCTGTGGGGGGATGGGTGGCACTGAGTATTCAAGGTACACAAGGCTCAGACAGAGATCAAACAATGGACCATCATTAATCTCTTTCACCAACCACAGGTACGGGAGGGGAGGTCAGGGGCTTTGTCCTGTAGAGGGGTGCAGCCTGAGAGTGTGTGTGTGTGTGTGTGTGTGTGTGTGTGTGTGTGTGTGTGTGTGTGTGTGTGTGTGTGTGTGTGTGTGTGTGTGTGAAGGGTGGGGGGGGTGTCCAGCCAGACACAAAAACAGCCACTCACATCTGAGGCCAGAGCTAATGTCATTGTCTTTGAGGACAGCACCCTCAATGTTGGCCCATTGTTCATGTAATTGGAGAGCATATGTTTCCAGTGACAGTGTAACATGTTCTCAGGCCAATGGTTTCTGAAGTCATAATGCTTATTTTCAGCTTTCTGTCTGTTCTAATGAATGCACATACAGCCACAAAGTGACTATGGTCTGTCTGTTAGGTCTTTTTCGCTTTTCATGATTTGCATAGAGTAATGATTACTTCAATATTAAACATAATAGACTCTGATCTGTCCATACTGAAACAATAATTGCTTATTGTTTTGGTAGCGCACATAATTATGCTTTTAGATAACAAGAGTTATGAATCTTTTCTCAGAAAACTGTCCCTAGAGTTCTTGTGTGTCCTCACGACTAATTGATCAAACCCATTATAGAGCATGATTCATGAATGTACTCCAATTATCCAAATGTCATAGTATTTTTTTAATGAACAACATGGTTTTGATGAGTGGATTGCCAAGTCAGTGTTTCAGTTCTATATTTGGTTTATTCAAAGAAGTATTGGCCACAACCCTGTCTATTCATGACATGTTCATGCTTAACATTACTCAAATTGACACAATAAGCCTATCCTGCTGTAGGCCTCATTTAGTCATTTTAATTTCACCATAAGTGCTTTTTGCCTATAAAGACAAGCAAGTTGTAAAACTTGATGCGATAGGCTTGTATAAACTACACCGTATCGGTTAATTTAGTTAGTTTGAAATGATTTAATAAAACTCAGTCGCAAAAAAAATATTAAATGGAGAATTCTATGAATTGTCAGTAAATGTTTACCACCGCACGAGAAGGCTTGCATGGTCTGGGCGGAGTGTGGTAGCGGTCCCAGCCAATCAGACAGTTTTTTCTCAACCACGGAATATCGACAGAAGTTGAGACAGGCAGTCTGGAGTAAGTCTGAACCACGATGAATGCAATAAACCGTTGTCTCGTGTTAATAGTCCTGTCCTTTGGGACTAGGATTGAAGAAAATGATGGTAAGTGAGCGAGGCTATGTCCTGCCAATTGTTTTTTTCCTCCAATATGTTCTGGCCACGAAGTTTGATTTCGGGGCGTCCGTTGTTGCTCTTTGTTTCAAGAAGCGCCAGCCTAAGACTCTTTCAAAGATGGCGCAGGTCAAAGCAAGCTGCGCTGTCATTGGAATGTTTATTGTTTAGAGAATGTATGCGAAAAAAAAGAGAACAAGAGGAAAGAGCTAAATGTCTCATGCACCTCGGAGGGCTTCGGCTTTAGTCCAGGATCAAAGCGGGATACACTCTGGTCAAGTCATTTGCAACCTGCTGTGCTCGAGCTTTGACTGATTTAAGTTAGATAGTATTTCTCATTTGAGAAAATACAAAGTTGGCATCCTGCACAGCTGTTTGTGTTATCGGCCTTAATCATTAATTTATTGTGCTGGACACGGACAGAGGAATGTACTGCGTGCTGAAGAAAGCCATGGCCTGGACAGTCCTGCCATGAGGCTATGTTTTGCATTTGTGTCCGTGTAACTAAATAGTCGCAGCTACTACGTTAGCTAACTAGCTGTCTATTTTGAGGGAGGATTCCCGTTAGATATCTACAAATACTTGTTCAGTCAACAGAGAAGAGATGGATTTGGTTTAATTTGAAACCTAGCTATAGTGTAGCTTTCCAGTTGGCTATAACTCATCTTCTATTTAGCTTGTCTTTTATTGTTGCTACAGTATGCATTCGCTAGTTACTCGTGCCTTTCTTGTAAAACAGATAGCTACGGTTTCAAAGGTGTTGACAGTTAAGTTAAAAGCAAGCTAGCTAATGCTAGTGACCGATCAAGGGGCTATTTAAAGTCATGCTCATTTGTACGAAGTTGCTCTCGTGTGAGCTTTGCTGAGAGCTGAACTTGCAACATTTTGTTCCATTTGCTCGTTCCATTTGACTTTCATCTCACTCGTGATGATACAAAATAGCCACTCTTTTCTTGACACACAAAGAACGAAGCAGTAAGCGATTGCTAGCAACATGTGGCGCAAAGGTTACTCGGACACCCCAAAGATAGCTAATATAAGGTAAATGTACTTCACCAAACATATGTGTAACAGCTAATCTATTTCAATTTGTTGATCAGTTTTATGAATTTTGCTCGAAATTCTAGACAAACTGAGCTACAACTATAGCTAGTGTGCTGGGCAGCTATCTTGCAACATTTGCTAACCAGCTAATTGAACATCGCGAGACAACCCACAATAACAAAGACTTTAACACCCATTTCTATGCTTTCTATATCCCTAATGTCGATTATTGTACATTTCATGACGGCTATATGGCTGACAGCATGTATTCACGCTTTACATGTTTCACGAGACTCTTGATTTCCTTCATCCTAAATATCGTTTTTGCTGCTTTGTTGAAAAAACGACTGTTCTTTGTATGAAAGTCAACCTGTGATTACCACAAACTTACTTCATTCATTATTACATTTTTACAAGAATATAGAATGATTCTGCTGGTTTGGAACCTCACAATATTCCTTTGTGTGGATGGAGGGAGAGTCGATGCAAGCATGAATACATCTCAGATCACAGTGGTTGTATCTTGATGTAAAGAGAACCATTGAGGTAAAAGGTTCTGATATGTTTATCCTGTGACCTTAAATAACCTTATTAATACTCAATTGGTATGTCGACCTGCAGAGGATTTGTCAATTTTTTTGAAATACCACTGACATGCTCTGGTGACATGGGAGCTGAAAGGAGGCAGGATAATTTGCATCAGAATGTAATGAAATCAATAACCTTGACGCGTATAATGCCACTGCTAAAGGAGCAGACCACTTACTCTAATTGAAGGTGTTGGACTTCTGTTTGTTTTTTCTACACCCATAAGAAGCTTAGCATTAGGCTATCTGTGCATTTTGTGGAAGTGTTTTTGTGTAAGATAGGGGATGAATCCTCACTTCCACACCCCAGAATATTTGATGCCGTCACCGCTGTCATCAATAATTCACAGCTTCAAGACAGACCAGATATGAAATAGTTCATGTAAATGCACACACTATAATTGTACATGTCCTTCGGCTTGTTGTGGATAGTAGCCTAGTGCTCACATACATGCTGTCGGTAACATCTATGACTCTCTGAAGTCAGACAATAATCCATCAATTGTCAATCAGATTGGTCCTCCTACCCATGCTGTTTACATCATGGGACCTCTCTAAACAGACTACAATTCCATCACCTTTATTTTAGATACATTTGTAGCTACATTGGATGGGATGTTAGTCACAAGCAGTTCATTTCACATCATCTGTGGAGACAGCTGGTGTTTGACCTTTGCATCCTCCGGTGACCTTTTGCAAACCTCATTACTGTCCAGCACAGAGCTCCCATGGTGCTCAACACGCTCACAGAATTCTGTGCGCCGGAGCCCCCTTTTCATTTTGGATCTGCATAAAACTTGCATTGCTTGCTCCCTGCAGACGGTGCAAGAAAACAGCACATTTTCGTCAGGGAAATAAAAAGATGTGCAGCTTAGTTTAAGTGACATCTCTGGGGTGCCATGTCTGAAAATAAGACTACATCAAAAGCTCTAACTGCCTGTGTTACCATGTCCACGCTGCGTCAGAATATCAAGTGGGGGATCAACTCCAGGCTTCGAATGACACAGAGCAAGACTTATGAAGCTCTGTCACATCATAACCTTTTTCCCCTTTCCCTCTTCTCTGAACCTCTATGGACAATTACAAGGCCCACGAACAGTGAGCTCCCCCCACTAGTCAAAGAGGGGTGTTTGCTACGGTCAATACAGTAACGCTGCCTTTTGGTCAGAGGAATCTGAAGCATCCGAGACTGCCTGTTGTCCTGGCTTAAGGAACCACAACTAATATGAGAAGTTGTCTTTGTGCCAGCTGTGATTGGATTCAGGGGCAGTGATGCGTTCAAACGGCCCCACTTTCAGCGGCATCGAGAATTCTGCTGGGATTGTGGCTTTTTAAAGAACAGAGTGATAGACAGCCCTATGATGTGCTGGGCTTTTGGTTTAGTTGTTTTTCTACTTTCTTATCCCTCCAATTGCCTGCGTTTAGGCTTACAGGTTTCGAATAAATGTTGAGGGAGCTGTGAGCATTCTTTTTCAGTTAAAATGCTCTAGCAATTCTGCCAGGAAGGAAGTACATTGAGCCTTCTCCTCACGCATTTCCGTTGGACATAGTCTAGGCCTACCTGTTTTTGTAATCCCTATTAATCTGTTACTACCTTTCTCTCCCCCAATTGCTCTACAGATACTCGTATCAAGCAACTCTATGCATTGCTTTTATGTCCTTTATGTCCTTAATGGCCTCCCGTCCTGGATTAAAACCAACCCGTTCCCTCAATTTCAGAAACGGTCAACTGTGTACATAGCCACATGAAACAGTAGCTCCACCGCACTGAGTAGTTCAATGTTTATCGTACTCATCTGCCTCACCTGCCTTGTCTCACCACTAGCAGTGTTGTAGCATAATTATTTTGTCTCCGGGTTTCTTCAACTTTCGTCAGTCTGTGTGTTTCTGCCCTGCAGTAACCTCTGTGTGGAGGCTCCACAGAAGAATGTGTGTCCAGTCCAGTGTGTGGCAACAGCCATTTGGTTAGCCTAATGGCCAGGGTGGGAAATCAACATTTTGGTCCACCAGCCACTGTGGCAGGTTGATAAAAAAGTGGCTGGTAGAATTTCATTTTCCAGCCAAAATATTATTTTCTTGTCGTTTCAAAAACAATACATGTATTACTAGTAAGAAGTAATGGGGTATATTGCTTCAATTCATTTTTGTTACCTGTGTATTTTAACCAATGAATGTTAAAATTAATAATTTTGATCCAATAGTAAAAACAGATAAACAGTTCTACAACTGAACATCAAGAATCAACAAAGTGCCTGACCTGACACAATGCTGTACAAGGAGTACATGATGTGCTCCTAAGTACAAATGTAGAAGCACACAAATACATCTAGGAGAACATTGATTAAAAGGTCATGAATAAACGTTTTTGGGAGTGATCCATGCTCAATGAAGCACAATCATTAGGTGAGAAATGTTTTCAGCTGGCACTTTAAGGTGGGCTTTCCAAACTTTCACTCAGGCCCCCCTTCCAGGATTGGGGAACATCCCATGAGCACAAGCACTGTTCATGACACAAACTGTTCACACTCCTCTTGTTGGCGGAGAGAACATTTTTCAGGTTTAAAGATTATTTCCTGCAATTCTACCCATTTTGTCATGAGGTGCAGATAAAACCCTAGGGGGGCGTGCCCCCAGTTTGGGAACCACTGCTTTAAGGAACAGACCATTACAATGGTAACTTGGGCACTCGCTTGTGTGTGATTTACATTTGTCATTTAGCAGACGCTCTTATCCAGAGCGACTTACAGTTAGTGAGTGCATACATTTTCATACTGCCCCCCCCCCCGTGGGAAACAAACCCACAACCCTGGCGTTGCAAGCGCTTTGGGGACTTGAACAAAGTCTCAGACTTTGATGTCTTCCTAGCAGCAGACAGTTGCAGCAAACTCAAACTAACATTGAAAAACAACCTTGCATGTTACATTTATACATTTTCTACATTTAGCAGACACTCTTATCCAGAGCGACTTACAAGAGCAATTTGGGTTAAGTGCCTTGCTCAAGGGCACATCAACAGATTGTTCACCTAGTCAGCTTGGGGATTCGAACCAGCGTCCTTTCGGTTACTGGCCCAACGCTCTTAACCACTAGGCTACCTGCTGTCCCATGTGAACAAAACGATGTAACTGGCCAAGAAACACGAGGACAAAGTCACACTTTAGTAGCCTTTCTTGTCAATTCGACCAACTTCTACATATGGGCTTTGGATAATTATTTATTTTTTAAATCCCAAATGCTTTGTGTGACCACCCACCAACATGGCTGGTGAAATATACATTCTTACCCGCAATGACAAAATCTACCCGCATTTGGCGAGAGTTAATTTCCAACCCTGAATTTGGAGCTCTTTGAGCTGGCTGCATCAAACCAAATAAGTGCCCTCTCAGGCCTGCCTCGCTCCAGTAACAAAAGGGCAGGTTTACGACTCCTCCCTGTGCCTCCAAGAAGGCTTGGTTCGCTGGGTATTTATAAAGAACACTTAGTCTTGTGCTCTGACACACCAGCAATTAGTACAGCCTCCGGCAAAGAGAGGGACGAAAAAGTTAGCACTTCAGCATTGACTGGTACTCGCTGTGCGACTCTTATTGCTCCTTTGCCGTATGAAGTCTAATTAACACGTCAGGATAGTAGCAAACATCAGCAGAAATGCCATGGGCAGGCCAGGCATACACAAACAGACTTTTCAAATGGCTGTGAAGAGGCCTTGCAGGCTTGTGTATATATCTTGAACACTGTAGTAGGCTATTGTACAAGATATGGTCGCCCACAAACCCATTGCAGTATTGATAGTTGAAAAGTAGGCCTTTTTTACACATTGTTCGGATGAATGTGTTCAACCATTTATGCAGCAATTATGCTTTTTAAACACATTTAAGACATTGTCCAATCTCTTAATGAAACTAGATAATTGTGTATTTTGCTGTCAAATGTTATTGCTGTGATTTAAAGCCTTTAAGCTCCATGCTCAGACTTGTAGCACTTACCTGCTAGTTGTAAAATGTCACCAAATTGAGTAAGCCGCAGCAGCAACAAACCCATCTAAACCAGTTATTTTTTAAATTCAAGGCCAATTGTGTTTTTTTTTTATTATTCATTATGCAGATCCTACTACCTTGAGGTATTTTGTGGGCTATTTTGCGAAAACATTCATTGGTAACCGACTGTCACATCCCAGTGAGTCAGTGAAGCATCTGAGCTGGTAGAGCTGAAGGTCTCTGCCGAACAGCTTGCATCAACGGGAGACGCTTTCTCTTAAATCAACCTGATGCATATTCATAAGAGGACTCGTTCAGCCATTCTCATGTTTATGTTGAATGTCTGCTTGCTGGGAATTGGCCGTTAACTGTATTTAAACTCACTGCTCCCTCGATGCATCTGTGAAAAACGGCGTTTGACTTTTTATTTTGACTTGCTGTTTTAACCTACTAAGAATAATATTCGTAAATGATCATATAACCCATTTGTTGTGACACGTAGGTCTAATTGAGAGAACTAACGGATGTGCTTAAACGCTCCCTTTTGCCTCCAGTTCCTTTTTGAGAGTCCTACACCCTAAGCTTGTGCTTTTGTTTCTGCTTAAGCAGCCAGACAAAGCTGTGTATTTGTCCGTGAGGCTGCAGGGGGAGGTTCTGGTCTGTGTGGCGATGGTCTGAGAGGACGGTCCACCTCACCCATCCCCACATCTGGTCTGGACAAAAGCCCTGCCATAATGGAGGTGACGGGGGGAGGGCCGGGGAGCGGGGCAGGCCGTGACCTATGGAAATGACCCTGGAGAGCAGTGTTCGCTGAATAAGGGGAAAGAACAAACTGGCTGATTTTTAAGGAAATTAGTGGGGGCAGGGGAACGTGCAGCCTGTATACTTGTGTGTATATGTACTCTTGCCAGATGCGTGTGTGCACCCTTTACTCCACGTGATACCTACATGCTGTGCCACACCACCTTTCAAGGTAACGCTGTACGGGGAGCCTACAGGGATTGCAGTTGCCAGGAGACGGGAGTAATTAATTTGATTGTGCATGAAGGTGAGCGCGAGCTGGAGTGAGGGGTAGCATTGATGATAGACCCACGTGACTTCGCACCACACCCCCCCTCTTCACCCTCTGCCACTCCTCTCCACCTGGCCTAGGGAATTAGTTGCTACTGCTTATTATCTATCCTGTTGCCTAGTCACTTTACCCATATTTACAGTGAGGGGAAAAAAGTATTTGATCCCCTGCTGATTTTGTATTTTTGCCCACTGACAAAGAAATGATCAGTCTATAATTTTAATGGTAGGTTTATTTGAACAGTGAGAGACAGAATAACAACAAAAAAATCCAGAAAAACGCATGTCAAAAATGTTATAAATTGATTTGCATTTTAATGAGGGAAATAAGTATTTCACCCCCTCTCAATCAGAAAGATTTCTGGCTCCCGGGTATCTTTTATACAGGTAACGAGCTGAGATTAGGAGCACACTCTTAAAGGGAGTGCTCCTAATCTCATTTTGTTAACTGTATAAAAGACCTGTCCACAGAAGCAATCAATCAATCAGATTCCAAACTCTCCACCATGGCCAAGACCAAGGAGCTCTCCAAGGATATCAGGGACAAGATTAAAGACCTACACAAGGCTGGAATGGGCTACAAGACCATCGCCAAGCAGCTTGGTGAGAAGGTGACAACAGTTGGTGTGAGTATTCGCAAATGGAAGAAACACAAAAGAACTGTCAATCTCCCTCGGCCTGGGGCTCCATGCAAGATCTCTCCTCGTGGAGTTGCAATGATCATGAGAACGTTGAGGAATCAGCCCAGAACTACACGGGAGGATCTTGTCAATGATCTCGAGGCAGCTGGGACCATAGTCACCAAGAAAACAATTGGTAACACACTATGCCGTAAAGGACTGAAATCCTGCAGCGCCCGCAAGGTCCCCCTGCTCAAGAAAGCACATATACAGGCCCGTCTGAAGTTTGCCAATGAACATCTGAATGATTCACAGGAGAACTGGGTGAAAGTGTTGTGGTCAGATGAGATGAAAAAATCGAGGTCTTTGGCATCAACTCAATTCGGCGTGTTTGGAGGAGGAGTAATGCTGCCTATGACCCCAAGAACACCATCCCCACCGTCAAACATGGAGGTGGAAACATTATGCTTTGGAGGTGTTTTTCTGCTAAGGGGACAGGACAACTTCACCTCATCAAAGGGACGATGGACGGGGCCATGTACCGTCAAATCTTGGGTGAGAACCTCCTTCCCTCAGCCAGGGCATTGAAAATGGGTCGTGGATGGGTATTCCAGCATGACAATGACCCAAAACACACGGCCAAGGCAACAAAGGAGTGTCTCAAGAATAAGCACATTAAGGTCCTGGAGTGGCTTAGCCAGTCTCCAGACCTTAATCCCATAGAAAATCTGTGGAGGGAGCTGAAGGTTCGAGTTGCCAAACGTCAGGCTCGAAACCTTAATGACTTGGAGAAGATCTGCAAAGAGGAGTGGGACAAAATCCCTCCTGAGATGTGTGCAAACCTGGTGGCCAACTACAAGAAACGTCTGACCTCTGTGATTGCCAACAAGGGTTTTGCCACCAAGTACTAAGTCATGTTTTGCAGAGGGGTCAAATACTTATTTCCCTCATTAAAATGCAAATCAATTCATAAGATTTTTGACATGCGTTTTTCTGGATTTCTTTGTTGTTATTCTGTTTCTCACTGTTCAAATAAATCTACCATTAAAATTATAGACCATTTCTTTGTCAGTGGGCAAACGTACAAAATCAGCAGAGGATCAAATACTTTTTTCCCTCACTGTACATATCTACCTCAGTTACTGTTACGAGAATTTCTATCTCTAATTCAACCTAAGCTTGAAGGTCCACAACCCACAAGGATTATCTGTATCTTTATTCATGGAGAGCTCTGGCGCCCAAAACACATACACTCCTGTTTTATACCTCGACACACAAAGGCACCCTGCTCCGCCCACCTCTAGGAGGCCCCCTGTTTCCTCAGTCCCCTTCACCCTGGAATGTTTAGTCCCGCCCCCCTCTGTTAGTAGGTTGACAATACATTATAATTCTAACAGAGTTCACACATTTATACTGTATTTGGGGTGAAATCCTTTAGTCATTATTCTTAAAATACAAATTAATCTAACAGTTACCTCGTACCGCTGCACATCAACTCGGTGCTGGTACCCCGTGTATATAGCAAAGTTATTGTTACTCATTGTGTAATTTATTCCTCGTATTATTTTTCTATTTTTCTGTGTGTGTTGTTGGGAAGGGGCTGTAAGTAAGCATTTCACTGTTAGTCTACACCTGTTGTTTATGTTTTTATTTGAGCTGGGCTACCCGAAGGCTGGCTGGGTGAGGCAAAGCACACATACCCCAGCCACATGCTAAGCTATGGATCAAAGCAGGTTACATTAGCCTGTGTGTGTGTGTGTGTGTGTGTGTGTGTGTGTGTTTGTTTTTTAAGGAACAGCAGCGACTAAGACAATTTACATAGTAGCGCAGAGAGGATGAGGTGAATTGAGTTCACACCGATTTGGCAACGAGTGTGATACTCAAACATTAGTCACATTGTGTGTAGCATGCTGACCCATCGCTCCACACGCGACACACCCTCTCCGATCTCCAAATGCGTTTTATCTTGCCCTCAGGTTTAGCCTTACTATCGACAGGTGTGTAACCTAAGCTTATGCTCATACCAGTAGGGCTGGCACAATTACAGTATAACTGACAGTTATGGATGAAGATGTCATGAAAATATAACAACAGTCAGACAGTGTGTGTGGAACGAACAGCTGAACAGGCATTCGTGTGATTGAGTCCGTTTCTGCTGTTACATGGACTCTACAACGTGATAACTTTGTTGCTCCTTGCTGAAACAAGCAAGGTGTTGTAGAAAACAAGTCTTCAGTTGCCTAGGCAACACTCCCATCCCTGCAGCAGCACATGGCGAGGAGAAAACATCATTATTTTGTTGCTATTTGAACGGTTATGACGGTGACCGCGGTCATTTGGCTGCCGATTTAACTTGAATATATGTAACTACATTTGTGCGAAGACTGATGCTTTGTTTGCTGTTGTTTTAACCCACACGATTACACCAAGGAGAGTAATTAGTGTAGCCTAATTATTTATTTGAAGGAGGAAGTACAGGGCACCCTAAAACCAAACACCTTGCGCTTCCCTCCCTACAATACGGCGACTGCAGGGGGCACAGTCCAGTATTCAAAATGCATATGGCTACTTGACTTAGCTTTGCACACAGTAAGAATTGTTCAAATTAGATTTTACAGGAGATGCGTTTTGAAGTGTTTATAGGTGATGATGAAAACCCATGGCGTTAGAATAGGAACATTTTATTCAAGCATCTAGAGCGAAGTGCTTTTGCTATGATTCCGCCACAAAATATAGCCTAGTTGTTTTGTGGTGAAATGACAGTCTCCTTTCCCACCGGCATGTAGAAGACATTTGTATTTCAAAGTGCTTAAAAGGTTTGTGAGCTCAAAAGGCCAGCGCTTCAGTTCATTGGAGCCTAATCTCCCATGCAAAGAAACACTTCTGCCTGTAATCTTGTCATGTTTTTTTTAGGCCTCTCCAAACATTGCTGAATCTCCTTGTAGTTATGACACTCATTAGCCGGAGAGAACTCTCAGCCCCAGGTGAACATGTTTCAAGAATAGTGAGCTGAAGTAAAGTAGGCTATGTATAACTTCAGTGTTTATCTTGATAGCTAGATCTGTCTTGGTGCTCTCAGCAGCAGAGGGCTGATGCCTGACCAGGTTGGTCGGCGCTAGGGCTGGTGCGGTGACCATATTACATCCACACTGGCAGTCATGACTGCAGTAAAATTCCACGTGACCGTTGAGTCACGGTAATCTCCTCTTATGCACTCTGGACATACAGTGGGGAAAAAAAGTATTTAGTCAGCCACCAATTGTGCAAGTTCTCCCACTTAAAAAGATGAGAGAGGCCTGTAATTTTCATCATAGGTACACGTCAACTATGACAGACAAAATGAGAATTTTTTTTCCAGAAAATCACATTGTAGGATTTTTAATGCATTTATTTGCAAATTATGGTGGAAAATAAGTATTTGGTCAATAACAAAAGTTTCTCAATACTTTGTTATATACCCTTTGTTGGCAATGACACAGGTCAAACGTTTTCTGTAAGTCTTCACAAGGTTTTCACACACTGTTGCTGGTATTTTGGCCCATTCCTCCATACATATCTCCTCTAGAGCAGTGATGTTTTTGGGCTGTCGCTGGGCAACACGGACTTTCAACTCCCTCCAAAGATTTTCTATGGGGTTGAGATCTGGAGACTGGCTAGGCCACTCCAGGACCTTGAAATGCTTCTTACAAAGCCACTCCTTCGTTTTCCGGGCGGTGTGTTTGGGATCATTGTCATGCTGAAAGACCCAGCCACATTTCATCTTCAATGCCCTTGCTGATGGAAGGAGGTTTTCACTCAAAATCTCACGATACATGGCCCCATTCATTCTTTCCTTTACACGGATCAGTCATCCTGGTCCCTTTGCAGAAAAACAGCACCAAAGCATGATGTTTCCACCCCCATGCTTCACAGTAGGTATGGTGTTCTTTGGATGCAACTTTGTCCTCCAAACACGACAACTTGAGTTTTTACCAAAAAGTTATATTTTGGTTTCATCTGACCATATGACATTCTCCCAATCCTCTTCTGGATCATCCAAATGCACTCTAGCAAACTTCAGACGGGCCTGGACATGTACTAGCTTAAGCAGGGGGACACGTCTGCCACTGCAGGATTTGAGTCCCTGGCGGCGTAGTGTGTTACTGATGGTAGGCTTTGTTACTTTGGTCCCAGCTCTCTGCAGGTCATTCACTAGGTCCCCCCGTGTGGTTCTGGGATTTTTGCTCACCGTTCTTGTGATCATTTTAACCCCACGGGGTGAGATCTTGCGTGGAGTCCCAGATCGACGGAGATTATCAGTGGTCTTGTATGTCTTCCATTTCCTAATAATTGCTCCCACAGTTGATTTCTTCAAACCAAGCTGCTTACCTATTGCAGATTCAGTCTTCCCAGCCTGGTGCAGGTCTACAATTTTGTTTCTGGTGTCCTTTGACAGCTCTTTGGTCTTGGCCATAGTGGAGTTTGGAGTGTAACTGTTTGAGGTTGTGGACAGGTGTCTTTTATACTGATAACAAGTTAAAACGGGTGCCATTAATACAGGTAACGAGTGGAGGACAGAGGAGCCTCTAAAAGAAGAAGTTACAGGTCTGTGAGAGCCAGAAATCTTGCTTGTTTGTAGGTGACCAAATACTTATTTTCCACCATAATTTGCAAATAAATTCATAAAAAATCCTACAATGTGATTTTCTGGATTTTTCTTTTCTCAATTTGTCTGTCATAGTTGACGTGTACCTATGATGAAAATTACAGGCCTCTCTCATCTTTTTAAGTGGGAGAACTTGGACAGTTGGTGGCTGACTAAATACTTTTTTCCCCCACTGTACGTTGGTAGTACCCAACTTGCTAACAACCATCAGGTCCTAATGGCCTGGTACTCAGGGTTCTATTGTCCCTCTAACCAGTCTGACATCAATACAAATGCAATTGAAAATCACATCAAACACTTATCAAAACAGTATCGTGCTTTTAAAACTCACCTCGCTGTGATGATCAATTTGAAGAAAGAAGTTCAACAACAGGTTGAAACGGAGTGTAAAACATGGTTGTTGTGGATGTTGTTTCAAAGTCTTAACACAACGAAATGGACAGTGCTTTCTAAGGGGATGATTAATAAAAAACAGCCATATGCATATTTGAGCTTATGCATACGCAAAGGTTTATGAGCACAAGCCCCCACCCCTCCCAAATAATTGGTGTAGCCTATACTCCAAAGTAAAAAAAAATAGAGGCCTTTGTGGACTGTATTATGCATACTGGATTGCATGATTTACCTTATGCTACGCTCCAACATTTCTATCCACCAGCCTAGTCATTTTAATTGGGTCACACATTACCTTTAGCTATACAGAATATTTTTCAACACCATGCATTTCCATCTACTCCTCTCTCTCCTTTATTCCTTTCTCGAGCGTGCAGAGGGGCTGTCAACAGTTTAGTGAAATAAGTTATGTTGCGAAAACATGTTACTATTGATGTTCCCGAACAGATTTCACTTGTTTTCCCAAATTAAGCACTGGGTAGCTGCAGGAACAGGGTTGGAGAGCCCATGGAATACGGAATATCACCTGTCGCGCAGCGAGAGCATGCTCCTCAAACAGTGGTTGATGCGTGGAATAAGTGTTCTTATTTATTTCTCAGCTGCTCATATTAAGTAAACACAGTTCCATTATAAAAACCAAAGTAGCCTACCCTGCATCATTGAAAAACTGACAAGTTGGAAAACGTGCAGCCTCCATTTGCTATTTGAGTGCATAGCCTACGGATGACATTTGTTTTCCCTCCTGCTCATTTGATAATGTGCCATTCTCAATCTAAACTAATTTTATATACTATTAAAGACAAGATTAAATTGAGAATAGTCTGACATGCTGACCGTACGCACGTGCGTGTTGATTTTTTCCACCCACACCAGACGCGATCAGGACATGCAGGTTGAAATATCAAAACAAACTCTGAACCAACAGGTCGAAAAGCATTAAACATGTATGGCAATTTAGCTAGCTAGCTTGCTGTTGCTAGCTAATTTGTCCTGGGATATAAACATTGGGTTGTTATTTTACCTGAAATGCACAAGGTCCTCTACTCCGACAATGAATCCACAGATAAAATGGTAAACAGAGTTCAGGCTTCTTCTTCTTTGGACTTTATATGGCGGTTGGCAACCAACATTAAGATGCATTACCACCACCAACTGGACTGGAGTGTGGACCTCAGTTTATCTTTCAATCAGCCACGTGGGTATATGCTCCTAAAAACCAATGAGGAGATGGGAGAGGCGGGACTTTCAGCGCGTCAAGCGTCACAAATAGAACCAAGTTCTATTTTAGCGACTGGCTATGCAGACGCACGCGAGCAGTGTGGGTGCAATGATTGAATAACATGTATGTGTAAATGTATTTTGCAGCGCACGCGACGCAAGCGGTTTGGTCAGCAAGTGATGGGTGAAAATATGATCACTTGATGAGAGAACCGCTGTGCAGCCTGAGGCAAGGAATAGAGCGCATGCTTTTTTTTCCCGACTTTCTCAAATCATGCAGCCCATATATGTTTTCATTTCTAAGACAGTCTAAGGTTTTTATAATTCCCAACTAAAGTTGCCAAATAACTCTAAATCTAGCATATATGACCTGTTTCAAATGATCACTTTTACGCTCAACATAGCCACTTAATATGTGTGCACACTCGGTTCGGAATGGGAAAGATATCCTTTTTATTTTATTCAGCTAAGTTCAATTATATTCTTCTTACTATAAAAATAATATAAAATAATGTCACAGGACTTATAAGCATACCTTGTCAGCCAAATGAACAAGCCTACAGCCTATGGCATGGCGCATAGCCAGATAACATACAGTAGGCCAACTCATATTCTGTTTTTCTGAAATACATTTTCTTCATATTATAATGTTTCTTTAGACCTGACTAAAATAAATAATGGATTAATTGTAATGGTGTATATTACATTTATTTGTTTTATAGATTTTTTTTTAATGTAGATGTTCCAAATGCGGACATCACCGGTTGTATGCAGCTTTTATGCTTGGAGGCCTGGAGATGCTAAACTTGTTTATGTTAATTAACGGTCAATTACTGCAGACTTTTGCATGACAATAACCGGCTGACAAAATGTCTTGACCGCCACAGCCCTAGTCAGAGCCGATGACGCAGAAAGCTGTCAGTGGATTGTCAAGAGAACCCTGAGATTAAAAAAGAGCATTGGTACAAGAACCCCTGTAATTACAGGCTGACTTGAAGAGAATGTCCTAAAAGAGAGTTAAAGCCACAATCTGGAAGATGGGCTGCATGTCAGTAGTGGACCATTGACAAAAATGTAACCAGTGACACCCCATGACATGGTCACATTCCAATAGCTCTTGATTTACATGATATACTGCATCTGTCAAGGAATAATATTCCATGAGAGCAAGGTGACTTTTTTTCTGCATGAGTTACAGTTATAGTTATAATTTGTTTAGTCTCATGACTGTAAATCTTACTGCGCTTTAATGACTGAAGGAAATGCTGACAAAGAACTTCTCTGCAATTTGCAGGTAAAGTCAAAATCTGCTTTATACATGGGTCACCAAAGACCCACCATTTTATGCTAGAAAACACTGGCTATGGATCGGCGCAGTCGATACACCACAAAAAAATGAGCAAGGAATCATTTTTTTCTTATCTCCTCTGCTCTCTCTCTCTTTGCTGCTGCATAGCCATTGAACGGGCCGCTCTGCTGTTGAGTGCAAGATAATTCAATTACTGCATTAGAGGTCTCCGAAGATGTGAAATCCAATTGCCATTGATTTCTGAAATATGAAGCGGTTGTCTTTTGCCTCGCTTTTTGCTGTGCACCGGGTATTAGATTAAACTTTCTACCGTCCGTTTCATTTGCAGCCTCTCTGGGGGCTCGTCGGTGCAGCAGGCACTTGAAGCCTGGTCTTGGCAAACTCCTCTCCCCCTCTCCTCTCCCCCTAATGCTGTTAAACAATTGCTTATTTAGTCGTATCAGATTGTGCTAGGCCTATATGGAATGAAGTTAATTGGAGGCGTTGGAGGACTTCAATGACTCCTCATGATATGGCTCACCAAAATGCCAGTGTAATTTGCAAAGGTCTTTGTTGCTCAAATTTAACGGGGGGGGGGGGGGGGGGGGGGGGGGTTCTTGATGACCGCATGTTGTTTCATTCAAATGTGGCGTCGCCCTCCGAAACAAGTTAACCCTCTGCGGCTCGCTGTTGACAGGCATGGACCCTTATCAGTGTGAAATAGGATCAACTTCGCACATTCTCAGCTTTATCTGGAATAATGATTTTTCAGTGTTGTGTTGCATAGGAAGGAAATAGGAGAAATCCCTTGATTTGGTTCTGACAGTGAGTGACCTGAATGGCCCTAGGCTAGCCTATCCTAAACGTCCTTGCTGTCTGTCAGTACATCTCATTTGTACCTGGAGAGACCAGACGTTTCCTCAGTGCCTTCTACCTAGGACCAGCCCCAGGACCAGTCATGGCTCCACAGTGCAGACACCTGACGGCTGGCGCCCACTTCACCTGTCAGTCTGCTCACACACAGTCCTGTGCCCCAGGCCTACTACCCAGAGGACCACAACACTGGATGTTTTGAGGATGGAGAGAAGTCAAGAGTGTTTTGTATCGGGTGTTGTCTTCCGTGAAGGCTAGGACTGTCTCACACAACAGACATCTTATTTAACTTGCCAGTTCTTTCAATCGGTCCTACCGTCTCTTAGTAACAGTTGGAACATTGATGTTAATGTAGTAGATCAGCGTTTTGGTTTTTGCCCTAACACTTCATGTCATCTGTCCACTCTATTTGGGTGGTGGCGTTCGGCACTTGGCAGACTTCTCAGTTTGCTGACCCCTGTCCAAAAATGGTCTCTTGGCTTTGGGGCTCAGGCAGCAGTCCTCCCCGAAACCATTTTGGCCGTGCTCTTTGGCACTGTGATGTGACTATGCCAGCCTCCCCAAATATACCCCCTACCCTCATTTATCATCCCTCTGTCTCTCTTTCTCCTATCTTCTCACTTCCCCCGTGGGCCGGAGGGCACTTTCTTTACTTTTTGCCCTAATGTCTCAGGCAGCCTGTATCCAGCCACTCTCTCTCTGGGTCAAGGCCAGCATGCTTTAGCCTCAAGTCTCTTACACAGTCCACCTGCCTATGGTCTGGTTCAGTCGCCTTAGCGGGTTTAAGGCATGGTGGATGACTGTTGTTCCCTCTACCTAGTAGTTAACAGAGCTGAGACCGTGGGCTGTCCCCTGTGTGCCAGCTCCCTCTCTAAGTATACGCTGCTGATAAATTAGGTTTCTTCTCTTCGGAAAGTAGAAGTGAGCCCACGCTGCCTTATTGGCGATGCAAAACTAAATTTCCACTAGACAAAATATCCTCTGGTGAAACCATCAATAAGAGATTAGGTGTGACGTGCCTGGGCCGGTACTCAGTGTCCCTGATCTCGAGGGCAGGCAGTGGGCTGTGGGCTGAATCGTAAAGCAACGCACCACCACGCCCCAATGGGTACTTCGCTGCTACTACTCCAGCATAGCTCACCTAGAGAATCCTTGAAGCACCTAGCAAATGGGGTTGTGTTAAAACTCCCACTGTTTGAACACATCATTTTGTTCTATAGGTTGTTATTGAGACCACACAAGCCAGGTTTCTTATTTGATTTATTAGGATCCCCATTAGCCGACGCCAATGGCGACAGCTGATCTTACTGGGATCCAACACATAACAAAAAATACATTACAGACAAAATAATTTACAATTTACTTACATTTAAAATGTAATGTGTGTGGTGTGTGTGTGTGTGTGTGGGTGTGTTTGTTTAAGTACATGTTATGTCAGTACATAAAGTGCCTTCGGAAAGTATTCAGACCCCTTGACTTTTTCCACATTTTGTTAGGTTACAGCCTTATTCTAAAATTGATTTAAATTTGTTTTTTTCCCTCCTCAATCAACACACAATACCCCATAATGACAAAGCAATACGTTTTTGAAAAAATATGTTTGCTAATTTATTACAAATAAAAAACTGAAATTACATTTACATAAGTATTCAGACCCTTTACTCAGTACTTTGTTGAAGCACCTTTGGCAGTGATTACAGCCTCAAGTCTTCTTGGGTATGACGCTACAGGCTTGGCACACCTGTATTTGGGGAGTTTCTCCCATTCTTCTCTGCAGATCCTCTCAAGCTCTGTCAGGTTGGATGGGTAGCGTTGCTGCACAGCTATTTTCAGGTCTCTCCAGAGATGTTCGATCAGGTTTAAGTCCGGGCTCTGGTTGGGCCACTCAAGGACATTCAGAGACTTGTCTCGAAGGCACTCCTGCGTTGTCTTGGCTGTATGCTTAGGGTTGCTGTCCTGTTGGAAGGTGAACCTTCGCCCCAGTCTGGGGTCTTGAGCGCTCTGGAGCAGGTTTTCATCAAGGAACTCTCTGTACTTTGCTCCGTTCATCTTTCCCTCGATCCTGACTAGTCTCCCAGTCCCTGCCACTGAAAAACATCCCCACAGCATGATTCTGCCACCACCATGCTTCACCGAAGGGATGGTGCCAGGTTTCCTCCAGGCGTGACGCTTGGCATTCAGGCCAAAGAGTTCAGTCTTGGTTTCATCAGACCAGAGAATCTTGTTTCTCATGGTCTGAAAGTCTTTAGGTGCCTTTTGGTAAACTCCAAGCGGGCTGTCATGTGCCTTTTACTGAGGAGTGGATTCCGTCTGGCCACTACCATAAAGGCCTGATTTGTGGAGTGCTGCAGAGATGATGGTTGTCCTTCTGTAAGGTTCTCCCATCTCCACAGAGGAACTCTGGAGCTCTGTCAGAGTGACCATCGGGTTCTTGGTCACCTCCCTGACCAAGGCCCTTCTCCCCCGATTGCTCAGTTTGGCCGGGTGGCCAGCTCTAGGAAGAGTCTTGGTGGTTCCAAACTTCTTCCATTTAAGAATGATGGAGGCCACTGTGTTCTTGGGGACCTTCAATGCTGCGGACATTTTTTCGTACTCTTCCCCAGATCTGTGCCTCGACACAATCCTGTCTCGGCACTCTACGGACGATTCCTTCGACCTCATGGCTTGGTTTTTGCTCTGACATGCGCTGTCAACTATGGAACCTTATATAGACAGGTGTGTGCCTTTCCAAATCATGTCCAATCAATTGAATCTACCACAGGTGGACTCCAATCAAGTTGTAGAAACATCTCAAGGATGATCAATGGAAACAGGATGCATCTGAGCTCAATTTTGAGTCTCATAGCAAAGGTTCTGAATACTTATGTAAATAAGGTATATCTGTGTTTTTATTTGTCATTTGCAAAAATTTCTAAAAACCTGTTTTGGCTTTGTCATTATGGGGTATTGTCAAATCAAATCAAATTTTATTTGCCACATGCGCCAAATACAACAGGTATAGATAGACCTTACAGTGAAATGCTTACTTACAAGCCCTTAACCAACAATGCAGTTTTAAGAAAAAGTGTTAAGTAAAAATAAAAAATAATTAAAGAGCAGCAGTAAAATTAAATAACAGTAGGGAGGCTATATACAGGGTGTAGATTGCTGAGGATTTTCTGTTTTTAATCCATTTTAGAATAAGGCTGTAACGTAACAATGTGGGAAAAAATCAAGGGGTCTGAATACTTTCCAAAGGCACTGTACGCACAACAAGTAGGTATAGTGAACATTACTGATTTAATGCATGTTGGTAGTCCTCGCCTTCATTTAACCCCATATAGAAACGCTCATCAGTATGCATGGTCAGGTGCAGCATTGCTGGTCAGGACCATTTGCATACAGAGCTTCTAGTCTATACCCTCGGTGCCTGGCTGTCATGTGTGCTAGCTCATGTCTAATCAACATGCAGTCCAGGAAGGCAGTGAGAAAGGAGGGGCAGCTGAGTGGGGGAGAGAGGAGGGCAGTGGAGTGGGGGATGGGGAGCTGTATGGATCCACTGTTCCTGGCCCGCTGCCAACAGGTCATTTTTAACAGCAGTCTGGAAAAACAAGGGGACCTCAGAGCGTGAGATGGAGAAGGAAGGGGTAGAAGGCTCAGGTCTACCCTGAATTTGAAACCTGTCTGGAATCCATTTAAGTGCACTAGCGACAATCCGGCTAGCGAGGCTACGTGCAGGGTGGCTGGCCACTCCTCTACCATTGTACAAGTCCTGTGCTTAGTCAGGAGGTGCTCTCATGCTATGCAGCATGTTTCTGCTATCAGCACATTCACACTTAGCTGTTCTCCTTTGGTTGGTACTTTAGACAAGGAGTTGTCAGGCTGATGTAATATATTCATTGATTTTGGAGGGTAGTAGGGTGAATTACTCATCAGCCCGGATGTGAGAGGTAATGCCCAAGCTGTCTGCTTGCTGCTGCCTCAGGTAATGATTAGCAGCGCTTGTCTTTTAACCGGCGGTTGCTGAAGGCGGGTTAATGCGCCATGGGAGACGGAACGAAAGGGGAAAAACAAGGAAGGATGTACCTTCTCTACTTTTCTACTGATCAGACAATCTGTTTCTCACTGTTGTTCTGCTGGCTCATTTGCATATTATTTTGATACACTAGATGCACACGCTGCTGCCACAGACTAAATTGTATAACCAATCGGAATGGGATATTAAATCCTGGCCTCGGTGCAAATGTGAATGCGTCGGAACTCCCGATGTCGATTACACCAAATTAATTTCATGCCCCCTGCTCAAGTATTGACTCGAGCGCCCGGGCTTGTCGCTAGATCTAGCCTATTTGTTCACCCCTCTTGCTTCTGTCTCTGTCGTCACTGTTACAAGAGGGGGTGCGGAGGGGACGAGGGACGGGGGGAGATTTTAGCCCCCTGACTGCTTACTGACAACTATGCATTGTTCGTGCGTTGCCTGGTTACGGCATGCGTGTGGATGGTCTTTTTAATAGATTTAAGGCTGCGGCTTGGGGCTCTCTGGGCGCTGGACTAGTGTGTGGAGGAACGTGGTGGGGCCACACAGGGCAGCCTCACTCCAGACATCAGCCTCTCTCAGCCTCCCTGCTTGCTTCTCTCTCTCCTCCCCTTGCGTTAGGATAAGCCTCTCCTGGAATACTAGAGGCTGATGACTGAAAACGCCCTTCTCTTTTCCTCAAGTCCTCTCCCTCCTCTCTCTCCCTTTCTGTGTCTGTGCTCCAACCCCGTGCCAGAAAGCATTCTCTTGGCACCGCCTCTATGCTAGCAGGGGCTCAGTGACGGAACGTGTATTTACATATTTACACTCTTCTGGCCTCTCCCTCTCTCGCTCTTGCTTTCTTGTTCTCTCACTCTCCTCTCCTTCACTCCCTAGCTCAGCCAATCAGAGGTGGATTGTGCAGAGGCCCTCTTCCAAGTCCCCTTTCTCTCTCTGCTCTGGATACGGTGTGTTGTGTTCTGTACCGCTGACCTCTCCTCTCCCCATTTTCTCCTCCACGTTGAGGTTCTGTCAGACTTTGCCTCTCCTCTCTCCCCCACTTCCCCCTTTCTCTCTCTTTCCCTTCTGGGTCAACGAGCGCTGGATGAGATGTCCCTCATTCCTCACACAGCATCGTTGGTTCCCTTCCCTTGTCCTAGCCCAGGCCAGCTGAGTGAAAGAGCCATCTCATCCATCTCTGATGTAGGCTCCTACCCCCCTCCTCTGCTGGAACTGTCCCCCTGGCCTCAGCACAAACAGGCCTGTGTGTTAGTGTTTTCACACCACCTTCTTGTTCCCTTATAGGGACTTGAACGCCACAGCCGCTTACTCTCAATAGCTGGAAGAGATGGAACTAAACTAACTACACAACAACTCTGGTTCATGTTTAGTTAATCTTCCAAAAAGCATGTTTGATGCTGATGTCATTGACCATGTGTTGGCCCATTGCCTCAGGTCATTACACATGGCATTGGGTTTTTAAATAACCTTTAAATATAAAGGAAAATTGCATATTTTCTAGTTTACAGAAAATATATGAGAAAAAAAGGTTTTCACTGGGATGTGACACATCCTAACCGTTGTGGATAGTTTTGTGGAGCATATCCTTAATGTTTGACCTGAGTTGTCTACCAGAGACTGTGACTAGTCCCTACAGTAGCTAGCCTCCATGTTACAGCCCTGTTCTCTAGTACCGCTGAACATGCTGCCTGGTCCATGAGCGAAGCAACGAGGGAGGGAAACTTTTTCACACGCTGCTGTGTTCCGGGACAGTGGAGGCCTCAGCACATAGAGCAAGGCCCACAAACAAACAAACATGTGACTGGCCACTGCCCGACACACAGCCAAAAGAGAGCGAGAGAAAGGAGAGAATGAAGAGGAGGATGGAGAAAGGATATCAGTTGGCAGCGCTGCCAGGCAGTGGGTAGTGCAGGGCTCAGTCATTCAGGCTCTGCTCTGCTCTACTCTGCTCTATGGCAATTGTGGAATAGTGGGGAATCAGAGCTCTAGAGCAGGGGTGTCAAACTCATTTTAGCTCAGGGGCCACATGGAGGAAAATCTATTCCCAAGTGGGCCGGACCGGAAAAATCATGGTATATATAACTTAAAAACAACAACTTCAGATTGTTTTCTTTGTTTTAATACGATCAACATACAACATAAAGCTGGAGCCTGAGGACAGTGTGTCCAAAATAGTACAAGCACAACATCACTATTAATCATAAAACACGTCAAGTTTATTTGAAAATTCTAAAGAAAAAAAACACACAATGCCTCAGTGATTAACAGAACTGTTTCACAGATCACAGAACTATATCAGGGTGTCATTTCTCAGGCAGAAATGTAGATACAAATAATGAAATCCTGTTCCCCAAACAAGTGCAAGAACCACAGAGTCAATGCGTGACAACTTTGTTGCGCCCTTGCAGCTGTTTGTTCAAGTTATTCAGGTGCTCTGTAACATCCACCATAAATGCAAGGTCCGGCATCCATTCTGCGGAATGAAATTCTAACACTGGTTTGCCCTTTTCTTCCATGAACTGTTCAATTTCTTCTCGTAAATCAAAGAAACGCCTCAGCACAGCACCTCGGCTTAACCATCTTACCTCAGTGTGGTATGGCAGGCCATAGATGTGGTCTTTCTCTCTGAGAAGGCTGTCAAACTGACGGTGATTCAGGCTTCTGGATCGGATGAAATTAACAGTTTGGATGACCACCTTCATGACGTTATCCATCTTTAATGACTTGCAACACAAAGCCTCCTGGTGCAAAATACAGTGAAAAGTCAAAAAATCACGTCCTCCATTTGCAGATTGCACTTTCTCTCTGAACTTTGTCACAACGCCTGCTTTTTTTCCCGATCATTGAGGGTGCACCATCTGTAGCCAGGCTGACAGCGCGGGACCAGTCCACTCCGACCCTGTCCAGCGCGCCGACGAGTGCGGTAAAAATATCAGCTGCTGTCGTTGTATCTGTCATCGGCACCAACTCCACGAACTCCTCGGTGACGGTCAATGTGTCATCAACTCCGCGGATGAAAAAATGGCCAGTTGTGCAACATCTGTAATGTCCGTGCTTTCATCAATTGCAACCGAAAACGCAATAAATGACTTTACTTTTTGCTTCAACTGGCTGTCCAAATCCACTGAAAGATCGGAAATCCTGTCTGCAACTGTGTTTCTTGTCAGGCTGATATTTGCAAAAGCCTAGTGCTTTTCAGGGCACACAATCTCCGCTGCCTTCATCATGCATGTTTTTACAAATTCACCCTCACTAAATGGTTTTGAAGCCACTGCGATTTCATTAGCAATGAGGTAGCTAGCTTTCACTGCAGCGTCACTGATGTCTCGGCTGTGAGTTTTTTTAATTTTTTTTATTTAACCTTTATTTAACCAGGTAAGCCAGTTGAGAACAGGTTCTCATTTACAACTGCGACCTGGCCAAGATAAAGCAAAGTAGTGCAATAAAAACAACACAGAGTTACATATGGGGTAAACACAGACTGCTGTTTCTTCAGACCCGCCAACAGTTCATTCACCTTCTCTCATCTCCGTTGTCATATTTGTCGGCATGAAGACTCACATAGTGGCGACGAAGGTTATATTCTTTCAGCACTGCAACATGCTCTGAACACACCAAACATACAGCTTTCCCATTCAATTCCGTGATTAAATAGGATGACCATTTTTCTTGGAACACTCTGCACTCTGCGTCCACTTTTCTCTTTTTTGACAGAGACATATTGGGGCAATGAGGGTGCCAAAGCACATAACGTTAAAAGTAGAAGCCGTAATAAATATCGCGGGCAAAACAAAGTAGCTCATTGGCTGCACGTGCTTGACCTACTTGCTCTGCCCCGGTATAAACAGTTTGCTTGCTTAACACAATTGCTATTGCGCCATCCAGTGGACGCAATTGGAACAGCAGTTTATTTTATTGAAAAATTGCAGCGCATTTTTATACTTTACAAAAAGAAAAATGTATTTATTTTTTATTTTTTTATTTTTTTATCATCTCGCGGGCCGGATTAAACCCGTTTGCGGGCCTGATCCGGCCCGCGGGCCGTACGTTTGACACCCCTGCTCTAGAGTAACCGTGTCAGTGCAGCCAAGGACTCACTAGTTGTGTTGCCTAAGCCTTCAAAGTATTCACACCCCTTGACTTATTCCCCATTTTGTTGTTTTACAGACTGAATTCAAAATTGATTAAATATGTTTTTTCTCACCCATCTACACACAATGATAAAGTGAAAACATGTTTGTCATGTGAATTTCTATCTCTAATTCGACCTAAGCTTGAATCATTACCAGAGGTTGTAAAGCTCTGGTTTTAATCATCAATGATTCAAGGTCCACAATCCACAAGTAATTATCGGTAAATTTATTCATGGAGAGCTCTGCTCAAAAACACAAATATCCTGTTTTTTATACTCCTTGACAAACAAAGACACTATGCTCCTCCCACCTTTAGGTGGCTTTCTTAAACAGTTCCCGCCTTCCCCCTTGAATGGTTAGTAACGCCCCCTCTGTTAATGGGTTGACACTACATGATAATTCTAACATTTATACTGTGTTTGGGGTGAAATTCTTTAGTCATTATTCTTAAAATCCAAATTAATCTAACAATCCACCCCTTTGACTAAATATTCCCACATTCAGGATAAATGTATTTTACAAGCATGATTAATCTCAGAGATCACATCAGAACTAATAAACATTTCATCCAATTGCGGTCTTTCAGGGTCCAAATCCTCGTCATCCACCAAGCCTGGAGGATTGTTTTTCACATTCCCCTGGTCAGAGTCCGGAGTCAGTCCATCTCTCATCATTGTTTAGATACTGCATTTCACCAACGCCTGACTCACCAATCCTCGGACACAGGGAACAAGACAACAACCACATAATACAAGAATACCCATACAAACACTGATCGCTCCTAAGATGGTGGCTGCTAGGGTTTTCCATTTACCAAATATTTAATCAAACCACCCTATCCACAATGTACTAACTTCTGAGTTCAGTTCATCCTTCACTTAGTGCAGTTAATTCTGTAAGAGCTCTGGTGACTGTCCCATCCGGTGTGGTGTTGTTAGGGATAAATATGCAACAATGGCTTATCTTTCTATAGACACCGGCCCTTTCTGCCTGATCTAGAACCAACCTCTACTAAGTTATGAGCGGGATGGCGGATAATCGCTCAGAGATCCCCTTTACTGCATCACTAGTCTTGTCAATAAATCGTTGTTGGTTGTAATAGATATAATTTATCCAATCCATATTTGTGTTTGTCACCCACCAGAAAAATGTTGTAGTAAAACTCTCCCATATTTGATTTATAGCTTTGTATTCGTCTGGAACAGCCCTGGGGATGCCTATACCATCTATCCAAATTGGGCTATTTCCTTCCTGACTTATTTATTTTTCTCCTAATTATTCTTCCTGTCACTGGTCTTTGATGACCAATTCTTACAGGTTGGACCAACAATACTGGTGCACAAGTACCCACCCATCCCTCTGGTAATGTCTGCCGAATGCTCCCTTTTTTAGTGCATGCCCCCACCACACATCAGTCAAAGGGATGGTTAGGTTCCAAATTTTTTTCCCCCTTCCTTCCTTATCTAAATCAGTCACATTAATTATCTCCTTACAGCCATCAAAATCACCCAAGTTACGGGTGCCATTTCTATGTCTGTAACACTGGTATTCGCCAGGTTAGATAGTGGGTCACCTTCTCCTTTAGTTCACCTGTGGGGCACAAAACCTCTGACATACGGGTGTGGTTAATAAACTATCTTCACACATGTTCAGATTAATGTAACAATTTCTGACTGCATTCTCTTTTTAGACTATCTAAAAAATGTTTTTTTTTAAAGTATTTTGTCCTCTCCTTCGTATATTATCTAATACAATTAGCCTCTTCCCCCCCTTGACACATAGTTCTGCTTATGTGTCAATTTTTTCCACCTTCCTAAACATTCCCTTAGGTAATTTATCAACCAATTGCCATGCCTTTCATTTTTGAGATTGTCTTTTGCTTCTTTATTGCTCCTCCCACTTCCTTTGTCTTTATGGCGGCTAAATTCGACTTTCATTCAGTTCAGAATCAATTAGTAATCCAATCAATCAATCTCTTATCTTGTAAAAACACTTATGTTTAGTTCAACCTCTGTTCTACCCCGGCTCTCCCGGGCTTGACCTGAAGACTGATTGTTGGACATGACAAGTCCATTTTTTTTTAGGTCACCTAAGTATTCTGCCTAGCAACAAAGAATAAAAACCTCTATGTTCGTGATTAACCCAGTTATCTCTAATAGCCCACCAAAAAAAAAAAACATCATCTTTAAACCACGACCAATGTCATCCCTCTTTACTCTCTACCATTTGGGTAACATCCCTGATATATTTATGAAAAGCTAAGACTGTTTGGGAAGAGAGCAACAACATAACCTGTTCTTCCTCCTCAGAGTTCCAAATGATTTTACCATGGGCTGCCATTGCCTTCCCATAGATAAGATCACTTGATTTACCCGTATGCAGTACATAATGACGACCCAAGCTTTACAGCAGTCTATCCTTACCAAAAAGCTCATAATTCTTCATCTAATTTTTTTTCTTTTCTAGTCCTTATCTACCTGACCCTATTGCTAAATCAATGATCTAGGCAATAGTTGTCTCGCCTTAGATTGTACATTCTTCTGATTACTGCAGCTTATTCCATGAATTTAGTTTAAAATATCACCCAATAAACCGTTCCATCCCACAGCATAGTAAACACCACCTATGAACTGTTGAAAATTCCCTAAATTCAACATAACAACCCTTTATAAACATCATGCTGGGTGTGTTTTTATTTTATTTGAAAAACCCAATTGAAAAATAACAATCAAAGATAGTTAGGCTCAACTTAATTTGGTAGCTCCCTCTTATGACCTAAATACTGCCTAACTTCATAAAATCCCTCAAAATTTCTCGAGTATACAATGATTATTTAATTGATTACTCTAAATCTGCTACATGTGATCTCATTCAAATGATCCATTATCAATTATTTGATCCAACCCCTAGTAAAATCTCTCTCCTCTTCTATCCTGGAGTTCTACCTCTCCCAGCTATTTCCCCTAGTGGCCATTAAATACTCTGCTCTCGTCTGTTCCTTTTCTTACTCTGTTAGTCTCTGCTTTTCAAGCTCCAGAAACTGTTATCTCTGTCTCTCAGCCTGCTTGTTTTTCAAACCTAAACAGTTTCCTTCTCTCTTTTTCTTTTATTCTCTCCCTCTCTAACTTCCTCTGTCTCTCTAAGTCTGTCTCTGCCTCTCATTTTTCCCGCCAACCAGAGCCACAAATCATTCTTCTTATAAGAGCTCTATCGCTACTTCCCTCCTATCATTACTGAATCAATGATAATACATTTACATTCTAGTCACCCAGCAGACGCTCCTATCCAGAGCAACCTAGTGAATACATTTTTATTATTTTAATCTTTATTTATTTTTTACTGGCCTCCCCCCGTGGGAATCGAACCCATAACCCTGGCGTTGCAAACACCATGCTCTATCAACGGAGCTCCATCCTTGCCGGCCATTTTCCCCCCTACCCTGGACGACGCTGGGCCAATTGTGCACTGCCCATGAGTCTCCCGGTCGCTGCCGGCTGCGACAGAGCCTGGATCCGAACCAGGATCTCTAGTGGCACAGTTAGCCCTGCGATGCAGTGCCTTAGACCACTGCGCCACTCAGGATAATAATAACTGCAATAACTATCAATAATAATTATAATAACTATTACAGATTATATTGTCCTTTTTCTGATGTTCCAATTGTAGTCTATTCATTTTAGTTTAAAATATAAAGTTATTTATAACAAATCCAGAACCCACCACAGGCTGGCGCTATTCCCCCAGCACAACAGCCAATGCCACTTGCTTCCTTGTAACGAAAATAAATTATCGTTTAAAAATTTTCCAATTATTTGTATTCCATGCCTTTCATTTTCAGTTCGCTATTCAATATATTTAACAGTTTTCTCTGATTCGGCCCCAATCAATAAAACAAATGCTTGATATTATTTATCAGCATACACTTAATGACATTCCTACCATTTGAACGATGTCCTGTCTCTCACTCCCCCCCCCCCTCCTGCTCCTTCCTACATTATGGGGGAGGCGCGGGAAACTTCCCTACAATCTATCTTCTTAGGAAATAATGTCATTCGTACTTGTAACATATTTTCATAGATTATTTAGAATACTACTAAAGTTATCTTATGCAACTTTTAATACACGTAAAAACTCTCTCCACCCATTCTCTATTGAATAAGTGTGTCTTCCTAGTTACCCCATAACCACGCCTCAAATCTTTTATTTAGCATTTAACCAACCAAATACTAAGTAGTATCCGGTTATCATTCATACCCGCCGTTGAATTTCCTCATACACACATTTTCACCTTATGCCATTCAAATGCACAACACGACAGAATAGTTCCATGCAAACCTCTATTGGCTCTTCCAGTCGCTCCGGATTAGAGCGTCTGCCAACTGACCAAAAACGCAAATATTCTCCACCTTCTCACCCATTACGTACGTCTACGTTTGAGTGCGAAAGTCCAGACACACGCATAATAATATGCCATCTAGCAGACGCTTCCATCCAAAGCGACCTACAGTCATGCATGCATACATTTTTTATTATGGGTGGTCCCGGGGATCGAACCCACTACCTTGGCGTTACAAGCGCCGTGCTCTACCAGCTGAGCTACAGAGGACCACAAGCATCGTTGGACTTTATAGGTATCTCTCAAATAATCGCTTTGTGGTGTTTTTAGCCAATTCTTAATTGACACGAATCCTTTTTTCAAACAATTTACCCGTTGAACCAAAAATGGACTGTCCTCCTTTTCTTTACCCATGCAGTCACGATGGTTAAATATTCCTTTGTTTACCGTTAAAGCACTTTTGCGCTTAAAAAAAACGCTGTCTCCAGCCCCTCTCGCTGTTTTTTTTCCAAATTCATTTGATATGCATCTGCCTACTAACTTTTTTTTACTTCGAGATGCCCAATAAATTCATACCTCTTCTCCCAAATGGATCCATAACACATATTTATTCGATCTCTTTAGAAGTTTTATTTCCCATGGCTGAAAAATAAAAATCCCCCCTCTAGTAATAATTCCCAGAATTATTGTTCTAGGAGCTATTATTTTAGTGCGTCTTTTGAGCCAACGTATGATTTGCTTTTGTAATTAACCATTTAAAATTATTTAACCCCTAACCCAGAGCTTTTATTTAAAACTCCGGTTTCATGAAAGGGGTCGATAACCATTTTTTCTCACGCGACCTATTTTTTTAGCTCCTTCCTATAAATAATTATCACGTATACTGATGGATTCTTAAGTCTCACACGTACACAACATTATACAATCATTTGCTAAACCTATTTGTAACCTAGAGGTCGTAACTGCTCTAGTTTCATGAAACACACAGAGTTCTAGCAAATCCCCAGCCGTATACACGACTTTTGAACCGTCCATCCATAGCACACGACGAAAATCATCCCTTTCCCTGTTTATCGTAGTACTGTACCCAATACAGTCTCAATAAAAAACTAGTTTACATTTGTGATTGCAATTCACTTCCATGTCATTTCGGACTAGTTTTTTTTTTGTAATAGCTATTTACCTCTAGGATCAATTGCGGACCCTCCCTGTCGTAATAATTATTACCTTCTTTGACTTTGGTAACTAAGTTCAACTCATTTTACCAAAAGCCATGAATACAAATTACTGACCTTTTCCTCGCAGTCTGGATTAAAATGCTTTTTCAAACTTGTTAACGTCTTTATCGTTCATAAAGAGTAATCACCGGCCTGTCTTATAACCTTAACGTCGAAGGCCAGGACTATTTTTCACGGATGCGATCACCCGGCCGTGCACGTATTTCGGTGTCTCTAGAACGATAAAGATGTATTAAGCTCCGCTCAGAAGGACCAATCTGTCATGTGAATTTATATCTCTAATTCGACCTAAGCTTGAATCATTACCAGAGGTTGTAAAGCTCTGGTTTTAATCATCAATGATTCAAGGTCCACAATCCACAAGTAATTATCGGTAAATTTATTCATGGAGAGCTCTGCTCAAAAACACAAATATCCTGTTTTTTATACTCCTTGACAAACAAAGACACTATGCTCCTCCCACCTTTAGGTGGCTTTCTTAAACAGTTCCCGCCTTACCCCTTGAATGGTTAGTAACGCCCCCTCTGTTAGTGGGTTGACACTACATGATAATTCTAACATTTATACTGTGTTTGGGGTGAAATTCTTTAGTCATTATTCTTAAAATCCAAATTAATCTAACAATGTTTTTAGAAAGTTTTGCTAATTTATTGAAAACGAAATACAGAAATGCACTACATTACCAAAAGTATGTGGACACCTGCTTGTCGAACATCTCATTCCAAAATCATGGTCATTAATATGGAGTTGGTCGCCCGTTTGCTGCTATAACAGCCTCCACTCTTCTGGGAAGGCTTTCCACTAGATGTTGGAACATTGCTGCGGTGACTTGCTTCCATTCAGCCACAAGCATTAGTGAGGTCGGGCACTGATGTCGGGCGACTTAGGCCTGGCTCGAAGTCGGCGTTCCAATTCATCCCAAAGGTGTTAGATGGTTTGAGGTCAGGGCTCTGTGCAGGCCAGTCAAGTTCTTCCACACTGATCTCGACAAACCATTTCTATATGGACCTCGCTTTGTGCACGGGGGCATTGTCATGCTGAAACAGGAAAGGACCTTCCCCAAACTGTTGCCATAAAGATTGAAGCACAGAATCGTCTAGAATGTCATTGTATGCTGTAGCATTAAGATTTCCCTTCACTGGAAGTAAGGGGCCTAGCCCAAACCATGAAAACAGCCCGAGACCATTATTCCTACTCCACCAAACTTTACAGTTGGCACTACGCATTCGGGCAGGTAGCATTCTCCTGGCATCCGCCAAACCCAGATTTGTCAGTCGGACTGCCAGATGGTGTAGCGTGATTCATTACTCCAGATAACGTGTTTCCACTGCTTCAGAGTCCAATGGTGGCAAGCTTTACACCACTCCAGCCGATGCTTGGCTTTGCGCATGGTGATCTTAGGCTTGTGTGTGGCTGCCCGTTTCTTTTAATCTTAAACTCCCTAGTCCTCGCTGATGACGAGCATACCCATAACATGATGCAGCCACCACCATGCTTGAAAATATGAAGTTGTACTCGGTGATGTGCTGTGTTGTATTTGTCCCAAACTGATAGATGAATTTGTATGTTTAATCATTTATGATTAAAACCAGAGCCTTACAACCTCTGGTAATGATACAAGCTTAGGTTGAATTAGAGATAGAAATTGTCATGACAGAGTGGTCCTTCGAGCCGGATCTTAAATACGTCTTTGTCGTTCTAAGAACACCGAAACCGTGCACGGGCGGATGATTGCATCCGTGGAGAATAGTCCTGGCCTTCGACGTTAAGGTTATAAACAGGCCGGTGATTACTCTTATGAACGATAAAGACGTTAACGAGTTTGAAAAAGCATTTAAATCCAAACTGCAAGGAAAAGGTCAGTAATTTTTATTCATGGATTTTGGTGAAATGATTTGAACTTGTATAAGAATAAGTAATTATTGTGAAGGGCAGAGAATAGTTACCAAAATCTCAAAGGAAGTAATAATTATTACTAAACGGGGAGGGTCCGTAATTGACCCTAGGTAAATAGCTATTACCAAAATAATCTAGTCCGAAATGACACGGGGTGAATGGCCATCACCAATGTAAACTAGTTTTTATTGAGATTGTACTGGGTACAGTGTTACGATAAACAGGGAGGGGGATAATTTTTCGTCGTGTGCTATGGATACATTAAACAGGTCAAAAGTCGCGTAAACAACTGGGGATTTGCTATAACTCTGTCTGTTTCATGAAACTGGAGCAGTTACGACCTCTAGGTTACAAATAGGTTTAGCAAATGATTGTATAATGTTGTGTACGTGTGAGACTTGAGAATCCATCGGAATACGTGATAATTGTTTCAAGGAAGGAGCTAAAAATAAGTTGCATGAGAAAAAATGGTTATCGACCCCTTTCATGAAACTGGAGAATGGGAAAAAAAACTCTGGGTTACGGGTGGATAATTTTAAATGGTTAATTACAAAAGCAGATCATACATTGGCTCAAGAGACGCACTAAATAATAGCTCCTAGGAGAATAATTCTGGATTGAATTATTACTAAAGGGGGGGATTTCTTATTTTTCCGCCATGGGAAATAAATCTTCTAAAGAGGTCCGAGAATTAACGGGGGATGAAAGATATATGTTAGGAAGAGATCTAAGAAATATGTTTTATGGATCCATTTGGGAGAAGAGGTATAGATTTATTGGGCATCTAGATTAAAAGTTAGAAGTTATGATTAGGCAGATGCATGTAAACTGTGGAACGGATTTGAAAAAACAGTGAGGGGAGGGGCTAGAGACAGCGAGGGTTTCTTTTTTAAGCTCGAAGGAGAAAGGAAGTGCTTTAACTGTAACAAAGGAATATTTGGCTAAAGTGTATGGCCCCGTGTAGATACTGTAGCAGAACAGGTCATAACCATCGTGACTGCAGGGGTAAAGGAAAGGGCAGTGTCGGAGATAGGACAGTCTATTTTTTGGTTCAACTGGTAAAATGTTTGAAAAAATGATTTGTGTCGATTTAAGAATTGGCTAAAAACACCACGAAGCGATTATTTGAGAGGTACCTATAAAATTCCAACGATGCATATGTATGAACTTTCTCACTCAAACGTAGACGTACGTCATGAGTGAGAAAGTAGAGAATATTTACATTTGCATTTTTGGTCATTTGGCAGACGCTCTGGTCCGGAGCGACTTGCAGGAGCAGTGGGGGTTGGGTGCCTTGCTTGGGGGCACATCGGCGGATTTTTCGCCGGCTCGGGAGTTGGAGCCGGCGACCTCGGTTACTGAGACGGTGCTCTTGGTTACTGGGCTACCAGCCGGCGGATATGAGTTTAAGGTTGTGCCGTTGTTTGATTAGGTGATAAGGTTATGTGATAAGGTTTAATGGGTAATCGGACCATAACTAAAGTGGTTATAGAAGTAATGTATAAATAGTAGAGAGCCAATAGAGGGTTCCATTGAACTATTATGTGGTGTTGGGTATTTGAATGGCATAAGGTGAAATATGTGTGTATGAGGGAATTCAACGGCGGGTATGAATGATAACCGGATACTACTTAGTATTTGGTTGGTTAAATGCTGAATAAAAGATTTGAGGCGTGGTTATGGGGTAACTAGGAAGACGCACTTATTCAATGGGGAATATATGGTGGATTCCCAAAAAAAATAAATTAGTTTCGTTACGTGAACAATGGGATATCGTTTTTACTATTAGGATGATGGATTGAAAAAACATTGGTTATAAGTATGAAGTTATTAAACAATAGGTTTACATTTTAAGAACATCAATGCAATAAGTTGCAATAAGGAAAGGAATAGTAAATTGGGGAGATAAAGGGGAAGCAGTAGTGAAGTTAGGCAGTATTTAGGTCATAAAAGGGAGCTACCAAATTAATTTGAGCCTGGCTATCTTTGATTGTTGTTTTTCAATTGGGTTTTTCAAATAAAAAAACAACACACCCATCATGATGTTTATAAAGGGTTTTTATGTTGAATTTAGGGGATTTTCAGCAGTTCATGGGTGGTGTTTGCTATGCTGTGGGATGGAATGGTTTGTTGGGTGATATTTGAAACTAAATTGATGCAATGAGCTGCAGTAATCAGAGGAAGGTACAATCCAAGGCGAAACAGCTATTGCATAGATCATTGATTTAGCAATAAGATCAGGAAGATAGGGACTAGATGGGGGGGGGGGATATAGATGAAGAATGATGAGCTTTTTGGTGATGATGGACTGCTGTAAAGCTTGGGTACTCCATTATGTACTGCATACTGGTAAATTAAGTGATCTTATCTATGGGAAGGCAATGGCAGCCCATGGTAAAATCATTTGGAACTCTAAGGAGGAAGAACAGTTTATGTTGTTGCTCTCTTCCCAAACAGTCTTAGCTTTTTATACATATATCAGGGATGTTACCCAAATGGTAGAGAGTAAAGAGGGATATGACATTGGTCGTGATTTAAAGATGGTGAGGGTTTTTTTGGTGGGCTATTAGATATAACTGGGTTAATCACGAACATAGAGGTTTTTATTCTTTGTTGCTAGGCAGAAGACTTAGGTGACCTAAATATGGACTTGTCATGTCCAACAATCAGTCTTCAGGTCAAGCCCGGGAGAGCCGGGGTAGAACAGAGTTTGAACTAAACATAAGTGTTTTTACAAGATAAGAGATTGATTGATTGGATTACTAATTGATTCTGAACTGAATGAAAGTCGAATTTAGCCGCCATAAAGACAAAGGAAATGGGAGGAGCAATAAAGAAGCAAAAGACAATCTCAAAAATGAAAGGCATGGCAATTGGTTGATAAATTACCTAAGGGATTGTTTAGGTAGGTGGTAATATTGACACATGAGCAGAACTATGTCAAGAGGGGGGAAGAGGCTAATTGTAGGATTAAATAATATACGAAGGAGAGGACAAAATACTTTTAAAAAAAAACATTTTTTTAGATACAGTCTAGAAAGAGAATGCAGTCAGAAATTGTTAGATTAATCTGAACATGTGTGAAGATAGTTTATTAACCACACCCGTATGTCAGAGGTTTTGTGCCCCACAGGTGAACTAAAGGAGAAGGTGACCCACTCTATCTAACCAGGTGACTGGTGAGCATCCAGTCCCTAAAAGAAGGAAAACTGGAAGCAGGCCTGTTGGGAAGGGCCCTATCAGGTTATATTGGTCACCGCCTTTGCCATTAGAATAGCAGAGAGAGGAACCTGGGTCCATGTTACCCACTGCAAGGAGGTAAGACCACATACAAGCACCACTTAGCACACGCAGAGTTGGAGAGAAGAACTAGACCAATAGGGTCCGGGGATCACCTCTGTCAACGAAGATCTCCTACCCCGACCTATCATCACTGTAGTGTGTTCTTAGGGTGTGAGTATGGTGTGGTACCAAGCAGAAGGACTAAAGGCAGGAGAGGGTTGGCGGTTTTTGGGAATATGGGGGACCCTGAGCTGCATCGGCAATAGTCTTGGTATGTTGTCATGTGAATTTCTATCTCTAATTCAACCTAAGCTTGAATCATTACCAGAGGTTGTAAGGCTCTGGTTTTAATCATCAATGATTCAAGGTCCACAACCACGAAGAAGGATTTTTTGTATGTTTATTCATGGAGAGCTCTCGCGCCAAAGACACAAACATACGATTTTATACCTCCTGGACTTGACTCCTCCCACCTTTAGGTGACTTTTCTAAACAGTTTCTGCCTTCCCCCTTGAATGTTTAGTACCGCCCCCTCTGTTAGTGGGTTGACACTACATGATAATTCTAACATTTATACTGTATTTGGGGTGAAATCCTTTAGTCATTATTCTTAAAATCCAAATTAATCTAACATATGTCAAGATCCATTAAGAAATAAAAGGGAAGCGACCCAACATACTGACCGTCAAGGACGAGTGATCTACAAAAAAGGAGTCAGAGAAGGGTGGGGAGTAAGATTCAAAATTAGGATTAGGGATCTTATCAGGACGGATAAGCAAGCAACGTGGGATTATAAGATCCCATTGTATTTATGTTCAGCTCCCTCGGCGGATTGTTCCTGGGCTCAGGTATTTAGAGATACTGGGGGACGGAGAGATGAGAGGGGGGGGGGGGGGGGGGCTGGACGTCCAGATGGAGGATAAGAAGGTATAACGACATCCCCATGGAGATAGTAGTAACAATAGTAAAGGTCACTAAAGAGGACATGAAAATAACTTACTGGGCTTGCGCGGACGAATACGGACGGGATACTTGTCTAAGATTACATTTGATGGAGTCAAAAGATATGGAGGGCACAGGTATAGTCATTAATCCATTAATAGCAATAGACAGAGTAGATCAGTCAAGGGATGACGGAGTCAATTCGACTAACCCGTCCACTATGAAAGATTTTCTCCTCCAAGAATGGAACCAAGGGGAAGTGGAGGGTGTCCTTGATGAGAATCTCTGGTTAAAGTGGATGAAGTACACCGCTAGGGCCTTGGGGGACACCAATTGTTATGCATGCTCCATTGGGCGACCGACAATGTTGACCGCCCCAATGCCAAAGGCAATGTTTCCCTGTGTATTAGACCTGGGGTCCAATCAAAAAGAGCCCAATTGCACAGGGATTGGGCTGGCAAAGTTGACTTACTCGGCCAGCCCACCTAGATTCACTTTAACTCCTGGCGAATACCAGTGTTACAGACATAGAAATGGCACCCGTAACTTGGGTGATTTTAATGGCTGAAAGGAGAAAATTAATGTGACTGATTTAGATAAGGAAGGGAGGGGAAAAATTAGGAACCTTACCATCCCTCTGACTGATGTGTGGTGGGCATGTACTAACAAAGGGAGCATTCGACAGACATTACATTTTACATTTTTACATTTTAGTCATTTAGCAGACGCTCTTATCCAGAGCGACTTACAGTTAGTGAATACATATTTTTTTATACTGGCCCCCCGTGGGAATCGAACCCACAACCCTGGCGTTGCAAACGCCATGCTCTATCAACTGAGCTACATCCCTGCCGGCCATTCCCTCCCCTACCCTGGACGACGCTGGGCCAATTGTGCGCCGCCCATGAGTCTCCCGGTCGCGGCCGGCTGCGACAGAGCCTGCATTCGAACCAGGATCTCTAGTGGCACAGTTAGCACTGCGATGCAGTGCCTTAGACCACTGCGCCACTCAGGAGTACTACCAGAGGGATGGGTGGGTACTTGTGCACCAGTATTGTTGGTCCAAACCTGTAAGAATTAGTCATCAAAGACCAGTGACAGGAAGAATAATCAGGAGGAGGAGAAATATAGGTCAGGAAGGAAATAGCCCAATTTGGATAGATGGTATAGGCATCCCCAGGGGTGTTCCAGACGAATACAAAGCTATGAATCAAATATGGGAGGGTTTTACCACAACATTTTTCTGGTGGGTGACAATAAACAAAAATATGGATTGGATAAATTATATCTATTACAACCAACAACGATTTATTGACCAGACTAGAGATGCAGTAAAGGGGATCTCCGAGCGATTATCCGCCATCCCGCTCATAACTTAGTAGAGGGTTGGTTCTAGATCAGGCAGAAAGGGCCGGTGTCTATAGAATGATAAACCATTGTTGCACATTTATCCCTAACAACACCACACTGGATGGGACAGTCACCAGAGCTCTTACAGAATTAACTGCACTAAGTGAAGAATGAACTGAGAACTCAGAAGTTAGTACATCGTGGATAGGGTGGTTTGAGGAAATATTTGGTAAATGGAAAACCATAGCAGCCACCATCTTAGGAGCGGTCAGTGTTTGTATGGGTATTCTTGTATTATGTGGTTGTTGTCTTGTTCCCTGTGTCCGAGGATTGGGGAGTCAGGCGTTGGTGAAATGCAGTATCTAAACAATGATGAGAGATGGACTGACTCCGGACTCTGACCAGGGGAATGTGAAAAACTATCCTCCAGGCTTGGTGGATGACGAGGATTTGGACCCTGAAAGACCGCAATTGGATGAAATGTTTATTAGTTCTGACGTGATCTCTGAGATTAATCATGCTTGTAAAATACATTTATCCTGAATGTGAAGACCTTTAGTCAAAGGGGTGGATTGTTAGATTAATTTGTATTTTAAGAATAATGACTAAAGGATTTCTCCCCAAATACAGTATAAATGTGTAAACTGTGTTACAATTATCAACCCACTAACAGAGGGGGGGGACTAAACATTCCAGGGTGAAGGAGAAAGGTGGAAACTGTTTAAGAAAGCCTCCTAAAGGTGGGCGGAGCAAAGTGCCTTTGTGTGTCAAGAGGTATAAAACAGGAGTGTATGGGTTTTGGCGCCAGAGCTCTCCATGAATAAAAAGACAGTTCATTCTTGTTGGTTGTGGACCTTGAATCATTTATGATTAAAACCAGACCCTTACAACCTCTGGTAATGATACAAGCTTAGGTTGAATTAGAGATAGAAATTATCATGACAGACAATAAAACCGCTTACAGGGAAGGGGGCTAGAAACTGTTAAAGATGAACATTCCATAGGAAGGGGGCCAGAAACTGTTGAAGATAAACATTCTATACTGTGGAAGGTTACAGCCGCCTAAAGGTGGGCGGAGCAAGGTCCTTTGTGTGTACGCATATAAAAAGACTGTGTGTGCTTTTGAGCGGGAGAGCGCTCTCTGAATAAAGGACTGATCTATTGCAGACTGGGACTTTGTTTAATTCTTTATTAACCAGAGCCTTACAACCTCTGGGAATTATTCAAAGCTTGAGTGATAGTTGAGTTCAACCATTGAGATAACAAAATTCTTGTGACAGACTTGTTAAGCACATTTTTACTCCTGAATTTATGCTTGCCATAACAAAGAGGTTGAATACTTATTGACTCAACACATTTCAGCTTTACATTTTATATTAATTAGTGAACATTTCTAAAAACATAATTCCACTTTGAAATTATGGGGTATTGTGTGTAGGCCAGTGATTCAACATCTTAATTTAATCATTTTTAAATTCAGGCTGTAACACCAATAAATGTGGAAAAAGTCAAGGGGTGTGAATACTTTCTGAAGGCTCTGTATGTGGGCCCTGCCCTTAGTACCCCGATCCTGCCCCCTCTGTGTGTTTCTGTTTAGTCTGACTGGGACTGCTTCTACGCCACCTTTCTAGTGTGTGTGTGTGTGTGTGCACCTTTTTATATAACCATGACCCAATTGGGATTAGAGGTAGACATGGAGCAGTTTGCATGCCTTGGAGAGTGTTCAGTGTGTGTGTGGCTGGGAGTATTTTAATTTAATTTTTGGGGGGTGTAGATCAGCTTAATATTGCATATAGATTGTAACTTCCATCAATGTAATTGTCTGCATCACTTCCAATCCCCCATGGTTTTTATATATATACTCCCCTTTATTACTTTTCAACCCCGCCATCCTTTCCCTACTTGGGGTAAATTAGTGAACAACAATGCTTAGGCCTCTACTTCCAGCTTATACTTACTATCTACATTTTATGGAGACAGTCAATTTTACAATAATTCTATTTTGTTTGTTTTTGATCCTGAACTACTTCTACTCTCAACCTCTCTGATCATTTTCATGATGTCCATCCTGTTTGCTTCTATATGACATATCTTTCTAACTGTGCTCTTTCCCAAAAGCTCCCAACATACAACCTATATACTTATTATGGACACAGTATGCTTACATTATTAGTTATCTTGTTATTATTTGTTGTTATTTGTTATTAGTCCCATCCTTCAACACCTCCCATCTATCTCTTAACACCATCCATATAGGATTTCTATTTGCCATATATATTTCAACTGTACTGTGATGTTTTACAAAAGTTTTGAACCTTTCTATTCTCATTGCTTCTACAGATTGTGAATTAAAAATAAACATTTTTGCTAAAAGTATTATTATATTATTGATCGATTGACTATGACTTTTCAGATCACCCAGTAATGCTATCTGCAAGGTTAGCTCCAAGTAAATATTGCAATCCTTTAGCCATTCCTGGACCTGTGTCCAAAAACAAGCTACGAATGGACAGAACCAAAACAAATGATCTAATGATTCTGTCTCTTCACAGCTAAATCTGCAGAGCTGGGAAGATTGTGTCCCCTATTGGTAGCAAGAATTTTATATAATAATTTAAATAGAAAGATTCAAATTTTTGAATCCGGTGTCGTTTTGCGTGTCAGTTCATAAACACTATGCCATGGGATCGGTATGTCAAAAATCTCTTCCCAACTATTTTGCAATCTATATGGGACGGCTGTCAATCCTTTGGTCCTTAAATTAAACTGAAAAATAAAAAAGTATATCACAGTTTTCCTTAACCAATTATGTTCTTTAATGCAAGGCCGACAGACAAGTTCCTTACTTTCTCCCCCTTCCACTTTCCTCTTCCATTTTTGCGGTAAGGCTGTAATTATTTGGTTGTAATTTTGGGTAGAGCAGACATTTCCATATGTTTTTGTTAGCTGCATGTGCGACATAACTCCACCAGTCCTACCGATGATATCATTTACGAAGATTATACCTTTTTTTAAACATTTTGTCAAAAAAATTAAGGTTTTTTGTCAATTAGTATATTTGAATTTAACCACAATATTTGTTGCATTATTTGTTCTGTCGTTTCTGGAGGATTAAATTGAAATTGCAACCAACTTTCTATGGCTGGGAGATGATTTCCTTTTCAAATAACTGAAAATGAGTGGTTGTAATCTGAATAAAGGGAAAAAGGCCATTCTTGAACATTGGGTGAGAAAATCGTATTAATTTGGTTGAGAACCAGTTCGGATTTAAGTATAACTTTTGTATGACTGAAGCTTTTAGTGGTGGGTCTAATGCTTTAATATTTAATAATTTCTGTCCTCCGTATTCATATTCATTATATAAATAGGCCCTTTTAATTTTGTCTCATATAATTTAAAAACTGTTCGCTAGGCGTAGGCAAGACCATAAGCAAATAGGTAAACTGGGATAATACTAAAGAGTTAATCGGGGTGATTTTTTTCCCCACAAATTGACAGGTATTTACCTTTCCATGGTAGCAAGATCTTATCTATCTACGTTGTTTTTCACCCAGTAGATAAGGGAGTTTATCAAAATTGGGTTTGTTTTCTAATTCTTTGTGGATCTCTGTAATCTGAGGGAAATATGTGTCTCTAATATGGTCATACATTTGGCAGGAGGTTAGGAAGTGCAGCTCAGTTTCCACCTCATTTTGTGGGCAGTGTGCACATAGCCTGTCTTCTCTTGAGAGCCAGGTCTGCCTACGGCGGCCTTTCTCAATAGCAAGGCTATGCTCACTGAGTCTGTACATAGTCAAAGCTTTCCTTAAGTTTGGGTCAGTCACAGTGGTCAGGTACCCCTACTCAGATGGTATTGTGCCGTCGCAACCTTCGCTCTCTCTCTCCCGCTACTCTCTCCTCTTCCATCCTATCATCTCTTCCCTCTGCTCAATCCTTCTCCCTCCAATCTCCTGATTCTGCCTCCTCAACCCTCCTCTCCTCCCTTTCTGCATCCTTTGACTCTCTATGTCCCCTATCCTCCCGGCCGGCTCGGTCCTCCCCTCCTGCTCCGTGGCTTGACGACTCATTGCGAGCTCACAGAACAGGGCTCCGGGCAGCCGAGTGGAAATGGAGGAAAACTAGACTCCCTGCGGACCTGGCATCTTTTCACTCCCTCCTCTCTCCATTTTATGACAACAAATGGTGCTTTGCCACAGACTAAAGAAATGACCTGCTCCTTCAGTGCCAGCTACTCCTCCCCTGTTCCCTGGTTAAATTGTAGCCGCTTTCTGTGCTATCTAAGGATGAATTCCTTACGCCTGCCGTTTACCACTTCAACATTCTGTCCAAAAGGACATTTCTTAACTTTAAATGGATGTGTGTGTGTGTGTGTGTGTGTGTGTGTGTGTGTGTGTGTGTCTGCTCTTGTCAAATCTGAGGAATGATGGAAAGGGGAACAGGTGAATCCGCCGGCTGTTGGACAACTGCTCTGCTCTCCTGGCAACAGCTCTCATCTCTCTCTATCTAGGCCTAGCTTTCTTCTCTCGCTCTTTCTGTCCCTCTTCCTCTTTTCCCCCCGCTGTCTCTCTCTCTCTGCGCTGAAGGAAACCACAGATCTAATCAGACTCGTCCTGCCTTACTCATGCCCTCTGTTTGCCAGCCTTGGTGCCCACTGCCCAAGTACCTCAAAACTACAAAGGAATGAAATGTTCCCATGTATAAAGGGACGCTCAGCAGCCTAAAGAGACATTCTGCCCTCATGTTCTCTTTATCCTTCAATAACTGATATGAAAAGATGTGATGATGGAACAGTACAGTGGGTGAACAGGATGGCCATTCATATTAGAATTCTGCTTTCACCTGTTGATGGAAACCACTGTGGGATTTTGACAGCCCTCATACTGAAGAGTTACTTTGTTTTCTCACTACTGAACTTAGTTGAATGCATTGACTGTAATTCACTCTGGATGAGAGCGTCTGCTACTACCACTAGAGTCACTCTTATTAGACTAGTCTGAGATCAGATGAGACACTGGAAAAGTATTGTCCCATTCACAGATGTGTTTATTTAGTCTAGTCGCTGCGTGTCTGTCTGTGATAAATTTTCCTATGCCAAGCAGGCGGTGAGTCGCAACCTCCACATCCAGAATAGGACCAGACTGTGACTGAGACAACTTGTCCCAACCACAGGCGGCTGGTGACACCTTAATTGGGGTGGACGGGCTCATAGTAATGGCTGGAACTGAATAAATGATATCGAACACATTAAACACATGGTTTCCACTGATGGGCAAAATGATTGAAACCTAGATTTCCACCATAGTGATTTTACATGCCACGTTGGTTCAGATCAGTGCTGTTTGACTTTTATAACAACATTTCTCGTTCTTGGAAGCTTTTCTGGTCTAATGGGCTCTAGAGTCGAGGTGTCTTTCCCATGAGAAAGGGCCGGAGGCGTGGCAGCCTTCCAAAGACACACAGACAGTCACGCCATCAACCTCCTCCCCCTGAGGCCAAGCAATATTATTTAGGCGGAGGTATGGAGACTGTCTAGACACTTGAGATATGCGCCGCTGCCATAATAATTGTCTCTGTGTTTTGAGTGACTGTAGTGGTTTAGAGTAAACTGTGAAGGGAGGGCACCAGGGTTATGGGAGGGACATACTTGCTCCTCTCTAGGTTAGTCACAAAGGAATTTAGGCCTCTCTCTCGCTTCTACTTTGTCTCTTGCTCTGTTTTTGTCCGTTGCTCCTAGCTATATCTCTCCCTCGAGTTCTCTCTCGAGCTCTCCCTCGAGCTCTCTTTTTCACTCTCCCTATTTCTCTTACTCACTCTCTCTCAATTCAATTTCAATTTTCAATTCAATTTAAAGGGCTTTATTGGCATGGGAAACGTATGTTAACATTGCCAAAGCAAGTGAAGTAGATAGTAAACAAAAGTGAAATAAACAAATATTAACAGTAAACATTACTCAGAAGTTCCAAAAGAATATACATTTCAAATGTCATTATGTCTATATACAGTGTTGTAACGGTGTGCAAATAGTTAAAGTACAAATGGGAAAATAAATAAACATAAATATGGGTTGTATTTACAATGGTGTTTGTTCTTCACTGGTTGCCCTTTTCTTGTGGCAACAGGTCACAAATCTTGCTGCTGTGATGTCACGCTGTTGTTTTTCACCCAGTAGATAAGGGAGTTTATCAAAATTGGGTTTGTTTTCTAATTCTTTGTGGATCTCTGTAATCTGAGGGAAATATGTGTCTCTAATGTGGTCATACATTTGGCAGGAGGTTAGGAAGTGCAGCTCAGTTTCCACCTCATTTTGTGGGCAGTGTGCACATAGCCTGTCTTCTCTTGAGAGCCAGGTCTGCCTACGGCGGCCTTTCTCAATAGCAAGGCTATGCTCACTGAGTCTGTACATAGTCAAAGCTTTCCTTAAGTTTGGGTCAGTCACAGTGGTCAGGTACCCCTACTCAGATGGTATTGTGCCGTCGCAACCTTCGCTCTCTCTCTCCCGCTACTCTCTCCTCTTCCATCCTATCATCTCTTCCCTCTGCTCAATCCTTCTCCCTCCAATCTCCTGATTCTGCCTCCTCAACCCTCCTCTCCTCCCTTTCTGCATCCTTTGACTCTCTATGTCCCCTATCCTCCCGGCCGGCTCGGTCCTCCCCTCCTGCTCCATGGCTTGACGACTCATTGCGAGCTCACAGAACAGGGCTCCGGGCAGCCGAGTGGAAATGGAGGAAAACTAGACTCGCTGCGGACCTGGCATCTTTTCACTCCCTCCTCTCTACATTTTCTTCATCTGTTTCTGCTGCTAAAGCCACTTTCTACCACTCTAAATTCCAAGCATCTGCCTCTAACCCTAGGAAGCTCTTTGCCACCTTCTCCTTCTCCTCCCTGCTGAATCCTCCTCCCCCCCCCCCCTCCCTCTCTGTGGATGACTTCGTCAACCATTTTAAAAAGAAGGTTGACGACATCCGATCCTCGTTTGTTAAGTCAAATTACACTGCTGGTCCTGCTCACACTGCCCTACCCTATGCTTTGACTTCTTTCTCCCCTCTCTCTCCTGATGAAATCTTGCGACTTGTGACGGCCGGCCGCCCAACAACCTGCCCACTTGACCCTATCCCCTCCTCTCTTCTCCAGACCATCTCCGGTGACCTTCTCCCTTACCTCACCTCGCTCATCAACTCATCCTTGACGGCTGGCTATGTCCCTTCTGTCTTCAAGAGAGCGAGAGTTGCACCCCTTCTCAAAACAACTACAGACCAGTATCCCTTCTTTCTTTTCTCTCCAAAACTATTGAGCGTGCCGTCTTTAGCCAACTCTCTTGCTATCTCTCTCAGAATGACCTTCTTGATCCAAACCAGTCAGGTTTCAAGACTGGTCATTCAACTGAGACTGCTCTTCTCTGTGTCACAGAGGCTCTCCGCACTGCTAAAGCTAACTTTCTCTCCTCTGCTCTTGTCCTTCTAGACCTGTCTGCTGTCTTTGATACTGTGAACCATCAGATCCTCCTCTCCACCCTCTCCGAGTTGGGCATCTCCGGCGCGGCTCACTCTTGGATTGCGTCCTACCTGACCGGTCGCTCCTACCAAGTGGCATGGCGAGAATCTGTCTCCGCACCACGTGCTCTCACCACTGGTGTCCCCCAGGGCTCTATTCTAGGCCCTCTCCTATTCTCGCTATACACCAAGTCACTTGGCTCTGTCATATCCTCACATGGCCTCTCCTATCATTGCTACGCAGACGACACAAAACGAATCTTCTCTTTTCCCCCTTCTGATAACCAGGTAGCGAATCGCATCGCAGAGGTGGCGAATCGCATCGCATCGCAGAGATGCGATTCGCCACCTGGTTATCAGAAGGGGGAAAGGAGAAGATTAGTTTTGTGTCGTCTGCGTAGCAATGATAGGAGAGGCCATGTGAGGATATGACAGAGCCAAGTGACTTGGTGTATAGCGAGAATAGGAGAGCAGACATATCAGTGTGGATGACGGATCACCACCTCAAGCTGAACCTCGGCAAGACGGAGATGCTCTTCCTCTCGGGGAAGAACTGCCCGTTCCATGATCTCGCCATCACAGTTGACAACTCCGTTGTGTCTTCCTCCCAGAGTGCGAAGAGCCTTGGCGTGACCCTGGACAACACCCTGTCGTTCTCCGCTAACATCAAGGCGGTGACCCGATCCTGTAGGTTCATGCTCTACAACATTCGGAGAGTACGACCCTGCCTTACACAGGAAGCGGCACAGGTCCTAATCCAGGCACTTGTCATCTCCCGTCTGGATTACTGCAACTCGCTGTTGGCTGGGCTCCCTGCCTGTGCCATTAAACCCCTACAACTCATCCAGAATGCCGCAGCCCGTCTGGTGTTCAACCTTCCCAAGTTCTCTCACGTCACCCCGCTCCTCCGCACACTTGTCATGAGAATTTCTATCTCTAATTCAACCTAAGCTTGAATCATTACCAGGGGTTGTAAGGCTCTGGTTTTAATCATAAATGATCCAAGGTCCACAACCAGCAAGAATGATCTGTATTTTTATTCATGGAAAGCTCTGGCTCCAAAAACCCATACATACTGTTTTATACCCCTTGACACACAAAGGCACTTTGCTCCACCCACCTTTAGGAGGCTTTTTTAAACAGTTTCCGCAGTCTCCTTCACCCTGGAATGTTTAGTCTCGCCCCCCTCTGTTAGTGGTTTGCCACTACATTATAACTCTTAACACCGTTCACACATTTATACTGTATTTGTGGTGAAATCCTTTAGTCATTATTCTTAAAATACAAATTAATCTAACAACACTCCACTGGCTTCCAGTTGAAGCTCGCATCTGCTACAAGACCATGGTGCTTACCTACGGAGCTGTGAGGGGAACGGCACCTCTGTACCTTCAGGCTCTGATCAGTCCCTACACCCAAACGACGGCATTGCGTTCATCCACCTCTGGCCTGCTGGCCCCCCTACCTCTGCGGAAGCACAGTTCCCGCTCAGCCCAGTCAAAACTGTTCGCTGCTCTGGCACCCCAATGGTGGAAGAAGTTCCCTCACGACGCCAGGACAGCGGAGTCACTCACCACCTTCCGGAGACACTTGAAAGCCCACCTCTTTAAGGAATACCTGGGATAGGATAAAGTAATCCTTCTACCCCCCCTTACTCCACCCCAAAGAAAACAAAACAAAACAAAAAACCATATTGTAAAGTCGTTATCCCACTGGCTATAACGTGAATGCACCAATTTGTAAGTCGCTCTGGATAAGAGCGTCTGCTAAATGACGTAAATTTAAATGTGTACTCTCTGTTTAGGGCCAAATAGCATTCTAGTTTGCTCTGTTTTTTTGTTAATTCTTTCCAATGTGTCAAGTAATTATCTTTTTGTTTTCTCATGATTTGGTTGGGTCTAATTGTGTTGTTGTTGTTGTTGTCCTGGGGCTCTGTGGGGTCTGCTTTTGTTTGTGAACAGAGCCCCAGGACCAGCTTACTTAGGGGACTCTTCTCCAAGTTCATCTCTCTGTAGGTGATGGCTTTATTATGGAAGGTTTGGGATTCGCTTTCTTTTAAGTGGTTATAGAATTTAACGTTTCTTTTCTGGATTTTGATCATTAGCGGGTATCGGCCTAATTCTGCTCTGCATGCATTATTTTGTGTTTTTCATTGTACAGAGAGGATATTTTTGCAGAATTCTGCATGCAGAGTCTCAATTTGGTGTTTGTCCCATTTTGTGAATTCTTGGTTGGTGAGCGGACCCCAGACCTCACAACCATAAAGGGCAATGGGTTCTATAACTGATTCAAGTATTTTTAGCCAGATCCTAATTGGTATGTCAAATGTTATGTTCCTTTTGATGGCATAGAAGGCCCTTCTTGCCTTGTCTCTCAGATCGTTCACAGCTTTGTGGAAGTTACCTGTGGCGCTGATGTTTAGGCCGAGGTATGTATAGTTTTTTTGTGTGCTCTAGGGCATCGGTGTCTAGATGGAATTTGTATTTGTGGTCCTGGCAACTGGACCTTTTTTGGAACACCATTATTTTTGTCTTACTGAGATTTACTGTCAGGGCCCAGGTCTGACAGAATCTGTGCAGAAGATCTAGGTGCTGCTGTAGGCCCTCCTTGGTTGGTGACAGAAGCACCAGATCATCAGCAAACAGTAGACATTTGACTTCAGATTCTAGTAGGGTGAGGCCGGGTGCTGCAGACTGTTCTAGTGCCCTCGCCAATTCGTTGATATATATGTTATTATTATTATTATTATTATATGTTGAAGATGGTGGGGCTTAAACTGCATCCCTGTCTCACCCCACGGCCCTGTGGAAAGAAATGTGTGTTTTTTGCCAATTTTAACCGCACACTTGTTGTTTGTGTACATGGATTTTATAATGTCGTATGTTTTCCCCCCAACCCCACTTTCCATCAATTTGTATAGCAGACCCTCATGCCAAATTGAGTCAAAAGCTTTTTTGAAATCAACAAAGCATGAGAAGACTTTGCCTTTGTTTTGTTTGTTTGTAAAATTAGGGTGTGCAGGGTGAATACGCAGGGTCTGTCGTACAGTAATTTGGTAAAAAGCCAATTTGACATTTGCTCAGTACATTGTTTTCACTGAGGAAATGAACTAGTCTGCTGTTAATGATAATGCAGAGGATTTTCCCAAGGTTGCTGTTGACGCAAATCCCACGGTAGTTATTGGGGTCAAATTTGTCTCCACTGTTGTGGATTGGGGTGATCAGTCCTTGGTTCCAAATATTGGGGAAGATGCCAGAGCTAAGGATGATGTTAAAGAGTTTAAGTATAGCCAATTGGAATTTGTGGTCTGTATATTTTATCATTTCATTGAGGATACCATCAACACCACAGGCCTTTTTGGGTTGGAGGGTTTGTATTTTGTCCTGTAGTTCATTCACTGTCATTGGAGAATCCAGTGGGTTCTGGTAGTCTTTAATAGCTGATTCTAAGATTAGCATTTGATCATGTATATATTTTTTGCTGTTCTTTGTTATAGGGCCAAAAAGATTGGAGAAGTGGTTTACCCATACATCTCCGTTTTGGATAGATAGCTCTTCGTGTTGTTGTTTGTTTAGTGTTTTCCAATTTTCCCAGAAGTGTTTAGAGTCTATGGATTCTTCAAATACATTGAGCTGATTTCTGACATGCTGTTCCTTCTTTTTCCGTAGGGTATTTCTGTATTGTTTTAGTGATTCACCATAGTGGAGGCGTAGGCTCAGCTTTTCTGGGTCTCTATGTTTTTGGTTGGATAGGTTTCTCAATTTCCTTCATAGGTTTTTGCATACTTCATCAAACCATTTGTCACTATTGTTACTTTTCTTATTTTTTCTGTTAGATTTTTAGATTTGATAGGGAAGCTGAGAGGTCAAATATACTGTTTAGGTTTTCTACTGCCAAGTTTACACCTTCACTATTACAGTGGAACGTTTTGTCCAGGAAGTTGTCTAAAAGGGATTTAATTTGTTGTTGCCTAATTGTTTTTTGGTAGGTTTCGATACTACTTTCCTTCCATCTATAGCATTTCTTTAATATTATTCAGTTCCTTTGGCTTTGATGCCTCATGATTGAGTATTGCTCTGTTCAAGTAGTCTGTGATTTTGCTGTGGTCTGATAGGGGTGTCAGTGGGCTGACTGTGAACGCTCTGAGAGACTCTGGGTTGAGGTCAGTGATAAAGTAGTCAACAGTACTACTGCCAAGAGATGAGCTATAGGTGTACCTACCATAGGAGTCCCTTCGAAGCCTACCATTGACTATGTACATAACCAGTGTGCGACAGAGCTGCAGGAGTTGTGACCAGTTTTAGTTGGTTATGATGTCGTAGTTGTGCCTAGGGGGCCATATGGGAGATGGAACTCTCTCTCTCTCTCTCTCTCTCTCTCTCTCTCTCTCTCTCTCTCCTCTCTCTCTCTCTCTCTCTCTCTCTCTCTCTCTCTCTCTCTCTCTCTCCTCTCTCTCTCTCTCTCTCTCTCTCTCTCTCTCTCTCTCTCT
>NC_139989.1:11206661-11351886 GCF_964263955.1 Coregonus lavaretus
CAGGCGCCATAGCGAGTGTGTGTGTGTTGGGGGGCTAGGGGCCAAAGCCACACAGAAGTAGCCTAGTCAGATACCCTACCCCCAGACCTGCCAATGGAGAGACCAACACCAACCAGCCATGTAAGCATAGGAAGGCACCTCGTGTAACGACTGTCTATCTGTTCAGTAAATAATTTATCCCCCAATGTCTAGTAGCGGTCTGACGGTTTAGACTGGCCATGCATGCTGTCTGGATGTCTCTGACCTGGTTCAGCCTCTATCTATCTGAATCCCTCAAGGGGTTAGAAAGCTTTGGACTGACAGGCATCCGTGCTGAGTTTAAAGAGCAATTTGTCTGTATCGAGAGGTATAAGTGAGGGCTGCAAAGTGAAAACCGATTGAATTCCAAGAACCAAGTTCTCAGTCTCATTTTGGAGCTGCTACAGGTCTCAGTCAGAGTGATAGGCCAGGGCTGCGCCATCCTTCTCCAATGTATACCCTCTCAGCCATAGCAACACAACCATACCATTAGACTAAACCTTTGGCAAAGATGGAGATAGGGAGACAAAGAAGCGTAAGAATAGAGATGGAAAAGGAGAAGAGAAAGAGAAAAAATAGAGAAAGAAATAAGTGTAAGCCTAGTGAGGGAAGAGGTAGCCTGGAGAAAGAAAGTCAAAAATGGAGAGGGGGAAAGAGGCTTTCAGAAGCAACTCAAACTGACCCAGCTAGGTTTATAGTAAATCTGTAGTTCTAAACCAGCACCAAGCTCTTAGGGGTGTTGTTGTGAGAAGGTGAAAGTCTGGCGCGCTCGCTCTTCACGACGTCTCACGTTTCATCTGCAAGTGTTCTGGCTGCAAACGGGGTGAGCAGGAAGGAAGCTGACTAAGGGGATGTGAGACCACTGATGGTGAGGTGGATCACAACAGATCACAAGCCATTTGACATGTTGTTGACATGTTGTTTTTGATTAGTGTAGCAAACAACATTGAGGATTTCTGTGTTGCACTGTAACTACTCATTTGTTGCTTTTATGCTAACTGCTACACACACACACACACACACTGTGTGAAATTGCACTCTGGTGTTGTAGGATGCGGTTTGTTCAGTTCCTTTTGTGGGGAAGAAAATAGGTCATTTATTTTGTTGGTGTTAATCTCTCTCCTTTGTCCTCTTGTTCCCTCTCCCTCTCTCTTTCTCTCTACCTGAATCTCTGTTCCCTCTCTCTTTCTCTCTACCTGAATCTCTATGTTCTCTTTCTCTCTACCTGAATCTCTGTTCCCTCTCTCTTTCTCTCCTCCACCCTCTAATAGCACTGCAGTGTTACTGCCAGCGCTGTCTCAACTCCACGTGCACCACGGACGGACTGTGCTTCGTGTCCGTCAAGAAGTCTGGCAGCAGCATCACCGCCGAGAGCAGTATGTGCGTCCCCGAGAACGAGCTGATCCCGCGCGACCGCCCCTTCATCTGCGCGCCCTCCACCAAGGACGACACTGGCATCTACCCTATGTGCTGCTCCACCGACTGGTGCAACAAGAACCCTGACCTCAGTGTCTTCCCAGGTCCGTCCCAAGTGTGTCTTTCTGCATGTCTCATAAATGCACATCGTAAACTAAGAACCCAAGCCTTTGCATTTATAAGGGCTCGACTGTAGGCCTCAGGGTTATTTATACATGGACTGTTCTGCAGTGCTGTGGGATACTATCTAGGGCCCTCATTCAATTCTGGGCCGCGAAGTAGAGCTGGGCGATATATAAAATAAAAAAATCCACACCGGAATAAATTGCCCGTATTAATGTGATAACGTTAACTAGAACGATGAGTTTATAACCAGTTTATTTTTTGTATAATCCTTTTAAACTTCTACTACTACTAGTTTGATGGTTGTAGCCATCAACTGTCCCATTAACAATCACCCATATTAGCAAACTTATTTCATTTCAAACTTCACATTTCTCTAGTATTAAGCTACTTACCGTAATGAACTATATCAGCAAAATGCCTGCGATAAGTGGTCGGTGTCGATAATGTTCGGCTTATTGTCCCAGCTCTACCTCGAAGCCAGTTCCACTGCTTCTTTTCGTTCTTCCCCTCTAATCAGGCTAAATATGGTTTCATATGGGCCTAGTGTGTTTCCCCTTACTACCGCAATGAAAATGCAGATGATTATTCATTTATATTCCTTACTACATTCCTCCTGCCCAATCAAAGGTTGGTCTTTGGATATGGGCAAATCAGCTATTTTCTGTAGTAGCCTTTTCTATTATACAGTAAAAAGTGTGAAGTTAAATACAATGTGTTTTATTGAGTAGAGGTGTGAATATCAGGGACATGTTTTTGTGCAGCACACGTGCAGAACATATAGAAAATGTGGCAAACCCTGTGGTATCACGATACTACTCGGTATCGTTATACTTGGCCTGGTATCACATCGTTAGTAAAATGTTGGTATTGTGACAACCTCATTCTGAAAATAAGCGCACATTTTCTTTCAGTTTCCCCATATTTTTCACGTGTTTCCGTGCCAAAATATTCTGTCACCTTTTTGGGCCCTCACCAGATCAAATAAAATTGTATTTGTCACATTCAACGAATACAACGGCTGTAGTAGACCTTACCGTGAAATGATTACAAGCCCTTAACCAACAATGGAGTTTTAAGAAAATAAAGAGTTAAATAGAATAAATATTAAGAGTTATAATAATAATAATAATAAGAGTTAAATATTTACTAAATAAGTTAAAGTAAAAAAAAGTTACATAATAAAATAACAATAACGACGATATATACAGGGGGTACCGAGTCAAATGTGCGGGGGTACAGATTAGTCGAGGTACTTGAGGTAATATGTACAGTTGAAGTCTGAAGTTTACATACACCTTTGCCAAATACATTTAAACTCAGTTTTTCACAATTCCTGACATTTAATCCTAGTAACAATTCCATGTCTTAGGTCAGTTAGGATCACCACTTTATTTTAAGAATGAGAAATGTCAGAATAATACTAGAGAGAATGATTTATTTATTTCAGCTTTTATTTCTTTCATCACATTCCCAGTGGGTCAGAAGTTTACATACACTCAATTAGTATTTGGTAGCATTGCCTTTAAATTGTTTAACTTGGTTCAAACGTTTTGGGTACCCTTCCACGAGCTTCCCACAATAAGTTGGCTGAATGTTGGCCCATTCCTCCTGACAGAGCTGGTGTAACTGAGTCAGGTTTGTAGGCCTCCTTGCTCGCACACGCTTTTTCAGTTCTGCCCACATATTTTCTATAAGATTGAGGTCAGGGCTTTGTGCTGGCCACTCCAATACCTTGACTTTGTTGTCCTTAAGTCATTTTGCCACAACTTTGGAAGTATGCTTGGGGTCCATTTGGAAGACCTATTTGCGACCAAGCTTTAACTTCCTGACTGATGTCTTGATGTTCCTTCAATATCCACATAATTTTCCTTCCTCATGATGCCATCTATTTTGTGAAGTGCACCAGTCCCTCCTGCAGCAAAGCACCCCCACAGCATGATGCTGCCACCCCTGTGCTTCACGGTTGGGATGGTGTTCTTCAGCTTGCAAGCCACCCCCTTTTCCCTCCAAACATAATGATGGTCATTATGGCCAAACAGTTCTATTTTGTTTCATTAGACCAGAGGACATTTCTCCAAAAAGTATGATCTTTGTCCCCATGTGCAGTTGCAAACCGTAGTCTGGCTTTTTCTATAGCGGTTTTGGAGCAGCGGCTTCTTCCTTGCTGAGCGGCCTTTCAGGTTATGTCGATATGTGACTAGTTTTACTGTGGATATAGATACTTTTGTACCTGTTTCCTCCAGCATCTTCACAAGGTCCTTTGCTGTTGTTCTGGGATTGATTTGCACTTTTCGCACCAAAGTACGTTCATCTCTAGGAGACAGAACGCGTCTCCTTCCTGAGCGGTATGACGGCTGCGTGGTCCCATGGTGTTTATACTTGCATACTATTGTTTGTACAGATGAACGTGGTACTTTCAGGCGTTTGGACATTTTTACCAAGGATGAACCACACTTGTGGAGGTCTACCATTTTTTTTCTGAGGTCTTGGCTGATTTATTTTGATTTTCCCATGATGTCAAGCAAAGAGGCACTGAGTTTGAAGGTAGGCCTTGAAATACATCCACAGGTACACCTCCAATTGACTCAAATGATGTAAATTAGCCTACCAGAAGCTTCTAAAGCCATGACATCATTTTCTGGAATTTTCCATGCTGTTTAAAGGCACAGTCAACTTAGTGTATGTAAACTTCTGACCCACTGGAATTGTGATACAGTGAATTATAAGTGAAATAATCTGTCTGTAAACAATTGTTGGAAAAATTACTTGTGTCATGCACAAAGTAGATGTCCTAACCGACTTGCCAACACTATAGTTTGTTAACAAGAAATTTGTGGAGTGGTTGAAAAAATGAGTTTTAATTTGTTAGCATCACCCTTTTCAAGATTAACTTTCAAACTTTGTTTACAAATGATCATCATCTGGGTAGTGGCGCTGTTTTTTTGTTGCAGCTCACTTGCTGTTAGTTATCAAAAACGAATGACTTTGAAACATTGTTGCATTTAAGCTTTAGATCACTGGTTAGTTTGATGAATGTGATAAAATAGATTTGCAATGGGAAGTAATAGCTGGTTTGTTTGTTTAATTTTGGACATGAAATGGTTGTGCTTTTGTATTTGTATGATTTCATGGGGCCTACTGGAGTGAATGGGCTGCTTGTTCTTTAACATTATTTGATGCTGTGTGTGACTGCTGGCACCTGTCTGTCAGCCGTGTCTGTGTTTGACCAAAATTGGCTCCCCTTCAGCACCATGGAGTGCACAAGTATTACGGTCGCTGTCCTTTCAGCACCATGAGCCTTTCACCTTTGATGTTACACTGTTGTTGTCGCTATTGGTGATAGTGTGATCGTGGTGTTGGTAAACATAAGTTGTGTAAACGGTGCATTGTTTTATGCTGTGTCCATGCCGGTTCTGTTCTCCACCGACTCTCGACAGCTATCTAGCTATGTTGTGCTATTGGCGATTCTAACCCTTTAGCTAGCGTAAGCTAGCAAGCGAACTGAAACTGGCAGTAAAGACTGGTTAGCTGACAACGTCACAAATGATGCGCACGCTTCAATGTGGCAGAAGTTTGTGTGTTGTGATTTTGGATGGTCAGATGGCTAGCAACAATGTCTAGAAGCTGCCATGTGAGGAATCGTAGGTGGGTCGTTTCAGCTAGCTTTATCTTGTTCTGTATACCGTGTCTTGTTTTGACTGTCACATCTATGCTAATATGGTAAACATTCGCTAGCTAGCTAACCATCACCTGTAATGATTTATTTGAAAGACAATTGCTCATTGTGCACATTTGTTTTCAGTAAACATTGGAGACGAAACGTAGTTTACATGTTGTCAACAATCTAAGCCAACTCTGTCTGTTTTGCCCCATATTTCTGTACGTGTTGTTTTTGATGCTAAACAACCAACCCGTCTATGGGATAATGGAGAGTGAATTAAATGATTTATTCATCTTGCTAGATAGCTAGCTTGGCAAAGCATGTAGTGTTGTGTGCATTGTGCTGCACTTACCACCCCATTCTGTTTCATATGAAATGTGTGTGACTGCCTGGCTCAGTTAGCAAGCTAATGTTAGCTAGCTAGCTAAGTAATTAGCAGGTGCACGTTATCAAACTGAACCTAACAAAACAATCCTTCTTTAAACACAAAACTCCTTAGCTAGATGTAAAATACTTGTATTATGCAGCTTTATTGTTTTATCACGTGGAGGTTCGTGCTCTCTTATTGGCTCAAATTCAGGTTCTCGGCCACTGACAAGCATTGCGATTCTACAAGTATAAACGTCAGAGTCATCGGTACCGGTTCGGTACACAGCAGGGATGTCTTTTGTTCTAGCAAGAGAATGAACAGTCTCCTACTGTGCTAAGTATCTATCGGCAGTCAGATTTCTTGGTTTGTCTGTACCATTAATGGTGAATGAATCTCCCTCTCTGAACGTCATCGCACACACTCGCGCGCACACACAAAATCCTCAGCCCTAATTATGTTATTACCTTGCCAATCCTAAATAGCCTTACCCGTCAGCTATAATAACACATCATTACAACTGCCCTCTGAGCACAGAAATCATAGAATTAGAATTATGACAGAAATAACTGTCTGAGAATGCACTGTAGGTAGAGGAGAGGATTTTAACAATCCAAAACCCTGTGTTTAAAGGATTGACCTAGGTTAACCTATACCCGTCTAGCTACACTAAGCATTTCGTTCTGGCATAGCTTTCTGTATAGGAATTAAAACATTTTATATGCAACAGATGGTTTCTGCCCACGCAGTATAGTGGCCCTGTTTTTGGCAAAATATTGATTTTCTCCAAACTCCAACAATTCTCTATCGCCATACAAAGTAAGCCCACCTCTGCCCTTTTAAGTGTTGGCCGAAAGCCTTGGACCCGGGAGCGCGCTGCTCCAGGACTTTAATACACAACTTCAGCGCACCCCAAACTTGACCCTTTTCGTTCGATTATTTTCCTTGCTTCCCCTGCGATGTTTACAAAGTTGGCCGCTCATGGTGTGTCATTGAATGAGCACTTTCTGCTCTTTTTTTTGCTATTTTTCTAACTATTAGAGAGATAATACAGGCTATTGAGTGGCCAACACCGTTGGAGACTTTCAGATACAGTCTTGTGGTCAAAACAACATATTTTACTGTGACCTTCAGGCCAGGACAGTTTCTCTTCCAGCACTATTGATACAGCTAGAGCCTTGAGGCCCAGTGATTCATCCTATAGCTATGTGACTAAACTGTACGTATTGTATCGACGTATGAAAGCGTATTAACCAGTGACTTGGTGAAGACATTGGTGACACAGGCATATGACGAGCCATGCTATTCCTTCGGTCATCGCTTTCATATATTTGATGCCTTTCGAGGACAAGAACCAAAGAGCCAAGACCAGGTAATGGTCAGACGTTTTTGAAAAGGTTGTTGCGGGACACCGGTGTGTGGGTATTCTGTTTATTGTACTTATAGGGTTATCCATACATGTATAACACAGCACTTGGGTAAAATAATGGGTGTACATCCAACATTAGGCTCACTTCATGCCATCTCAACAAAAGGCCTATTCGCCCACTCTATCCTGGACCCGTTTTCACACACAGCTGGTTTGAAATTCTCTTAGGACCAATTCAGCCGTTTTTATCTCAATATCAAATCATTTCTAAGTAACAATTAAGTACAGGGTTCAATTCTTGGGCCGACACTTTTCTCCGTGTATATCAATGATGTCGCTCTTGCTGCTGGTGACTCTCAGATCCACCTCTACGCAGACGACACCATTTTGTATACATCTGGCCCTTCATTGGACACTGTGTTAACAAACCTCCAAACGAGCTTCAATGCCATACAACAATCCTTCAGTAGCCTCCAACTGCTCTTAAACACTAGTAAAACTAAATGCATGCTTTTCAATCGAACGCTGCTGGCACCCGCCCACCCGACTAGAATCACCACTCTCGACGGGTCTGACCTAGAGTATGTGGACAACTACAAATACCTAGGTGTCTGGTTAGACTGTAAACTCAACTTCCAGACTCACATAAAGAATCTCCAATCCAAAGTTAAATCTAGAATCGGCTTCCTATTTCGCAACAAAGCCTCCTTCACTCATGCTGCCAAACATGCCCTCGTAAAACTGACTATCCTACCGATCCTTGACTTCGGCGATGTCATTTACAAAATAGCCTCCAACACTCTACTCAGCAAATTGGATGTAGTCTATCACAGTGCCATCCGTTTTGTCTCCAAAGCCCCATACACTACCCACCACTGTGACCTGTACGCTCTTGTTGGCTGGTCCTCACTACATGTTCGTCGTCAAACCCACTGGCTCCAGGCCATCTATAAATCACTGCTAGGCAAATCCCCGCCTTATCTTAGCTCATTGGTCACCATAGCAGCACCCACCCGTAGTCTGCGCTCCAGCAGGTATATCTCACTGGTCATTCCCAAAGCCAACACCTCCTTTGGCCGCCATTCCTTCCAGTTCTCTGCTGCCAATGACTGGAACGAATTGCAAAAATCTCTGAAGCTGGAGACTCTTATCTCCCTCAATAACTTTAAGCATCAGTTGTCAGAGCACCTTACCGATCACTGCACCTGTACACAGCCCATCTGAAATTAGCCCACCCAACTACCTCATCCCTATATTGTTATTTATTTTGCTCTTTTGCACCCCAGTATCTCTATTTGCACATAATCTCTTGCACATCTAGCATTCCAGTGTTAATACTATTGTAATTATTCTGCACTATAGCCTATTTATTGCCTTACCTCCATAACTTGCTACATTTGCACACACTGTATATATATTTTCTGTTGTATTTCTGACTTTATGTTTTTTACCCCATATGTAACTCTGTGTTGTTTTTTATTGCACTACTTTGCTTTATCTTGGCCAGGTCGCAGTTGTAAATGAGAACCTGTTCTCAACTGGCTTACCTGGTTAAATAAAGGTGAAATAAAAATAAAAAATAAAACCTTCATGTTATTTTTTTCCAATTAAAATGGTCATAAATAAACAAAAATAGCTTCTTAGCAAAGCACAATTTCTCAAGTAATCTATCAGTTTGAAACTCTCTTTGTTATTGGCCTATTAACTAATAGGCTGTCTTTTCAAGAACTGTTACACTAAACGGGCATTGTCATATTTTTCACAAATTCACAGTATTATTCCAACCTCAAAGTGTGGAAATATAAATTAAACACAGGAAAATCATATTTTTGACTGGACTGGGCCTTTAAATAGTTACTCATTTAGATGGAACAATTGAAAAGAATATGTCGATAGTTACCAAAATGAATGAACAAACTCCTATTCTTTGTGAACAAAAGTGAATTTCTATTTATTTTTAATTTTATTAATAAGTGAATTTCTGTGCCTGTGTACATATTTTTCTCTACGTCCAACCAGAGATGGGCCTAAAACCAAACCGAACACAGTCAAAAGAAAAGCAGCTGTGTCAAGCTCCTCTTTTAACCCCTTCTCTTCCCTCCTCCCCATAGTGCCAACAGTGAAGCCGGTGCCTCTGGGGCCTGTGGCGCTGGCGGCGGTGATCGCAGGGCCTGTGTGCGTGCTGTGCTTCGTGCTGATGCTGGTCTTCTACATCTGCCACAGCCGTGCGGGCATCCACCACCGCGTGCCCAACGAGGAGGACCCCTCCATGAACCATCCCTTCCTCAACGTGGGCTCCACCCTCAAAGACCTCATCTACGACATGACCACCTCTGGCTCCGGCTCTGGTGGGTTAGGTACCCATGGGGTGTGGGGACGGGGATGTGTGTGTGACTGTGTTGGGGGGGGGGTCTCTGCTCTGCCCATGCAGGACCGCTCATGTTTTGTTGTATTATTTAATCATTTTTTTCTGTATTTGTTTGTTTTAGTAGCATTAAAGCCTTTAGGTGTGTGCCTTTATCTGCTCAGGCATGGCTACTCATGTTGTGTTGCTTCTTTGTTTGGCTGTGTGTGTGCAATTGGTATGAGCGTGCAATTGTTCAGTGCGCTTACCAGCATGCGTCTAGGTGTAAGTGTGTGCCTGTGCTTGTGTGAATAACTCAGTGTGTGCGTAGCTACAGAACTTAGAGAGATACCCCGCTGTGAGATGACGGGGGAGATCAAGTCAGGGAGAAGTGACTCCCTCCCGCCCTCAGTGAGTGTGTAGTGAAAGCAGCGGTTATCTTATCGGTCTCTAGCTCAGCCTTAGCTGTGGCGTAATGGGAGCGGTGCAGGCCAGGGCTCTAATGACAGGATGGCGCTGACACAGAGTGGCTGTAAAGCTGCTCTCACCCCCAGACGCCAGCCCTGCCAGCCAGGAGACGTGGTGAGAGAACTGGCACGCGGACACCTTGTCGTCTTGTTCCGACCAGCAATTAACAGCTCACTATCAGGACTGGCAGAGAAATCCACACCTCTAGGCTACCTGGATTTGATTCAGAATCAACTTCCTGGGTCATTTTTGTGCAAAAGTGTGAATAGATTTTTGGATTATGATTTGTAGGATTTTCCACTATAGGACAACGTTGATTTGAACTTTCTGCAAGATATCAAAAATGGCAGACCGGCTAAGTCCACAGTCAAACTGAATTTGACAAACTTGTCAGTGTTTCCTTTTTTCCGGCTTTTAGAGTGGATTTTTCATTTTGACAATGGGATCTTAAATTACCCTGCTTAATGTGTTGCTCTTTATCGAGGCAGGTGGATAAATCCACTGTCTGCCTGAATTAAGTACACATGAACATAAAGGATGTGGAGCACAGCACAGACGAAAGAGTTTCAAAAGTAGGATTTATATTTAGGGGTCTACTACACTAATGGAAAAACTAAGGCACTCACAGTCCACTCATGCAGCATGTAGACTAAAATATTATTTTCCAGCCCAGGACGTCACGGCACACGTCTACTGAACATCAGACCCTGCTAGGATCATAGTGAACCCATCTGTCTCCTCCCTGCTCTCCTCTCTCCACATACACCTAGCTATCCCACCACAACCTACGCTCCATTTGGCTTCTAACGGCCATGACCTCCGCAGCCTCTACAGCCTGGCTATTTCTGCTGCTGCTAGTACCAGCAGCTTTCAACTCCTCAACCCCTCCCTGCAGGCCCCACAGTAAATAACTGACTGTCCAGCTGGTGAAATAAAGAGAGCGGTAGATATATTTACCCAGGAGCACAACTCTGTCCTGTTTGTGAATTGTTTGAATATGTTTAAGATTTTTATTTTATTACTTTGATGAATATTGTCCGAAGAGCTGCAGCACAGACAATTAACCAATCACTTTTTACACTGACGTTTGTTTCAGGTCATTTTCATGACGTCGTCCTTTGGATTGCTTTTCATTTATGGAGTCTTTCTGTTGTTACTATGTACATTGCTAGCGAGTGACCAGTCCCTTTTGTAGGGCATTTCTAAACCATCTTTTTCCTAACAGGTCTGCCCCTGCTGGTACAGAGGACCATAGCCCGGACCATCATCCTCCAGGAGAGCATTGGGAAGGGCCGCTTTGGCGAAGTGTGGCGGGGGAAGTGGCGAGACGAGGAGGTGGCAGTCAAGATCTTCTCGTCCCGTGAGGAGCGCTCGTGGTTCCGCGAGGCCGAGATCTACCAGACAGTCATGCTCCGTCACGAGAATATCCTGGGCTTCATCGCCGCCGACAACAAAGGTACGACCAATCACAGCTCACCTCTAAAGAGTAGAATCACTTTTGAACGGGCACATTTATTGATTAGAGCCTCTTTTTTTTTGGGCCGGACCTTAAGGTTTGTAGTGCCTCTCTGTTAGGGTTTAGCATAAGGTAGACTGCTGGCATGTCAGTAAGGCAGATTGTTCTGGTGTGGGCTTGTAAGGGTTTAAGAACCATGAGAAGGGTCATACCAGCATATTTGGATGCAGTCTAGTGATCTCAGTGCAGAAAACCTGCTAGCGAGCCAGGGGTGTGTGTTTCTAGAGTTGGGGCGGTGGTTGTGCTCAGTCCAACTGCTCTGAGCTCTCTGGCCATCTGGAGGTAACATCACATTGCACTGAGGAGAACTCTCTGTCTCTGTCTCTGTCTCTGTCTCTCTCTGTCTCTCTCTGTCTCTCTGTCTCTGTGTTTTTCTCTCCATCACTCATCTTACTCTACTTTATCTCTCTGTACCTGTATCTCTCTCCCCTCCCTATTTCTGTCCCCCCCTTCTCTTTCCAGATAACGGGACATGGACCCAGCTGTGGCTGGTGTCAGACTACCATGAGCATGGCTCTTTGTTTGACTACCTGAACCGCTACACCGTCACCGTGGAGGGCATGATCAAACTTTCCCTGTCCACCGCCAGCGGCCTGGCCCACCTCCACATGGAGATTGTTGGCACGCAAGGTGAGTGACAGCCATGTTGACCAATCAGTGACTGGTGACAGCAACACCCACCAATCAGCGACTGAGGACTTTACTGTTTGTCAAGAGATGGGAGTCGGAACATTTGCCTTTTGGCTTCACGTCGAATAGTAATGTGTTACCAAATCATATGTTGTGTCACATATACTGTCTGTAACATATGTACCAATCGACATGCATACAATAATTCCATATGTACATTTGTACTCTAATCATAATGTTCACACATTAGGTTTGTATCAAGGACATGGAAAGGGGAAGTTGGAAGTTTGACTATGATGACAAGCAGGTCCACTCACCACCGTAGGGAAATTTACACAGGAAGCTTCCCTACTTACACAGGAACCACCCCCTGGTTATTGAGAGGAGAGCATATTCTCAGTAAAGCATATTCTCACCACCCTCTCTCTCTTCTCCCTCTCTCCTCCCACTCTTTCTCTTCTCCCACTCTCTCTCTTTTTCTCTTTCTCTCTCTCCCTGTTCTCTCTTTCTCCCTCTCTCTTCTCCCCTCTCTCTCCCTCTCTCTTCTTCCTCTCTCTCTCTCTCTCTCTCCTCCTACCACTCTCTCTCTTCTCCCACTTTCTCTCTCTTCTCCCACCCTCTCTTTCTTCTCCCACTCTCATCTCCCACTCTCTCTCTTCTCTCTCTCTCACTCTCTCTCTCCTCCCACTCTCTCTCTCCCCCCATAAATTCCAGGGAAGCCGGCCATTGCCCACAGGGACCTGAAATCTAAGAACATCCTGGTGAAGAAGAGCGGGACTTGCTGCATCGCCGACCTGGGCCTGGCCGTGCGCCACGACTCCGCCACTGACACCATTGACATCGCTCCCAACCACAGAGTAGGAACCAAAAGGTAACTGGACCCCCTATTCGTGCTCCGCTGCCCTCTTATGCCTGTTATTTGGGCTGGCTATGTGATATGATTGAGCTACCATGCCGGCTCTTTGATGTGGTTAGTGGCGACTTCAAACTACTCCCCCCTCGACGATGGAACAGGAATCAAAAGGTAATAGGAGCCCTTTGGCGGCCATTCCGGCTCCACGAGCTGTCATTGGCTGTGGTGAGATGGGAGGTGGAGGTGCCTTTTAAACTGTTCGTCCATTCTGGCTCTAGAGTGCTGCCAAGCCCCCAACCACAGAGTGGGAAACTCAAAGGTAACTGGAGTCCCCTGGGGCGGCCTCTTTCGAGTCGTCATTCAAAGTGACTGGAGACATCACCCCGACTCCCAGCTCCAACAGCTGCCACTGGCCGCAATAGGTGAAGGTGCAGTGAAATCGGTAGCAGGGAGGGAGGGAAGCAGCGGGGGAAGGGAGAGAAGGAGGAAAGGAGAGGAGGAGGAGTACACGGCGTGAGTAATCACATGGAAACACGCTGCCCATACAATTGCGCTGTCTCTCCCTAACTGCAGCAGCAACAATTAAGTTTTATGTCTTGTTTCAAAGTAGCCTAGCCAAAATACGACCTTAGAAATGTTGAGGGAATTATTTTATAAGCCCATAATATTGATGGGGCCAGGGTCGATGGCATTAGCACAGTTTACTATGGTCATTGTCGTTAGGTGGTGGATTGATTAGTTCACTGACACATTGGTGGTGGTAGATAATGTGAAGCGCATTAAAGCCTTTGAGTTTTTCTGGCATAGCGCGGGAGACCCCCTTCTTTCTCTTTGGGGCAGGCGGGTGGTTATGTTGTGTTGTGGTCCTGGCTGGCTCTGTGTGTCTGTCTGCTCGGCTGACCCACTGGAATCTGTGGGGCTTAATGAGGCTCACGGCTCTGGGACTTCACCCTCCTCTGGAACGCCTCGAATCTGGGATTCCCTTCTTTGAGATTAGAGATTGTCCTTTCTCTATCGACAGGGTTAGAGATATTGCCCCTAGACACTGATCTGTCAGTTTTGTGTTTGAGGTCTAATGGTGCAGGTTAGAATCTGGAGGAGGGGAAACTGATTGTAGATCTGTGCCAGCAACTTCCAACTGGAGAGATTTGCTGGTTATCAAGAATGTTGTTCATCTACAAATGCTGAGGAGGATACTGTTTCATATCTCTCTGAAAAGCTGTGTTGGGAAATCACGCCTGGCTGCCTAGCAGAGGATGCAATCAGTTTTGTTGTGGTTTCTTTTTTTAAATGAATTAAAGACAGAGGAACGATTGCATCTTTGATGCCTCGGAGTGTGTTGGGCAAATATTGATTAACTTCAAACTGCTCTATGATATAAGCGCTTCCGAAATGTTCTCAATTGAGCGGGGTGTTTGTTGGCGTATTGCCACCAGATCTAATATTGCAAGGGAAGGACTTTGATGGTTTTTGTCAGTATGAAACTCCAGCTCAAGGAGTTCAATGAAGACATTGTGGAAGGTTGTGAATTAGACTTGTGAATGGAATGCTGCATAAGACGTAACGTGTGTGTGTGTGCGCGGTCAGTCTACTGTATTATCTAACCAACCTTGTCATCTCTCTCTCCAGGTATATGGCACCAGAGGTGCTAGACGACTCGATAAACATGAAGCATTTTGAGTCGTTTAAGAGGGCAGATATCTACGCCATGGGCTTGGTGTTCTGGGAGATAGCCAGTAGATGCTCTCTGGCAGGTACGTGTGTTGGTCCCCCTATAGTCACTCAGTTATGAACTTCCCTTGATTTAATAACTTCAGTAGTGGTAATTAATTATTGTCTATTGCCCCCGATAACAACAGTTGGTGAGTAATATGATGATGGCGCATAGCAAGTTTATTTGTTCATTAGCTAATTCTCTGGCTCTGTTGGCTTATCAATGTATATACAAATCACATACATTTCATTGAAGTACATGAGCTACTTCGTCTATGATGTATACTGTGCAGAGGACAAACACATTTTCCCTTGAGGGATAAAACACTTTTAATGTAATGCGTTGTACTTACTGTCAGCGATTGTGATGTATTTTAACGCGTCTGACGTGATTTGCGTCAGGCATCGTTGAAGACTACCAGCTGCCATACCATGACCTGGTGCAGTCAGACCCCTCTGTGGAGGAGATGAGGAGGGTGGTGTGTGAACAGAAGCTACGACCCAACATTCCAAACCGGTGGCAGAGCTGTGAGGTACGTAACACGCACGCACACACACTGGACCTTCATACCATAAAAAATGCTGATCTTTTGATTGCTTTGGTTTTTAAACCGTTCACATTCCAAGTTCTGAGGCACGACTTGCCTTAAGAAATGTGTAGTAGTCTTCTCTTTGTGATGCAGCCATAAAAACTAGCCAATTTCATCAACTGAAAATCCACGTGAGAGGATTCTCTCCAGATAGTCTTTCCGAACTACTATCTGTCTCTGTCTCACGACATGGTGCGTTTAAACCAAGAACGATCACAGCCCACAAACCTGAAACTCTCCCATGCGTCCATCTCAATAAGACTCAGGTGTCACAGAAGCTAGTGTTTCCCTCTCTCCTCATTATAACCACAGTCCCTCCCTCCTCAGAGAGTAACCATCCACCCTAAGGGGAAGAAAGTGTGCTGCGTCTCTCCCTCCCTCTCCCCCTCTCTCAAGCTTCCCTCCTTCACGACATCACACTGTTTACAAGGCTCTCTTTCTGTCTCTTCCTTCCTTCCTTCCTTCCTTCCTTCCTTCCTTCCTTCCTTCCTTCCTTCCTTCCTTCCTTCCTTCCTTCCTTCCTTCCTTCCTGTCTTTACATCCTCTTTCTCTCCCTCTTTCTGTTTATAGGTGTCTCTGTTTATTGCCTGGAAAACTGAACAATTACATTAGCGCCAATCCACAGTAATACAATCTTGTAATCTAATCTGTCCAGTATGACCAGGCCTCAATGGCTGCCAAGCTGTTGTGCCCGAGCTGCACCTGCCATTCAACACAACACAGTGACAAGACACTGATCGATCAACCGGAGAGATCTATGTCCCTGATACCAAAATAATAGTCTAATAGTCTAATATTTCTGCCTTGGCCAGAACAGGTTGTTTGCTGAGTTGTCCACCATACCTTTTTATTGAAATATTCTTTATAATTTAGATGAATACATACATACAACCTATGGCAACACAAATATTAAGCAATGTAGCAAGTCAGTACCAATTGACCACACATACAGTACAACTAACACAACATGTCAAGACATACAGTGCATTTGGAAAGTATTCAGACCCCTTGACTTTTTCCACGTTTTGTTACGTTACAGCCTTACTCTAGAATTTATGAAATTGTTTTTTTTCCCTCATCAATCTACACACAATACCCCATAATGACAAAGCAAAAACATTTGTTTAGAAATTTTTGCAAATGTATTACAAATAAAAAACTATCACATTTACATAAGTATTCAGACCCTTTACTCAGTACTTTGTTGAAGCACCTTTGGCAGTGATTACAGCTCGAGTCTTCTTGGGTATGACGCTACCAATTGATCACACATACAGTACAACTAACACAACATGTCAAGACATACATACAGGTCTGGTTTCCCAGAAACAGATTAAGCCAAGTCTTGGACTAAGAAACGCTTTCAATGGAGAATCTCCATTTAACATGCTAGGCCTAGCATAAACCATCCCAAAATTGAAATATACAGCCAGAAGAAAGTCATTCTCCTCTTCTCTTCTCTCCCGGGTGTTAATTGAGGCTAGCTACGGCTGAGGGGGCGGTGGTTTAATGTGCCAACAGGCAGATGGTGTCTCAGCGGCCGCCGCTCGTTCACAGGTCAGGCCGTAAACACAGATGCCTTTTGTTGAGACTGGCGTGTTGCACCGCCACGGTGAGTCAGCCACGCCCTGCCAACAACAATACGACCAGGAAGAGGGTAGAGGAGGACTGAGAGGAGGAGTGTGTCTGGTAGGATAGAACAAAGAACAGTGAGGGACCACCTTGTGCCACACTCTCCAAACAGACAGTGGTGTAGTTTATTATGAGCTCCACACACATAACAGAGGTACAGATTACCCTGTAATGACTTCTCAGAGGACTTCCGTCGCAGACAGACCAAACAGCTTCTTATGTTCATACAGGTAGTCCGGCCGTCAAGGGTAGCGTTGGTATTCTGTGAGAGACGCTTTGTTTTCACTGAGACAGGCAGAGCGTGACATGTGGAGAGCCTTCCCGGCCTTGTTTCGTGTCTGACAGCATGACCCTGAAAAACCACTCTGACTGTCTCACTGCTAGCTATCAGTTCAGGGAGTTGTGTGTTGGGTGTGTGTGTCTAGTCAGTTTGCACATAGTGTGTGTAGTGGTTGTGTGTGTATTCGGTTTGCATACTGCGTGTGTACGTGCAGTAAAGTACAAACACACACCCCTCGGGGCTCTTTAGCTAGCTATCTGCTAGTCACTGGGGCTTTCCTGTGGTTTCCAGCCCACAGCCCCACAGGGCCTTGTGAACTCACCAGATAACATCTCCCTTGTGCATTCTTCTCACATGACTCAACCCTCTCCTGTTTCCCACTCTGGAGAAGAATCCTCTTAGCCAGTCCATCTGTATCATCAGAACCACACGTTGGGTATGAAAAGTCTGGTCAATAAATCAAATTAAATCAAATTTTATTGGTCACATACACGTGTTTAGCAGATGTTATTGCGGGTGTAGCGAAATGCTTGTGTTTCTAGCTCCGACAGTGCAGTAATATCTAACAAGGAATATCTAACAATTTCAGAACATATACCCAATGCACACAAATCTAAGTAAAGCAATGGAATTAAGAATATATACATAAATATATGGATGAGCAATGTCAGAGCGGCATTGACTAAGATACAGTAGAATAGTATAGAATATAGTATATACATATGAGATGTGTAATACAAGAAATGTAAACATTATTAAAGTGACTAGTGTTCAATTTATTCAAGTGGCCAGTGATTTCTAATCTATGTATATAGGCTAGTGAAGGCTATTTAACAGTCTGATGGCCTTTAGATAGAAGCTGTTTTTCAGTCTCTCTGTCCCAGCTTTGATGCACCCGTACTGACCTCACCTTCTGGATGATAGCAGGGTGAACAGGCAGTGGCTCGGGTGGTTGTTGTCCTTGATGATCTTTTTGGCCTTCCTGTGACATCTGGTGCTGTAGGTGTCCTGGAGGGCTGGTAGTTTGCCCCCGGTGATGCGTTGGGCAGACCGCACCACCCTCTGGAGAGCCCTGCGGTTGCAGGCGGTGCAGTTGCCGTACCAGGCGGTGATACAGCCCGACAGGATGCTCTCAATTGTACATCTGTAAAAGTTTGTGAGGGTTTCGCCTTCTTCACCACACTGTCTGTGTGGGTGGACAATTTCAGTTTGTCAGTGATGTGTACGCAAGGAACTTTACGCTTTCTACCTTCTCCACTGCGGTCCCGTCGATGTGGTTAGAGGGGTGTTCCCTCTGCTGTTTCCTGAAGTCCACGATCATCTCCTTTGTTTTGTTGACGTTGAGTGAGAGGTTATTTTCCTGGCACCACACTCACAGAGCCCTCACATCCTCCCTGTAGGCTGTCTCGTCATTGTTGGTAATCAAGCCTACTACTGTTGTGTCGTCTGCCAACTTGATGATTGAGTTCGAGGTGTGCTTGGCCACGCAGTCATAGGTGAACAGGGAGTACAGTAGGGGGCTGAGCACGCACCCTTGTGGGGCCCCAGTGTTGAGGATCAGCGAAGTGGAGGTGTTGTTTCCTACCTTCACCACCCGGGGGCTTCCCGTCAGGAAGTCCAGGACCAAGTTGCACAGGGCGGGGTTCAGACCCAGGGCCTCAAGCTTAATTATGAGCTTGGAGGATACTATGGTGTTAAATGCTGATCTATAGTCAATGAACAGCATTCTTACATATTATTCCTCTTGTCCAGATGGGATAGTGCAGTGTGATGGCGATTGCATCGTCTGTGGATCTATTAGGGCGGTAAGCAAATTGAAGTGGGTCTAGGGTGGCAGGTAAGGTAGAGGTGATATTATCCTTGACTAGTCTCTCAAAGCACTTCATGATGACAGAAGTGAGTGCTACGGGGCAATAGTCATTTAGTTCAGTTACCTTTGCTTTCTTGGGTACAGGGACAATGGTGGTCATCTTGAAGCAAGTGGGGACAGCAGACTGTGATAGGGAGAGATTGAATATGTCCGTAAACACACCAGCCAGCTGGTCTGCGCAAGCTCTGAGGACGCGGCTAGGGATGTCATCTGGGTCGGCAGCCTTGAGAGGGTTAACATGCTTAAATGTCTTACTCACGTCGGCCACGGAGAAGGAGAGCCCACAGTTCTTGGTAGCGGGCCGCGTCAGTGGCACTGTATTATCCTCAAAGCGGGCGAAAAAGGTGTTACGCTTGTCCGGAAGCAAGACGTCGGTGTCCGCGACGTGGCTGGTTTTCCTTTTGTAGTCCGTGATTGTCGGTAGACCCTGCCACATATGTCTCGTGTCTGAGCCATTTAATTGCGACTCCACTTTGTCCCTATACTGACGTTTTGCCTGTTTGATTGCCTTGCGGCGGGAATAACTACACTGTTTGTATTCTGCCATATTCCCTGTCACCTTGCCATGGTTAAATGCGGTGGTTTGCGCTTTCAGTTTTGCGCGAATGCTGCCATCTATCCACAGTTTCTGGTTAGAGTAGGTTTTAATAGTCACAGTGGGTACAACATCTCCTATACACTTTCTGATAAACTCAGTCACCGTATCAGTATATATGTCGATATTGTTCTCTGAAGCTACCCGGAACATACCACAGTCCACATGATCAAAACAATCTTGAAGCGTGGATTCCAATTGGTCAGACCAGCGTTGAATAGTCCTTAGCACGGGTACTTCCTGTTTGAGTTTCTGCCTATATGAAGGGGGAAGCAAAATGGAGTCGTGGTCAGATTTGCCGAAAGGAGGGCGGGGAAGGCCTTGTATGCATCCCGGAAGTTGGAGTAGCAGTGGTTGAGTGTTTTAGCAGCGCAAGTACTACAGTCGATGTGTTGAAAGAACTTCGGCTACCTTTACCTCAAATTTGCTTTGTTAAAATCCCCAGATACAATAAATGCAGCCTCAGGATATGGTGTTTCCAGTTTGCATAGAGTCCAGTGAAGTTTTTTGAGGGCCGTCGTGGTATCGGCTTGAGGGGGGATATACACGGCCGTGACTATAACCAAATAAAATTATCTTGGGAGATAATACGGTTGGCATTTGATTGTGAGGTATTCTAGGTCGGGTGAACAAAAGGACTTGAGTTCCTTTATGTTATCACAATTACACCATGAGTTGTTCATCATAAAACATACACCTCTGCCCTTCTGCTTCCCGGATAGATATTTATTCCTGTCTGCGCGATGAACTGAGAACCCAACTGACTGGATCGACTCGGACAGTATATCCCAAGAGAGCCATGTTTCCGTGAAACAGAGTATGTTACAATCCCTGATGTCTCTTTGGAAAGAAACCCTCGCCCTGAGCTCGTCCACTTTATTATCCAGAGACTGAACATTAGCGAGTAATATACTCGGAAGCAGTGGATGATGTGCACGCCTCCTAAGTCGGACTAGAAGGCCGCTCCGAGGACCTCTCCTCCGGCGTTGTTTTGGGTCGGCCTCTGGAATCGGTTAAATTGCCCTGGGGGGTGCGAACAAATGATCCGCTTCAGGAAAGTCATATTCCTGGTTGTAATGCTGGTAGTGCTGGTGAGTTACTGCCGCTCTGATATCCAATAGTTCTTCCCGGCTGTATGTAATAACACAAACAATTTTCTGGGCTAATAACTTAAGAAATAATACATAAAAAAACGAAATACTGCAAAAGTTTCCTAAGATGGCACCGTATTTCCAGAGCCCCCTGGTCCAAAGTAGTGCACTATATCAAAAGTAGTCCACTATGTACAGTTGAAGTCGGAAGTTTACATACACTTAGGTTGGAGTCATTAAAACTTGTTTTTCAACCACTCCACAAATTTCTTGTTAACAAACTTTCGTTTTCGCAAATCAGTTAGGACATCTAATTTGTGCATGACACAAGTGATTTTTCCAACAATTATTTACAGACAGATTATTTCACTTATAATTCACTGAATCACAATTCCAGTGGGTCAGAAGTTTATATACACTAAGTTGACGGTGCCTTTAAACAACTTGGAAAATTCCTGAAAATTATGCCGTGGCTTTAGAAGCTTCTGATATGCTAATTGACATCATTTGAGTCAATTGGAGGTGTACTTGTGGATGTATTTCAAGGCCTACCTTCAAACTCAGTGCCTCTTTGCTTGACATCATGGGAAAATCAAAAGAAGTCAGCCAAGACCTCAGAAGAAAATTGTAGACCTCCACAAGTCTGGTTCATCCTTGGGAGCAATTTCCAAATGCCTGAAGGTACCACGTGCATCTGTACAAACAATAGTACGCAAGTATAAACACCATGGGACCATGCAGCCGTCATACCGCTCAGGAAGGAGACGAGTTCTGTCTCCTAGAGATGAACGTACTTTGGTGCGAGAAGTGCAAATCAATCCCAGAACAACGGCAAAGGACCTTGTGAAGATGCTGGAGGAAACAGGTACAAAGTATCTATATCCACAGTAAAACGAGTCCTATATCCACATAACCTGAAAGGCCGCTCAGCAAGGAAGAAGCCACTGCTCCAAAACCACCATAAAAAAGCCAGACTACGGTTTGCAACTGCACATGGGGACAAAGATCATACTTTTTGGAGAAATGTCCTCTGGTCTGATGAAACAAAAACCGAACTGTTGGCCATAATGACCATCGTTATGTTTGGAGGAAAAAGGAGGTAGCTTGCAAGCCGAAGAACACCATCCCAACCGTGAAGCACGGAGGTGGCAGCATCATGCTGTGGGTGTGCTTTGCTGCAGAAAGGACTGGTGCACTTCACAAAATAGATGGCATCATGAGGAAGGAAAATGATGTGGATATATTGAAGCAACATCTCAAGACATCAGTCAGGAAGTTAAAGCTTGGTCGCAAATGGGTCTTCCAAATGGACAATGACCCCAAGCATACTTCCAAAGTTGTGGCAAAATGGCTTAAGGACAACAAAGTCAAGGTATTGGAGTGGCCATCACAAAGCCCTTACCTCAATCCTATAGAAAATGTGTGGGCAGAACTGAAAAAGCGTATGCGAGCAAGGAGGCCTACAAACCTGACTCAGTTACACCAGGTCTGTCAGGAGGAATGGGCCAACATTCACCCAACTTATTGTGGGAAGCTTGTGGAAGGCTACCCAAAACATTTGACCCAAGTTAAACAATGTAAAGGCAATGCTACTAAATACTAATTGAGTGTATGTAAACTTCTGACCCACTGGGAATGTGATGAAAGAAATAAAAGCTGAAATAAATAATTATCTCTAATATTATTCTGACATTTCACATTCTTAAAATAGTGGTGATCCTAACTGACCTAAGACAGGGAATTGTTACTAGGATTAAATGTCAGGAATTGTGAAAAACTGAGTTTAAATGTATTTGGCTAAGGTATATGTAAACTTCCGACTTCAACTGTAGGTAATAGGGTACCGTTCCAGACATATGCACACTTAGTCATTTCTAGGTGTCAGGATTAGGCCGTGTTCTGGCCTTGAGTCCATTCAGGCAGACAAAGCAGAGAGCGCTGTGAATGCTTCTTAAAGCAGTTGCCAGTGTGGAGACTAGCTGCTGAAAAGGCCCTGCTGGATGTGATTCAGTGTAATGTATGTTTGTCAACAGACTGCAACAGATTGTGGGGGAGTGAGGGACCATGGTGGGCTGCTCTGCTCTGCTACTACTGTGCCAGACTTCTCCCACAACCAGGCTATCACTAATACTATTACTGAATAGGGAAGAGAAGAGTTTAGACTATTAGATCAATGGGGATTTGTGATGTTTTGAGTCCCAACTGTATTGAATGTCCCAAGGTCTCATCAAGTGAACTTTGGTAATGCAACAGCTTCTGAAACAATGGTAGTTCATGCTGTGTTTCTCTCTAGCCTGTCTCTTACAGTCTTATCCATAGGGTATTGATTGAATAATTTATTTTATTTCCATGTCGGACACCAATTGGTGCCCATCCCATATGGGGTTATAAGACACAATATCAAGTATCTGTGCACAAAACTATTTTTTTTTTAACATTAAACAAACTGAATGCATTTCACAATTAAATGCATAATTAGCAATCATAAATATTTTAACGTCATTAAAATAATCTGTGTAAAATTGAGCATTGTGTAAGTGAAAATGTAAGCGTTTACTGTTGACATTGGTAGCGAATACAGTGCTAGAACAAGTGAGTAATCATGCTCGAACAGTTCCACACTAAGAATGACTTGGTCTCTGTGGTTAAACATGCCCATTCAAATTGCGAGCATCTCCCACAACTGGAGCATATACGAGAGACACTGATGTGGGTTGTGCTGGCCTACTTGTCAGAAAGCTTACTGAAGAGTATTTGTCAGCGTTAATCCAAATGACTGCGCTCTGTCTTAATAAGCACTGGTGGAAATCTCCAAGATTATGTCCTCGACAGGCTTCTGAGAGATGTAGACAAATTGTGGCCAGAAAACAGATGCTGTTTACAAGGCTGGTAGCAGAATGATTCAGCGTCTCATTCCAGCTCCCCAAAAAACAAACCCTTACTTTCTTAAAAGGATAGTAAGGGGATTTTGGCAATGAAGCCTACTTCCCCAGAGTCAGATGAACTTGTGGTTACCATTTTATATGTCTCTGTGTCCCTCTATGCAGGAAGTTGGAGGTAATTTTGCCCAGGACCCAGATTCACAAAACCTTTTAAGAAGACATTTCTTCTTAACTGGCATTTTTTTTTACTTAACTATAGACTTATGAAGGAAGTTAAGCAAAGTTGCTATTCCTCAAAAAGATTATTGGAAATGTACTTGCACTATTTCTTATGTTTCTCCTTAAGCAAAACGTGTTTTGTGAATCAGGGCCGTGGCCCCTCTGCGTCTGATCGGGGTGCGGTGAGGAGGGGGGACTGTCTCTGTGGTGCTGGGAATACAAAACCACACCGTTTACTAATATCATATTCATGATAAAAAATACTAATATGCACCTCTGTTCTAACACAATGCTTCAGTGACGTTTTTTCATCAAGTCAACCTTTCTCTCTCTCCCTCTCCCCCTCTCTCTCTTTCCTCCAGGCTCTGCGGGTAATGGCTAAGATCATGAGGGAGTGCTGGTACGCCAACGGAGCAGCCCGCCTCACCGCACTACGCATCAAGAAGACCCTGTCCCAGCTCAGCCAATCAGAGGGCATCAAGATGTAGACACACCCTTTCTCCTGTTATATTATTAATAATATTATTATTTTCATTATTACCATCAATAGTTCTCTTTCTGCCGCTCCTCCTCTTGGTTTGAAAGGAGAGGCGGTGCGGCACGGTGAAGTTTTACTCTGATACCCCCCTGACCCCTCCCTAAATGCCGTCATCGTTTCATCGTCGCCCCGCTGACTGGCGCGTGGATCTATTTTCTGTCTCATGGAGGTGGAGCATGGATCTGGTAGAGGGATGTTTGCCAGTGCAAACCCCACCCCACAGTCCTCATGATTTGGTGGGATCACATCCTCGAGTGCTCGTGAAAGACCTATCGGGGTGATTACAGACAAACGTAGTCCCACCATGCCACAGACCCATCTCTCAGTGCTGTTCGGCGGAAACCAGATGAAAGGAAACATCAACAACCCATCAGAAAAACCCTAAGGTTGCATGACTGCTGGTCATAACATTCAGGTGACAATGCCTCCATTCAAACAACAAATGTTCAATTCTGTCACTGGGCGAGGTGGCTCGGACTCGACGAGAACCACCCTAGAAAAAAGATTGAACGAACTATAGTTAGTTTATTTTTTACCATCCGGTACTTAAAAACAAGTATTTTAATTGAGTTATTGTTTCTGTGTTTTTCCATGGAGAGATGCTGGTGTGCTGTTGGACTCGTCTCTCCAGAAAATGTTGCACCTTTTTTTGTGTTTCTCGCTCTCCTCCCTACGTATCACGGTACAGGGGGTCTACAGGTCAGTTTAACTTATTTGTTTTTGTTTGCAAACAAACTGGACATGAGCTCATTCAGTCTTGGCCAACATGCTATGGCATATGCAATATAGATCAAATGTATCTATTTTATATACTCTGCTCTGCTACTACAACAGCAACGTCAACGACAACAACAACAGCTCGACAGTCGCCACCATGCCTTCCAAGCCAGGTGATAACCGGAAAGTGCCACTGCTTTAAACCTACCCCCCTTCCCCTCTCATGTCGGGTACTGTGTGGGGGTGTTGGTGTGATTGCAAAGGTGTGTGGGTGTGTGTGTGTAAGATTTCATGGAGTCTTGACAGAAGCCCTCCCAGAGCTGTAGGAGCAGCAGGGAGTGTTCCTCCTCCTATGCACATGAAAGGACACACGTGACCTCGCCACACTTCCACGGGCAGCCACAACACCCCCTCTCTGGTGCCATCTACCCACCCACCTACCTCCCTCAGCCGGCCCACCCTCATAAAAACAGCAACAAGGGTTGTTTATCTTTCTTTCTCCCTTTTCCACTCTCTCTCCGCTGTATGGGAGAGCTCTCATGACTATAGAAACTGAATACCAGACTGATAGTGGGGCTAGTACCCACAGGCCTACACTAAGGTGGCTTTAAGGAAAAATAAAAAAACTACGCAAGCATTACTGAAGTTGCCCTATAAACATGCATTGTTTGATTCTTTTTTTGTAAGGGGGTTCAGTGTGTGTGACAGCACACATTTATCTCTTTAAATAAAAACAAGGTAAATATAGCAAATGGATATTTACTAAGCCATAGGTTTTCCAATGTTTTTTTGTGGCAACTTTTTCTACTACTAGAAGAATGTACATTTACGGATAAAAATAATCTGTAACATTATGTAAACTGCTTCACATTTCAGTTTAGCAAGTCTTATGGGACCAATGGAGAGAGGCAGGATTGCTCTTGTTTTGTAAAAAGTAAGATTATAAATAATTACTATTATAAAGTAGGGTCAATATTCTATATAAAGGAAAAAAGTAAATGTAGCACCAGATTTTAAAGCTGCAATGTGTATCTTTTTGGGCAACCCGACAAAATTCACATAATGTGATTTATAGATCTGTCATTCTAATTTGAAAGCAAGTCTAAGAAACGGTAGATCTGTTCTATATGCGCTATTTCTGTGCTTCCTGTTTTTAAGTTTCGTTTTTGCTTTACTTTTGGTTTTGTGCACCAGCTTCAAACAGCCGAAAATACAATATTTTTGGTTATGGAAAATATTTCACAGCTGTTTAGATGGTACAATGATTCTCTAAACTATACTTGCTTGTTTTGTCACACAAACTTTTTTGCAACCAGGAAATGGCAGAGCGATTTCTGCATAGTGCATCTTTAACAATTTATGTTTTGGTTTGTATTTGTAAGGTACCCTATTGCCACACACCTAAACCTGCAAGCTGCATATTTATACCAATTTGGATTGTGCTCGTTTTGGTATGTTCATTTTCCACAGTCTTGATGTCACTGCAGTTTATTGCTCTATTTCAGCATACTAAGCAAAACCTCATATTGGAGCATGCATAAAAACAATTTAAAATATTTTTTTTGAAATACTGTGTTGTCAATCGTCACAAAAAATACACAGAACCCCAAAATATATGATTGTTTGGCAATAAGTGCACTTGTTCTGACTTAACTGCACGTTAACCTGTGTAGCAATAAGGTTGTCTTTTTAATTGTATTCTTCCTTTGGATTTCTCTAGAACAGTCTGCTGTTTGGATGCATTGTATTTATCTATGGGACGCTGTGCTGCTACAAAATGTCTGCCTCTGTTTTGAAACCAAGATGAGGTCAGAGATGCTCCGTGAGAGCCCTGATTGGATATGCAAACATATCCCACATGCCTCTTATTAGATCTGTGCCATGATGTTTTTGTCTACACGATTCACCGTTGGTGTTCCCCAAGGGTGAGTGCTGGGATCTCTCTCTCTCTCTCTCTCTCTCTCTCTCTCTCTCTCTCTCTCTCTCTCTCTCTCTCTCTCTCTCTCTCTCTCTCTCTCTCTCTCTCTCTCTCTCTCTCTCGCTCTCGCTCTCGCTCTCGCTCTCGCTCTCGCTCTCTCTGTGTCTGTCTCTCTCGCTCTCTCTGTCTCTCTGTGTCTCTCTCTCTCTCTCTGTGTCTGTATGTCTGTGTCTGTCTGATGCATCAGGTCAATCCTCATCCTGTAGAGAAATGCTGAAGTAGCCCTTTAAGCATTTCCTTATTATTTCTGATTAGGTGTGCTTCAGGAAATGAGCATTTTTACATTTTGTTGATCTTTACATTGTGTTGAACCTTGGAGATTGATTGTATGCTGTGCCATATAGTAGTCTGAATGATCCCTGCTACATACTGAAAAGGAAGTTAGTGGGAATGCGTGGACAGAGGGGGGAAATTGAATATATAAAACTACAGATGTGGGATCTTAATTTGATCACCCCATTGCAGGAGAACTTTCCTGCAATGCAGGACATTTTAAACTTGTAGTGTATTTGAGTTTAAAAAGACTAATGAAGTTTGTAATTTTCACTTATAAAAAATGTATCAACCCCTACAAAAATTTCCATTAATTATAATCCACCTAATAACTCACATTTCCTGTTGCTGCATGATTATTTTCCTGCTGTAGCAAACTGGCTCAAATTAAGATCCCACATCTGTATGTAAATATCTAAATATATCTCTTGTATATCTTACGCAGTTGGTCAGCAAAAAAAAAAGTTTGAACAAAAAAAGAATTAAAAGCTATCCTTAACATTAAGAGAGTAGCAGATATTGCTGCTATGATACATGGTGAACAAAAGAAAGAAAAAAGAGCAGGAATGTCATCATGCTGAATTTGGTCCCCTTGTGTACATAATGCTAGATCTTGAAACGTGTGTTAGTGGCAAGGTCATCTCCATTCTCTGGGACATAACAACAAAAACAACACTCAGAAACAGCAGCAGTTCAGCTGACTACTTCGCTATCTATGCCTCCGTTGTCTACACTGGGCCAACGTTCGTTCTGTGTCCGGACACATTTCTGTCTTAAAATCACCAGCAGCCTTTCTTTTCGTTTCCAAAATCAAAGGTGACTTATTCTTACATTAACTGTAAAAAAACATTACACACCCAGGTATTCCTCTTTCTCAGTGATATGCAGGTAATTCTTCCTGGCCATACCAGCTTACGAGTTAACAGAAACAACAACAACCATACCTTTGCACCATTTTATCCAAAATGGGGCGGAACAGTTAGTTGCGGCTTTCGGGGTGGTCTAGAGTGGAAGGGGTGGTTCTAGGACTCATAAAGCGCATTTAGTTCGCCCAGGGGTCTCTTGAGGTGCTACCAGTGTCCTTTTCAATGTTCCCCCAAACTTTTCTGTGCCTCCTTTCTGCTCATCTATTTCCACCCAGACACAGGAAAGGAGACACACAAGCCAGGAGGTCCCAGGCAGCAGACCGCCAGCAGCCATCTTTATTGCACCAGTTACAAGGGGTGGGTGAGGGAGGGAAGGTTGTTTGCTGTACGTGCCCTTTTGTGACCCAAACCCATATAATTTGGTAATTATACCACTAGCAGACGAATGGTGTTGAGGGCACCACTTGATATGCAGTCTGCTCAGACAGAAACGCAGCACGGTTGCACCAAGCAAGGAGCAACACTAATGGTTGCTATTGTGTGATCTAATTGAGGCCAGGGAGATATCCTAATGATGCCAGCATTGCCCCCCAAAATTTGAAAGCACTGAAATTAAACTGACGTGAATGTATAAACTCAAATGGCTCGACCTTCCCCTAGATTGGCCGCAAACCGGAGCACAATTTGCATAATTTCGTCAAAGGTCATGCAGGTTCCTCTATTTACAGTTATGCAAATGTTTGGTCAATGTGGTCCCTTGGGATTCAATTTTTCACACCTGTCCTGTTTGGGCACAGTTTTATTAATCTTTCTATCTATGCTAATATCTGGACCTTTTTTGGGGTACTGTGACCCAGTAGTGTCAGAAAGCGCAGGCATCATCACTCTGGAGACATTTTTAGACTGCCAATTAATACCCATGGGAAAGAAAGAAATGGTTTGGGTCACAAAAGGGTCCTGCTTGCTAAATAAAAAGCCAACAGAGGTGCTCTCCACATGTTCTATGTGGCTGCTGTAGTGAGACCGTTGTGTAAAAGACAGCTTTATCGTGTTTTATTTGGTGCCTAAGTTAGACTCTCTCTTCTGTTATTTTTCCACCTAGAATGACGAGCTGCATGTGATTGTGTTCCAATGTATGCATCAGTTGATTTATAAATAAACTATTAAAAAGCCGAAAAAATATATATAAAAAGTGTAATTAACAGGATATATAAAGGTCATACAAATCTAAAGAAAATACCTCCTCTGAAGACCAATTGTGTTTTTACCTCAGTGTATATATTCGATTTGTTTGCTCCAAATTTGCATTTTCTTTTGTTTCTATGAAATGCTAATTTGGAGAATTGAATTATTTGTCAATGGTACTTTATTGTCAATGGTATTATTTTTTGTGGTGTTCCCAAGCAGTATATTCCTCTATTTACCATTAGCACTATTTGACTTATGTTCTGTTCCAAATGTAAATGCTTTACCAACGTCAAAACCTTAGTCTTTTCCAAGCCCCTCTGAGCTGTGTTAAAAAATGACTTGTTCTTTTTAAGTGGTCAAAAAGGAGGCTGCAAGGAGAGACTTTGGAGACCCTCGAAATCGATTCAGAATCGCCTGTGCCCCCTTCTGATTATTTCTAATGCATATGTATTGACTTTTTTATAGTGTGCACCGAAGAATGAACGATCAACATAGGATAGCTTATGTTAACTTCTAACATAGTTGGAGTACAAAGTGGTGTGAATAAAAAAAAAAAATGTTTCTGTAAGACCACGGTCTTGTCTGTTTTGTTTGTGGTGTTGGATTCACATTCACAAGGCAGTTATTTTATTTTATTTCACCTTTATTTAACCAGGTAAGCCAGTTGAGAACAAGTTCTCATTTACAACTGCGACCTGGCCAGAGTTACATATGGGATAAACACAACGTACAGTCAATAACACAATATAAAATCTATATACAGTGTGTGCAAATGTAGTAAGTTATGGAGGTAAGGCAATAAATAGGCCATAGTGCAAAATAATTACAATTTAGTATTAACACTGGCGTGATAGATGTGCAGAAGATGATGTGAAAATAGAGATACTGGGGTGCAAATTAGCAAAATAAATGACAATGTAAATAACAATATGGGGATGAGGTAGTTGGGTGGGCTAATTACAGATGGGCTGTGTACAGGTGCAGTGATCGGTAAGCTGCTCTGACAACTGATGCTTAAAGTTAGTGAGGGAGATAAGTGTCTCCAGCTTCAGAGATTTTTGCAGTTCGTTCCAGTCATTTGCAGCAGAGAACTGGAAGGAATGGCGGCCAAAGGAGGTGTTGGCTTTGTGGATGACAAGTGAGATATACCTGCTGGAACGCATACTATGGGTGGGTGTTGCTATGGTGACCAATGATCTAAGATAAGGCGGGGATTTGCCTAGAAGTGATTTATAGATGACCTGGAGCCAGTGGGTTTGGCGACGAATATGTAGTGAGGGCCAGCCAACGAGAGCGTACAGGTCACAATGGTGGGTAGTATATGGGGCTTTGGTGACAAAATGGATGGCACTGTGATAAACTACATCCAATTTGCTGAGTAGAGTGTTGGAAGCTATTTTGTAAATGACATCGCCGAAGTCAAGGATTGGTAGGATAGTCAGTTTTACGAGGGCATGTTTAGCAGCATGAGTGAAGGAGGCTTTGTTGCGAAATAGGAAGCCGATTCTAGATCTAACTTTGGATTGGAGATGCTTAATGTGAGTCTGGAAAGGAGAGTTTACGGTCTGACCAGACACCTAGGTATTTGTAGTTGTCCACATATTCTAAGTCAGACCCGCCGAGAGTAGTGATTCTAGTTGGGCGGGCGGCTGCAAGCAGCGTTCGATTGAGGAGCACGCATTTAGTTTTACTAGCGTTTAAGATCAGTTGGAGGCCTCGGAAGGAGTGTTGTATTGCATTGAAGCTCGTTTGGAGGTTTGTTAACAGTGTCCAATGAAGGGCCAGATGTATACAAAATGGTGTCGTCTGCGTAGAGGTGGATCTGAGAGTCACCAGCAGCAAGAGCGACATCATTGATATACACAGAGAATAGAGTCGGCCCGAGAATTGAACCCTGTGGCACCACCCCCATAGAGACTGCCAGAGGTCCAGACAACAGGCCCTCCAATTTGACACATTGAACTCTATCTGAGAAGTAGTTGGTGAACCAGGCGAGGCAGTCATTTGAAAAACCAAGGCTATTTAGTCTGCCAATAAGAATGCATGCGGTGATTGACAGAGTCAAAAGCCTTGGCCAGGTCGATGAAGACGGCTGCACAGTACTGTCTTTTATCAATCGCGGTTATTATATCGTTTAGGACCTTGAGTGTGGCTGAGGTGCACCCATGACCAGCTCGGAAACCAGATTGCATAGCGGAGAAGGTACGGTGGGATTCGAAATGGTCGGTGTAATGAATTAACCATGTATTTAATTTCTGCTGGGGGGTTCTGGTGTGCCAGTACATGGGGATTAGACCTTCCTATCAAACAGAATGGAATAGGCACTCTTGGTTTTGGCTGAAGGCTAGCCTGTAGCCCAGGGCTCTTCAACCAATCAATCAATCAATTTTATTTTATATAGCCCTTCTTACATCAGCTAATATCTCGAAGTGCTGTACAGAAACCCAGCCTAAAACCCCAAACAGCTAGTAATGCAGGTGTAGAAGCACGGTGGCTAGGAAAAACTCCCTAGAAAGGCGAAAACCTAGGAAGAAACCTAGAGAGGAACCAGGCTATGAGGGGTGGCCAGTCCTCTTCTGGCTGTGCCGGGTGAAGATTATAACAGAACCATGCCAAGATGTTCAAAAATGTTCATAAGTGACAAGCATGGTCAAATAATAATCAGGAATAAATCTCAGTTGGCTTTTCATAGCCGATCATTAAGAGTTGAAAACAGCAGGTCTGGGACAGGTAGGGGTTCCATAACCGCAGGCAGAACAGTTGAAACTGGAATAGCAGCAAGGCCAGGCGGACTGGGGACAGCAAGGAGTCACCACGGCCGGTAGTCCCGACGTATGGTCCTAGGGCTCAGGTCTCTCAGTTGGCTTTTCATAGCCGATCATTAAGAGTTGAAAACAGCAGGTCTGGGACAGGTAGGGGTTTCGTAACCGCAGGCAGAACAGTTGAAACTGGAATAGCAGCAAGGCCAGGCGGACTGGGGACAGCAAGGTGTCATCATGCCCGGTAGTCCTGACGTATGGTCCTAGGGCTCAGGTTCTCAGAGAGAAAGAGAGAACGAGAGAATTAGAGAGAGCATACTTAAATTCACACAGGACACTGGATAAGACAGGAGAAGTACTCCAGGTATAACCAACTAACCCCAGCCCCCCGACACATAAACTACTGCAGCATAAATACTGGAGGCTGAGACAGGAGCGGTCCGGAGACACTGTGGCCCCATCCGAAGAAACCCCCGGACAGGGCCAAACAGGAAGGATATAACCCCACCCACTCTGCCAAAGCACAGCCCCCGCACCACTAGAGGGATATCCTCAACCACCAACTTACAATCCTGAGACAAGGCCGAGTATAGCCCACAGAGGTCTCCACCACAGCACAAACCAAGGGGGGGCGCCAACCCAGACAGGAAGATCACGTCAGTAACTCAACCCACTCAAGTGACGCACCCCTCCCAGGGACGGCATGAAAGAGCACCAGCAAGCCAGTGACTCAGCCCCTGCAACAGGGTTAGAGGCAGAGAACCCCAGTGGAGAGGGGAACCGGCCTGGCAGAGACAGCAAGGGCTGTTCGTTGCTCCAGAGCCTTTCCGTTCACCTTCACACTCCTGGGCCAGACTACACTCAATCATATGACCTACTGAAGAGATAAGTCTTCAGTAAAGACTTAAAGGTTGAGACCGAGTCTGCGTCTCTCACATGGGTAGGCAGACTGTTCCATAAAAATGGAGATCTATAGGAGAAAGCCCTGCCTCCCGCTGTTTGCTTAGAAATTCTAGGGACAATTAGGAGGCCTGCGTCTTGTGACCGTAGCGTACGTATTGGTATGTACGGCAGGACCAACTCGGAAAGATAGGTAGGAGCAAGCCCATGTAACGCTTTATAGGTTAACAGTAAAACCTTGAAATCAGCCCTTGCCTTAACAGGAAGCCAGTGTAGGGAAGCTAGCACTGGAGTAATATGATCAAATTTCTTGGTTCTAGTCAGGATTCTAGCAGCCGTATTTAGCACTAACTGAAGTTTATTTAGTGCTTTATCCGGGTAGCCGGAAAATAGAGCATTGCAGTAGTCTAACCTAGAAGTAACAAATGCATGGATTAATTTTTCTGCATCATTTTTGGACAGAAAATTTCTGATTTTTGCAATGTTACGTAGATGGAAAAAAGCTGTCCTTGAAACAGTCTTGATATGTTCGTCAAAAGAGAGATCAGGGTCAAGAGTAACGCCGAGGTCCTTCACAGTTTTATTTGAGACGACTTTACAACCATCAAGATGAATTGTCAGATTTAACAGAAGATCTCTTTGTTTCTTGGGACCTAGAACAAGCATCTCTGTTTTGTCCGAGTTTAAAAGTAAAAAGTTTTCAGCCATCCACTTCCTTATGTCTGAAACACAGGCTTCTAGCGAGGGCAATTTTGGGGCTTCACCATGTTTCATTGAAATGTACAGCTGTGTGTCATCCGCATAGCAGTGAAAGTTAACATTATGTTTTCGAATAACATCCCCAAGAGGTAAAATATATAGTGAAAACAATAGTGGTCCTAAAACGGAACCTTGAGGAACACCGAAATGTACAGTTGATTTGTCGGAGGACAGACCATTCACAGAGACAAACTGATATCTTTCCGACAGGTAAGATCTAAACCAAGATCTTCAACCTTGTTCCTGGAGAGCTACCCTCCTGTAGGTCTTTAGCTCCAACCCCAGTTGTAACTAACCTGAATCATCTTATCAACCAGCTAATTATTAGAATCGGGTGTGCTAGATAAGGGTTGGAGAGAAAAAATATAGGACGGTAGCTCTCCAGGAACAGCTCTGCATGCCTCACCGGTGACCAGAGTACTGTTATCTACCTTGAAGTTTAGATTTCTTAATGAACCATAAAATCAATAGTTATTTTTAGTTGTTTATAAAAGTTAGCTGGCTAACTCGTTGATCCTGCTTTGTAGTATACCACTCTGGTAATAATCACGTTATTTACTTGGAGATTATGCGCTATGAATGAAGACTTTCGGGTACTTCTGTCACGAGAATTTCTATCTCTAATTAATCAAACTTAATGCTCTGAATAATTCCCAGAGGGTGTAAGGCTCTGGTTTAATCATGAATTAAACAAAGGTCCACAACCGGCAAGAATGATCTGTATGTTTAATCATGGAGAGCTCTGCCGCCAAAAAACACATATACAGCTTTTATACCCCTTGACACACAAAGGCACTTTGCTCCGCCCACCTTTAGGAGACCTTTAACCAGTTTCTCAGTCCCCTTCACCCTGGAATGTTTGTCTCAGCAGTTTCTAACTCACCCCCCCTGTTAGTGGGTTCATAATGATAACCCTAACACAGTTCACACAGTCATTATCAGTATTGGGGTTAACAATTTTAGTCATAATCATAATTCCTCTATCAGTCCACCCTTTGACTCAATTTTTACACCCTTAGGATAAATGTATTTACAATCATGACCAATCTGATCTTCATACGTCAGAACTAATAAACATTTCATCCAATTGCGGTCTTTCACGGTCAAAGTCCTCGTCATCCACCAAGCCTGGAGGATCGTTTTTCCCACTCCCCTGGTCAGAGTCCGGAGTCGGTCCATCTCTCATCATTTGTTGAGATACTGCATTCACCAACGCCTTACTCACCAATCCTCGGACACAAGGAACAAGACAACAGCCACATAATACAAGAATACCCATACAAACGCTGACCGCCCCTAAGATGGTGGCTGCTATGGTTTTCCATTTACCAAACATTTCATCAAACCACCCTATCCTCGATGTACTAATTTCTGAGTTCTCAGCTCATTCTTCACTTAGAGCAGTTAATTCTGCAAGAGCTCTGGTGACCGTCCCATCCGGTGTGGTGTTGTTAGGGATAAATGTGCAACAATGGCTTATCATTCTATAGACACCGCCCCTTTCTGCCTGATCTAGAGCCAACCTCTTTTCCTAAGTCATGAGTGAGATGGCGGATAATTGTTCAGAGATCCCTTTTACTGCATCCCTAGTCTGGCCAATAAATCGTTGTTGGTCGTAATAGATATAATTAATCCAATCCAACATTTTGTTTATTGTCACCCACCAAAAGAACGTGGTAGTAAATCCTTCCCCTAATTCTTTCATAGCTTGGTATCCATCCGATACCCCCCTTGGTATCCCAATCGCATCCATCTAAATAGGGCTATTCTCCTTCTTGTTAAAACTCCTCCTACGTCTGTTTAACCCTTTCCTTGGTTCCTGGTGACTAATTCTAACTAGCTGAATCAGTAGAACCAGGGCGCACGTATCTAGCCACCCTTTTGGTATTCTCTGCCTTATACTGCCTTTACTGGCACACGCCCACCACCCATCGGTTACAGGGGCTGTAAGGTTCAGAATTCTCTCCTGTGCTTCTGAACTTAAGTCAATTACATTACTACTATCTCCAATTGATAATTGGTGATGTCTTTGTTTCTCTTTACCCCCCATCTGGATGTTCAGTCCCGCCCGGTCTCATATCCCCGTCCCCAAGTGTGTTTAAACACTTGAGTCTAGGAACAATCCGCCGTGGGGGCCGAACATGAATATAATGGGATTTTATAATCCCAAGTTGCTTATTGACATGTACCCCACCCGTTTGCTTCGTCCCTAACCTTTATTTTGAATCCTACAGTCTGCCCTTCTCTGACTCCCATTTTGTAGGCCACTCGTCCTTGACGGTCAGTATGTCGGGTCGCTTCTCTTCTCTTTTACTTCTTAACAATGGTAAGGGCATAGCGTAATTGGTGGTGGATCTTGACATATCAAGACCATTGCCGAGACTATGATGCAGCTCAAGTCACCCCTATTCCCAAAAACCGCCAACCCTCTCCTGTCCTCAGTCTTTCTGCTTGGTATTACCCCATACTCACACACTGAGAACACACTACAGTGATGATAGGTCGGGGTAGGAGATCTTCGGTAACAAAGGTGATCCCCAGACCCTATTGGTCCAGTTCTTCTCTCTAACTCTGCGTGTGTTCAGTGGTGCTTGTATGTGTTCTTACCTTTTTGCAGTGGGTAACGTGGACCCAGGTTGCTCTTTCTGCTATTCTAATGGCAAAGGCAGTGACCAATATAACCTGATAGGGCCCTTCCCAACAGGCCTGCTTCCAGTCTTTCTTCTTTAGGGTCTGGATGCTCACCAGTCACCTGGTTAAATAGAGTGGGTCACCTTCTCCTTTAGTTCACCTGTGGGGCACAAAACCTCTGACATACCGGTGTGGTTAATAAACTACCTTCTCACGTGTTCTGCTAGGGTGCTCTTAATTTCTATTTCTGCCTTCTCCGGTCCTCCTAACTCGGGCATTCTGTATGGTCTACCAAATCCCTTCTCCAATGGCAATAACCCTTCTTCATCTGGAGTTCCCCTGATCGTCATTAATACTATCGGTAGACCTTGTACGCCATTTCTTCCTGCTCTCCTGTGTGTTTTCCTTAACCCCTCTCTAATCATACCATTCACATCAGTATTCTCTTTCTAGACTGTATCTAAAAAAAAAAAAAAAATAAGTATTTTGTCCTCTCCTTCGTATATTTACTATTTAATCCTACCACTACCATCTTCCCCCCTCTTGACACATGTCACTGCCCATGTGTCAATATTACCACCTACCTAAACAATCACTTAGGTAATATTGGTAATTTATCATCCAATTGCCATTCCTTATTTATTTTTGAGACTGTCCCTTGCTTCTTTATTGCTCCTCCCACTTCCTTTGTCTCTTATGGCGGCTAAATTCGACTTTCATTCAGTTCAGAATCAATAGTAATCCAATCAATCAATCCCTTATCTTGTAAAAACTCTCATGTTTAGTTCAAACTCTGTTCTACCCCGGCTCTCCCGGGCTTGACCTGAAGACTGATGGTTGGACATGACAGGTCCATACTTAAATCTTTCAAACCTAACACAACCCCCCCCCCCCCTTCATGCTGTAATCAATCAAGAAGATAGCAAAGGAGAGACAAAGGTTTTAGCCTGAACTCTGCTCAACCCTGGCAGCTTTTTCTTCTCTGTTTGAGGAGAGAAGCAAAAGGCTCCCTTCTGCTTTCATTCACTGATAACGTAGGACAGCGTAGGACAGCCTTAGCAACAAAGAATTCAAACTCTATGTTCGTGATTAACCCAGTTAATCTAATAGTCCACTAAACAATCTCCCTCATCACCATCTTTAAATCACGACCAATGTCATATATCCCTCTTTACTCTCTACCATTTGGGTAAAATCCCTGTTATATGTAGGAAAAGCTAAGACTGTTTGGGAAGTGAGCAACTTTTTTATCTTCATAAATTGTTCCTCCTCCTCAGAGTTCCAAATGATTTTACCATGGGCTGCCATTGCCTTCCCATAGATAAGATCACTTAATTTACCAGTATGCAGTACATAATGGAGTACCCAAGCTCTACAGTAGTCTATCATTCCCAAAAAGCTCATCATTTGTTTCTTGTTTAACGGTTTTGGTACTTCAAGTATAGAAGAACACTTCACAACTCTTTCTGTATTTCGTCTCTGCATTTATTCCTTAACTCATCCTTCTTCATCTATTTCTGGACAGCTAGTCCCTATCTTAAATTATCCTATCCAGCTTCCTATTATTACTATCTTCCTGATCTTATTACTAAATCAATGATCTAGGTAATAGCTGTTTCGCATTAGATTGTGCCTTCCTCTGATTACTGCAGCTCATTGCATTAATTTAGTTTCAAATACCAAGTTGTTGTTTATTAAAACATAATAAAAATGAAATTTAAATGACAACATTTGATAATATCTCAACTTACTTCTATCCCGTAAAAGTAATCCAAGATTAGTACAATAGTACAACAGGTATCCCTCATTCAGGGAAAGCTCTTTCTCTCTTCTGCTATTATGGTTCAACATAAATGTTACTTATCCCAAGTGTTCATTAAGTCCTCATGACATTTATTCTCATAAGAAATCATGTATACCCCAAACTCAGTAAAAAACAAAAAAAAACTCCATAAAATGCACTGTGTGTGCTCCTTTAAGACCCATCACCTATGAACTGTTGAAAAAACCCTAAATTCAACATAACAACCCTTTATAAACATCATACTAGGTGTGTTGTTTTCAATTTGAAAAACCCAATTGAAAAACAACAACCAAAAATAGCCAGGCCCCACTTAATTTGGTAGCTCACTTTTACGACCTAAAAACTGCCTAACTTCACTACTGCTCCCCCAAGCCCTGGGCAACATTCCAATGAGATAAGCTAATCTCTTTCTCCTGGTTATACATTTTGTTAACCTTCAATTACCATCAGTAATCTAAAGATGGTAAGTACACACAAAACATGATACAGATATCCCCAGTCCTAACTCATCAATAATCGTTTGTATCAATCTAATTCCTCATAACTAATCTCACAATGATTATTGAACCCCTAAATCTGCTCCATGTGATCTCATCTCAAATTATCCATTATCAATTATTTTACCAACACCATAGGAAAATCTGTCTCCCCTTCTATTGTTCCTTTCGCCCTTGTAAATGTCATATCTCATTCATTAGCCAATACAATCACATACTCCGTGTAAGTAAGACATTATATTTTAACCCAGGCAGGCTCCTTAACATAATGCTATAGGAGACTTCCATCAATCCTGGAAGACAATATATAATACCACGTTTCATTAAGTTCACTACACCTTCTAATATAAACCTATAACCCCTTTCTATTAATTGAATCATCACAACCTGTTGCATTGATGTTTTTAAAATATAAACCTATTGTTTAATAACTTCATACTTATAACCAATGTTTATTCAATCCATCATCCTAATAGTCACAACTATATCCCATTGTTCAGCGTAACATAAACAGATTATCGTTTTAGAAATCACCAATTATTTTCATACACCACTGGTGTTACCCAACCTATACAATAAAGTAATAACCATTAGACTTTGTCAAATAAATGCTTTTCATTCAACTATTAAAACTTCTGCTCGATCTAGTCAAGCAAGTACAACTCTTTTACCCGGGAACTAGAACCATAAATTATTTTCCTTTGTCCTCAACTTAAATAATTTTCACAGCTCTATCGCAATTTCAGTTCGCTATTCAATTTCTTTAACTGTTCTCTCTGATTAGGCCCTAATTAATAAAACAAATACTTGCTATCGTTGATATGCATACATGTAATTATATTCCTATCATTTGAACTATGTACTGTCTCTCACCCCTCCCCCCCTGCTCCATCCCACACAATGGGGGAGGCACGGGGACCTGATTCCTATCATTTGAACTTCTTACGAAATCATGTCATTAGTACTTGTAACATATTTTCATAGACCTTTCTAGAATACTTCTAAAGCTATCTAATTCAACTTTTCACATCTCTCAATCCACGTAGTAATCTAGGTCCATAGCCACAATGTGAAAGCTTTACCCACTGTCTCTACCTGGGTTCGAACCAGGGACCCTCTACATACATTGCCAGTCACTCCACAAAATCCGCGATCTTTTCAAAGCAACTACTTCCAGTTCATAGAGCAAGTGACGTCACCAAATGAAAACCGCACTAGCTCTCACCTCATTCAGCAACACAAAAACTATCTCTCTCTGCACCTATTCCTGTTGAATAAGTGAGTCTTTCTATTTAACCCAAACCACGCTACAAATCTTCCATTCAACATCACCAAACCAAATACTCAGTAGTATCCGGTTACCACCCATACCAGCCGTTGAATTCACTCATACATACAGATTTCACCTTATGCCATTGAAATGCCCAATAAACCATAATAGTTCAATGGAACCCTCTATTGGCTCTCTACTATATTATACATTACTTATATAACCACATTAGTTATGGTCCGATTACCCATTAAACCTTATCACATAATCAAACAACGGCACAACCTTAAACTCATATGGGGCGGCAGGTAGCTTAGTGGCTAAGAGCGCCGTGCCCGCAACCGAGAGGTCGCCGGTTCCAATCCCCGAGCCGACCAGGCGAAAAATCCGTCTGTGCCCTTGAGCAAGGCACTTAACCCCAATTGCTCCTGTAAGTCGCTCTGGATAAGAGCGTCTGCTAAATGACTAAAAATGTAAATGTAAATATTCTCTACTTTCTCACCCATGACGTACGTCTACGTTTGTGTGAGAAAGTTCATACATATATATTGTTAGAAATGTATAGGTACCTCTCAAATAATTGCTTCGTGGTGTTTTTAACCAATTCTTAATCGACACAAATCACTTCTTCAAACATTTTACCCATGGAACCAAAAAATAGACTGTCATTCCCCGGACACTGCCCTTTCCTTTATCTCTGCAGTCGCGATGGTTATGACCTGTTTTGTTACAGTATTTACACGGGGCCTCACACTCTCTTGACTTAATTTTCTCTCTGCATAACTATTTTTTTCCCTTTTCTGTCCTTCCTCTCTCTTTCGAGCCTCCAAAAGCCATACTCTCGCTGTCTCTAGCCCCTCCCCTCGCTGTTTCTTCAAAGCCGTTCCACAGTTTACATGCATCTGTCTAATCATAGCCTCTAATTTCTCTACATCGAGATGCCCAATAAATCCATACCTCTTCTCCCAAATGGATCCATAATACATATTTCTTTGATCCCTTCCTAACATATATCTTTCATCCTCCGTTAATTCTCGGACTTCTTTAGAATATTTATTTTCCATGGTAGAAAAATAAGAAATCCCCCCGTTTAGTAATAATTCAATCAATAATTATTTTCTTTGGGACTAATTATTTGGTGCGACTGTTGAGCAAATGTTATGATCTGCTTTTGTAATCAACCATTTAAATTATTCAACCCGTAACCAAGAGTTTTTTTAAGATTCCAGTTTCATGAAACGGATGGGACAACCATTTTTTTTCTCACGCTACCTATTTTAGTCCCTTCCTTGAAACAATTATCACGTATTTCGATGGATCATTAGGTCTCACACGTATACAACCTTATACGATTTTTTGCTAACACTATCCATAACCCAGAGGTCGTAACTGCTCTAGTTTACGACCTCTGGTCTAAATAGACAGTTATAGCAAATCCCCAGTTGTTTATGACTCTTGACTTGTTTAATGTATCTATCTCACACAATGATAATTATCTCCCTTCCTGTTTATATTGTAAACACTGTACCCTGTACAATCTCAATATTAACTAGTTTATTTTGGTAATGGCCATTTACCTTGAGTCATTTCAGACCCCCTTCCTTCCTTTTAATTCTCTTATGAGATTTTGGTGACTATTCTCTGCCCTTCACAAGAATTCAAATCATTTCACCAAAATCCATGAATAAAAATTACTGACCTCATCCTTGCAGTTGGGATTTAAATGCTTTTTCAGATCTCGTCAACGTCTTTATCGTTCATAAGGTTAATCACCGGCCTGTTTATAACCTTAACGTCAAAGGCCAGGTCTATTCTATACGGATGCTATCATCCGCCCGTGCACGGTTTTTGGTGTCCTCAGAACGATAAAGACGTATTTTGAGATCCGGCTCGAAGGACCATTTGTCACGAGAATTTCTATCTCTAATTAATCAAACTTAATGCTCTGAATAATTCCCAGAGGGTGTAAGGCTCTGGTTTAATCATGAATTAAACAAAGATCCACAACCGGCAAGAATGATCTGTATGTTTAATCACGGAGAGCTCTGCCGCCAAAAAACACATACAGTGGGGGAAAAAAAGTATTTAGTCAGCCACCAATTGTGCAAGTTCTCCCACTTAAAAAGATGAGAGACAGACAAATTGAGAAAAAAAATCCAGAAAATCACATTGTAGGATTTTTTATGAATTTATTTGCAAATTATGGTGGAAAATATATTTTTGGTCACCTACAAACAAGCAAGATTTCTGGCTCTCACAGACCTGTAACTTCTTCTTTAAGAGGCTCCTCTGTCCTCCACTCATTACCTGTATTAATGGCACCTGTTTGAATTTGTTATCAGTATAAAAGACACCTGTCCACAACCTCAAACAGTCACACTCCAAACTCCACTATGGCCAAGACCAAAGAGCTGTCAAAGGACACTAGAAGCAAAATTGTAGACCTGCACTAGGCTGGGAAGACTGAATCTGCAATAGGTAAGCAGCTTGGTTTGAAGAAATCAACTGTGGGAGCAATTATTAGGAAATGGAAGACATACAAGACCACTGATAATCTCCCTCGATCTGGGGCTCCACGCAAGATCTCACCTCGTGTGGTCAAAATGATCACAAGAATGATGAGCAAAAATCCCAGAACCACACGGGGGGACCTAGTGAATGACCTGCAGAGAGCTGGGACCAAAGTAACAAAGCCTACCATCAGTAACACACTACGCCGCCAGGGACTCAAATCCTGCAGTGCCAGACGTGTCCCCCTGCTTAAGCCAGTACATGTCCAGGCCCGTCTGAAGTTTGCTAGAGTGCATTTGGATGATCCAGAAGAGGATTGGGAGAATGTCATATGGTCAGATGAAACCAAAATATAACTTTTTGGTAAAAAATCAACTCGTCGTGTTTGGAGGACAAAGAATGCTGAGTTGCATCCAAAGAACACCATACCTACTGTGAAGCATGGGGGTGGAAACATCATGCTTTGGGGCTGTTTTTCTGCAAAGGGACCAGGACGACTGATCCGTGTAAAGGAAAGAATGAATGGGGCCATGTATCGTGAGATTTTGAGTGAAAACCTCCTTCCATCAGCAAGGGCATTGAAGATGAAACGTGGCTGGGTCTTTCAGCATGACAATGATCCCAAACACACCGCCTAGCCAGTCTACAGATCTCAACCCCATAGAAAATCTTTGGAGGGAGTTGAAAGTCCGTGTTGCCCAGCGACAGCCCCAAAACATCACTGCTTTAGAGGAGATCTGCATGGAGGAATGGGCCAAAATACCAGCAACAGTGTGTGAAAACCTTGTGAAGACTTACAGAAAACGTTTGACCTGTGTCATTGCCAACAAAGGGTATATAACAAAGTATTAAGAAACTTTTGTTATTGACCAAATACTTATTTTCCACCATAATTTGCAAATAAATTCATTAAAAATCCTACAATGTGATTTTCTGGAGAAAAAAAATCTCATTTTGTCTGTCATAGTTGACGTGTACCTATGATGAAAAGGCCTCTCTCATCTTTTTAAGTGGGAGAACTTGCACAATTGGTGGCTGACTAAATACTTTTTTCCCCCACTGTATACAGCTTTTATACCCCTTGACACACAAAGGCACTTTGCTCCGCCCACCTTTAGGAGGCCTTTAACCAGTTTCTCAGTCCCCTTCACCCTGGAATGTTTGTCTCAGCAGTTTCTAACTCACCCCCTCTGTTAGTGGGTTCATAATGATAACCCTAACACAGTTCACACAGTCATCAGTATTGGGGTGAACAATTTTAGTCATAATCATAATTCCTCTATCAACTTCAAATATTTCAACACAATTGGTATCCACCATGTCATTTCTAACTAAATACCTGGTACTTTCTGTACTGTTCTGCACATTATATATGCACAGAGATGTGCGGGTCTATTTAAGGCACCATCAGAAATAATTTGTTGTGACAGGAATAAATGATTACAGAGTCTTCTCTGTACCTGTGTATGGAAGTCATCTGTCTATAGTCTCCCACTTAGTTTCTATTTTATATTTAATAATCTTTCTCATTACCAATTAAGCGACAATATAATGTGTGTACTTACTGAGATTCATCTTTATCTTAATTAGATATAGATGTTTCAATAGTTTAAAGGTTTTTATTGGGCCACTATTAGAATTGAATTATTTGGTATCGATCTCTCTCTCCCATTGGCTCTCCTGGACCCAATATCTAATTTGAGGCAAACTTGATAGTGTAGTGTTTTAAAGATGGCCAGGCAAGCAGTACTCAGTTAGTGCATAAGCCTATCAATTTGTCCCTCATTGATTTTTGTGACACTGACAAATATGGGCACCTACTCTCGGCAGGCCCACTAGAAACCAAGGGGCCAAACAAACTGACAATGAAAATGTGCAGGCTTTTTTTCCAATGCTCAGTTGGCTGCCACATCCTAGTTTAATGGAGTAAATAGTTCAGATCCTCTCTCTTTCTTTTCATTTGTTCTTTCTATCTGCCCCCTCCCCCTCTTTCTCTCTCTCCCTCGACACTCGTAAGTACGGAGTAGTGTACAGATATATTTCTCTCAAGTGAAAAGATTGTTCATTTCAGCGCTGAGCATTCATGGATAAAGAAATATGAACGTTGACCCTCCGCAATGTGACTGGTTTGAACAGTATATAATTATGTTACTATGATGCAGTATATTGACATACTGTATCTAAAACCTTTACCTAATGTGCTTTCAATGCATAATACCCATTGTACCGGTGTTGTATGAGGTGCAGTACACTTCCTAGAAGCAGCCTTCGTGCAACTCTGCACTAGGGCCTCATTCTCCTCATGGCAGGAGAACTATGTAGTCTGAAGGTCTCTGCTGAAGGTTCCTCCATCATAATCCCTTGTGTTTTACAATAGCTAATGATGTGCGCACCGCTCTATCCTCTTTGTTTTATGTGTGGAGACGCTGGGGAGCTCCCAAGGCCTCTCAGAGCAAAAGGGTCAATAGCAAAATGAGGAAATCGATGGGCTGAATCATAAACTATGCTGCCACCGCCCCCGCACCACGATCTCTCCGCTACGCAGACATTTCACTGTGGTGCCGCAGCTGAAGCTCAGAGACCAAGCTGAAGACTTGTCAATGCAGAATGGATAAAGGAGAGGCTTGAATAATAGTATAACCGTAACAACAACAGACACACAGTACCATTTTTTTTCTACAGACCTGGGCTGTGTCTCAATAGTCTAAATGAGGTTTCCTCGTCTCTTTTTCTTCATTTACACTGATGTAGATTAACTGGATTGGTGATAGCAAATACTGTAGCTTGTGTAGGAATTCTCCACCCTATTGCTTTCACCTTTGCAGTGTTTTACAGCTCAGTGCAGGTTAAGAAGGGGAGACGAGGAGAGGAAGCCGCTTCAGACTATTGAGATGCACCCATAGAGATGCGTAATAGTCATGGCTAGTAGATTCCAGTCAATACTGCTTGCATTTATTGACACTCAAAAGCTGCCTGAAATGAACCAATCTCCTGATAGCTGCATGGTGGCAATGGAAAATAACTCCTACAAAATGACTCTTTAGCAGCGTATGTTACAGCACACATAATACATACACTGAGTGTACCAAACATTAAGAACACATGCTCTTTCCATGACAGACTGACCAGGTGAATCCAGGTGAAAGCTATGATCCCTTATTGATGTCACTTCAATCAGTGTAGATGAAGGGGAGAAGACAGGTTAAAGAAGGATTTTTAAGCCTTGAGACAATTGAGACATGGATTGTGTGCCATTCGGAGGGTGAATGGGCAAGACAAAAGATTTAAGTGCCATTGAACGGGGTATGGTAGTTGGTGACAGGCACACCGATTTGTGTCAAGAACTGCAACGCTGCTGGGTTTTTCATGCTCAACTGTTTCCTGTGAGTATCAAGAATGGTCCACCCCCCGAAAGACAGCCAGCCAACTTGACACAACTGTGGGAAGCATTGGAGTCGACATGGGCCAGCATCCCTGTGGAACGCTTTCGACACCTTGTAGACTCCATGTCCGAACAAATAGATGCGGTTCTGAGGGCAAAAGGGGGGAGGAGGTGAAACTCAATACTAGGAAGGTGTTCTTAATGTTTGGTATACTCAGTGTATATTCATAATACTTAATTTTTAATGGAACGGCAATGATTGGCTGATTCTCTGCACACACAGAGGCCATTCTAAATGTCTCTAAACAGTCCCACTTTTCGCTGCAGTGTCTAAAAAGAGCTCCCCTTTTTAGTAGTATAAATGCAGGAGCTGGTGGAGAAGGGAAGAACATGCTGACAAGAAGTCAAGAGTCGGACAGCATGTAGATGTTGTGTCCTTGAGTGCAGGTAACAGAGCTGATGCATCGTTTAATAGTCAAGCAGAATTGGAATGTATCCAGAATGTTTTATACAGGTAACTGGTTTGGAAAACCCTGTGTGTTTTCAAGCTTACAGTATCAGTATGTAAAATCAAAAGTGTGATTCACACTATTGATTGTTACAGATATGTAAATGTGCATTTCATCTACACATTAAATAAAAAGACAAATGCTGTGTTTTATGCAGGTAAAGAAAACGCAAGCAGGTGTCACGTCTCACCATCAATAAAACCACCAGAGGAGGGAGCTGTTGCCCACCAATTCAGCGTCTGAGCCACTGCTGTGTACGACTGGGTCGACAAGTTTCTTTCTAGTTTCTTTCTTTGTTCCCCATCTTCTGCGCTCTGCTGTGATGTGCTCCTTTACACGTATGTTATCCACAAGCCCCAGCTGACTAAATGTTTTCAAACAGGATAAGAAAATTGGCATTTTAACAGGAGAAGTTGCGTCTAAGGGGCCTACAAACCGAACCATGCATAACCCAGGATATAAACATCTGGGGTAATGTGAATTTTAATCACATTCTTCTACATGTTGTCATTGTGAAATTAGTACATATTGGAATGCTGTGCTGCCTAATCTACCATGCTTACCAAATAGCCTATTAATTGTACAAACCAATAAGGGTGTCTATCAGTGTCAACACCTATGCAGACTGGAGATGGGAAACAAATTGAAATGTTCGGATCAGAGGGCCACAAATGTCAGTCAGCAAGATACAGACTGTCGTTCTACTGTCTGACTCGATATGAGATTGGATGGAGATGTTTTGAAAGTACATTTATATTGGCAGTTATATGGACTCATATTGACTGGCTTCCTATCCACAAAATAAAGTAGGATATATTACATCTGTACAAGACCATTTTGGTGTTACAATTTTCATATAAAATCTATTGGACCTGAGGGAAGTCTTGTCGTCAATGCAAGTAATCTTTTCAGCGCCCAAGTTAGCCTACAGTTATATACAGTTGATGAATATTTAACATTAAGTCAACCATAGATGTGGCTAATTTCCCCTTGAATAAATACTTTGTGAACAAAATATAGAAGATCTCCATGAAAAGAATCTGGCATTTACCAGTCCCCCTAGTAATTCCTTCCTTCCATGCATGATTGACTTGATCACTGACTTTTGTGAAAGCACTAAACAGGTGAGAGGAATAAAGACAAAGTGGAGGTGGGAGAGGAGATTCAACCAAGTTTGCTTTCATCCGTACAGCCTATTCAGATCTGTAAGATCAGCACTGCTGAGCCTCAAATAGACAGGGAGGCTGGGTAGAAATTGTTGGATCATTAAGACAGAGCCTGTCAATTTGGTGTGAGGATGCCTGGCCCCCCCTGGTGTTCCAATCATAGATTTACTCTCTAATCCACATCAAATGTTGTTAGGCATTTGAGGGTAATTAAGGATAATCAATTTAACCTCCCGGCAACATGTGCCCATTTAGCAAGCCACACTAGGAATTAGCACCCATTTGCACACGCTCAGGATGGTATCAGGAATTAAACCTGCTAAACTCTGTTATGATAATAGCACAACTCCCTGTTGTTACTGTTCCTCCATTGCCAGGCTTTGATATTTCACTAATTAAAGTGAGATCCACAGTAGATACATTCCTGGGTTTACCTCAGAGGAAACTTCATATTATTATTTTTCTGTTGTTTACTACTGAAAAATAGATTAATTGAGATGCCTTTTAAGTGGTTTTAACACAAATACTTTTTAAAAAAGCTTAGTGCAGTGTTATTTTACAGTGTTTTACGATTGCTTACCCACTAAAATTAAACTTTTCCCACAATTAGCAAAACCTTACACTCAAGGAGCAAAACACAAGGCTAGATTTGCACAACTGTAAGCACATTGTCAGCTTCACACTATTTGCAAAACATTACACACAGTGATTTGCAAAACACTAAACACACAGACACAGAAGTATATCATGATGTCACTTCCTTGCAATTCCAAAGCACTGACTGTCAAATTACCACACCTATGAGCCAATCTGTTAAACACAGCCATCAGGTGCACAAACACATGATTGCTAAATTGTAGACACACCAATCAGGTTTAAGCACTATAAAAATGCAGCAGGTAGGTTCACCTGCCTTCAACCAAAATGGAAGGAGTCAGAAGAAGAGTGAGGGTGAGAGGAGGAGTACACGAAGGAGGTAGAGGAAGAGGCAGAGGCCGAGCCAGAGGTCAAGGAAGACCTGAAGCAGGAGGAGAACGTGTACAAAGAAGAAGAGGACCAAACTTATCAAATGACATTCGTGCAACACTAGTGGACCATGTTGTGAACCACGGATTGATGCTGAGGGAGGCTGGACTGAGTGTTCAGCCAAATCTTAGCAGATATACAGTGTCATCTGTCATAAGGACTTTTCGACAGGAAAACAGGTAAAAGAAGATCTGTCTACAGTTACAGTAATCAGCCGCTTATTGTATGCACCATATCAGCACTTGTGATACCCCTTCCTGTGACATTGTACAGTAAGTTACATGTATTATTCTCTACATAGGATTGAGGGTCGGGAACGACAAGGAGGAAGGGGGCCCATATTCACGCAAGAACAAGAGAGAGAGATAATAAACATGGTTTTGGCCAATAATGCTATCATGCTCAGAGAACTACAAACCAACATTATCGGTGACCATGCCATTTTCAATAATGTCCATCAGGTCTCTCAGTCAACACTGGCACGCATCCTGAATAAGACATCAGGTTCAAATGAAACAACTTTATCGAGTGCCTTTTGAGCGGAATTCAGAGAGGGTCAAACGGCTGCGGCATGAGTATGTGGAGGTTTGTATTGTTCACTTTAGCACTGTGATGTTGCATACTGCACACATGACTTGTTTACATTGACTGTATACTAGACCTATCCTGAACTACACAATCTTGTCTTTCACTGTATTTCAGAGAGTTTTGCAGATGGATGCTGAGGAAATCCTGCATGAATTCATATATATTGATGAGGCAGGGTTCAACCTCACAAAAGCAAGAAGGAGAGGCAGAAATATCATTGGCCACAGGGCTATAATCAATGTCCCAGGGCAACGTGGGGGTAACATCACCCTTTGCGCTGCCATTTCACAGCATGGGGTTCTCCTCCGTCATGCCAAAATGGGCCCTTACAACACACCTCACATTCTCGCATTTTTGGACCGATTGCACCACATCGTCACAGCAGGTAATGAAATGCACCAGATGCAATACACTGTCATCTGGGACAATGTGTCATTCCACCGCTCTGCTTTGGTCCATAACTGGTTTCAACACCATCCACAGTTAACAGTACTATACCTTCCACCATACTCTCCGTTTCTAAACCCTATCAAATAGTTTTTCTCTGCATGGCGGTGGAAGGTTTACGATCTCCAGCCCCAGGCTCAGGTACCCCTCATTCAGGCCATGGAGGACGCCTGTGACCAAGTCGACGCCGCAGCTGTGCAAAGATGGATTCAACATTCAAGACGGTTCTTCCCGCGTTGTCTTGCTAATGAGGATATTGCTTGTGATGTTGATGAAATTCTCTGGCCAGAGCCAGCTAGGCGAAGAGATAATGTATAGTATGTTTACTGTAGTATTTTCTGTACAATATTGTCCGTTTTTTTTTCAGATTATTTTTTATGTTTGTTGTTATTTACTGTAATTGTAACCTGTACTGGATACAGTATTTTACGTTTGTCTGTTTGCTGAGCTAACAGTGTTATGCACACTACTGTAGTAGCATGAAAACTGGGACATGTTTTGTTGTGATTCTCCATGTTGACTGATTTGGGTATATGGAGAGAAATAAATGATATTTTCCTCAGTCTGCAGCATTGGTCTTGTGTAGTGTTTGTATAGTTGCACTTTCTCTGTGTACTTCATTTACAGTACTCTAATCACTGAGAATTAGACTTGCTACAAGTGTTTTAGGTTAGCAACAGCAGTGTGTAACTGGTTCAAAAAGATTGAAGTCATATGAAATGTGTGTGTTTCGTATGGTAACAAAATATTGTTTTTATGAAGTCCTGTATAGTTTTGACAAAAGTGTTCCATTTTGCAAATGATCTGAAGTGTTGTGCTACTTTGGTGTAGGGTTGTGCTAATTGTGTGTAGTGTTTTGACAAACCGGGCCCTGTTTTCAAAATTGTGCTTAAACAATTGAAAAAAACTGTAATGGCTCCTCAGATCATCCTCAAGAAGGCATAGGTACATGTAGGGGGATGTCTAACCAAAACAAGACCTGTGTGTGTGTGCTTGCAATTATGTAATACTAACCAATTAAATCCAAGCAGAACACACTGGTACCAACCAATCAGCTAAAGCCTTACAGACATGCACATCCTCTGTAGTGGTCAAACAACCTCACTGCTGAACCTTACAATGAGGGGTCATACACTATGTTGCACCATGGACATTCCACTAATCACAGCTTGTTAACCTAATACAGTACATTAGTAAAAAACCAACAGACATTTGCTTCAGCAAACATCATGTGACCCTGGAGCAGATCCAGGCTTTTGTCTTTGTGTGACCTATATTCCCTCCCCTCTCTGATTAATACCTGTGTGTGTTTGTGTGTGCATGTGCACGTGTTCAGCATTTAGCTATTCAATCTGTCTGCTATCCCCTGCTCCTGGCTGCCCTAGTATATTTCCTACATTTCTTCACAGAGCGCTGCATCGCCATGGCAAGCCTGTTACCACGGAGATAATCTCCCCCCATCTCTCACCTCCTGGGCGTGGTGGTGGTGCGGGTGTTGCCGGGCGGGAAATCACCAAATCAGAAGTAGTGCACTCTGCAGGCTCCCTCTGACGCTCTGGTGCCAGATGAGTGATGCATGGTAGTGCGCAACATCACTGTCCGTTTGTAAAGGAGTCAGAGGACCCTATGGGGCTGTTGACAAGGGCAGGCAGTGGCGGGAGGCGTGCAGCAGCCGTACCATCCCATTGCTGCATTGCCTCTTAATCTACAGTGCCTTCAGAAAGTATTCACACCCCTTGACTTTTTCCACATTTTGTTGTGTTACAGCCTGAATTTAAAATATATACAATTTAGATGTATTTTGTCACTGGCCTACACACAATACCCCATAATGTCAAAGTGGAATTAGATTTTTAGAAATGTTTACAAAAATGAAAAGCTGAAATGTATTCAACCTTTTTGTTATGCCAAGCCTAAATAAGTTCAGGAGTAAAACATTGCTTAACAAGTCACATAATAAGTTGCATGTGTGCAATAATAGCATTTAACATGATTTTTGAATGACTATCTCATCTCTATGCCCCACACATGCAATTAAGGTCCCTCAATCTCCCAGAGAATTTCAAACACAGATTAAACCACAAAGACCAGGGAGGTTTTCCAATGCCTCTCAAAGAAGCGTACCTATTGGTAGATGGGTGAAAAAAAAGGACACATTGAATATCCCATTGAGCATGGGGAAGTTATTAATTACACTTTGGATGGTGTATCAATACACCCAGTCACTACAAAGATACAGGTGTCCTTCCTAACTCAGCTGCCGGAGAGGAAGGAAACCACTCAGGGATTTCACCATGAGGCCCAATACTAACCTAATTGACAGAGTGAAAAGAAGGATGCCTGTACAGAATAAAAAATATTCCAAAACATGTATCCTATTTGCAACAAGGCACTAAAGTCAAACATAACAGAAAATGTGGCAAAAAAATGAACTACATGTCCTGAATGCCAAGCATTATATTTGGGGCAAATCCAACACATCACTGAGTACCACTCTTCATATTTTCAAGCATGGTGGTGGCTGCATCATGTTATGGGTATGCTTGTCATCGGCAAGGACTAGGGAGTTTTTTTAGGATAGAAAGAAACGGAATAGAGCGAAGCACAGGCAAAATCCTAGAGGAAAACCTGGTTCAGTCTGCTTTCCAACAGAAATTGGGAGACAAATTCACCTTTCAGCAGGACAATAACCTAAAACACAAGACCAACTATAGCAGGGTTCTTCAATTCCGGTCCTGGAGGGCCGAAACACTTCTGTTTTTTATTTCTACCTGGTAGTTAATTGCACTCACCTGGTGTCCCAGGTCTGAATTAGCCCCTGATTAGAAGGAGAGGATGAAAAACAGAGGTGTTTCAGCCCTCCAGGACCATAATTGAAGAACCCTGAACTATAGACTGGAGTTGCTTACCTTGACGACATTGAATGTTCCTGAGTGGCCTACTTACAGTTTTGACTTAAATTGATTTTAAAATCTATGGCAAGACTTGAAAATGGCTGTCTAGCAATGATCAACAACCAACTTGACAGAGCTTGGAGAGTTTAAAAAAGAATAATATGCAAATATTGTACATTCCAGGTGTGCAAAGCTCTTCGAGACTTACCCAGAAAGACTCACAGCTGTAATCACTGCCAAAGGTGATTCTAACATGTATTGACTCAGGGGTGTGAATACTTATGTAAATGAGATATCTGTATTTCATTTTCAATTAATTTTGCAAACATTTCTAAAAACATGTTTTCACTTTGTCATTATGGGGGGTATTGTGTGTAGATGGGTGAGATTTTTTGTTGTTGATTTAATCAATTTTGAATTCGGGCTGTAAAACAACAAAATGTGGAATAAGTCAAGGGGTATGAATACTTTCTGAAGGCACTGTAAGTGTCATTGTGCCTGGTTGATCCTTGGATGGAGGACCAAGATGTTGCTGGAAGTGATGTTGGAGGGCCAGGTAGGGGGCACTCTTCCCTCTGGTCTATGGAGACCCCAATGCCCCAGGGCAGTGCTGTGGATACTGTCCTGTAGAGGGTTACAATCCCATTTGCGCTGAGACTGATACACCATTAGGGAGCAATAGAGATGAGTTAGTGACCTGGTTATAGCCTTGTGGTTATACAGTAGGTCAAGGGGTGGATTGGGAAGGGTACTTTCAAGTTTCACATTTTATTAGTTGTATGTACGGGATACGCATGGTATACAACGTCCAACGAAATGCTTACTTACAGGTTCCTTGTTGACAATGCAACAACAATAAGAAATAAGAAAAGATAAGAATACGAACATAAAGTAAATGGCTCAGTAGAATAGAATACATTTGTGAGCATAAGTATAATACAGGAATGCACAATTTATAGTCCAATATTTACATGTGTATTGGGGAAGGGGGGATAGAGGGCAGTGCATGAACTGAGCAGTATAATAAGAGTCTGGTAGCAGCAGTTGTGATGTGTGTGTATCATCAGCAATGTATATGTGTGTGTGGGTATGTCTGTGTGGGTGTGTGCATTAGTGAGTGTGCTAAGGTGCGGAGAATCAGAGCAGGTGGTCAATCCAATCCAAGTGTTCAGCAGTCTGATGGCTTGTAGATAGAAACTGTCTCTGAGCCTGTTGGTATCAGATCTCATGCTCCGATACTGTCTGCACAACGATAAGGGAGAGAACAGCTCGTGGCTGGGGTGTGTGGGGTCCATGATGATGCTGCGTGCCTTCCTCAGGCACCGTTTCGATTAGATGTCCTGGATGGGTGGGAGCACGGTCCTAGTGATGTACTGGGCTGTCCTCACCACTCGCTGGAGGGCCTTGTGGTTGTGGATGGAGCGATTCCTGTACCAGTCTGTGATGCTACATTTTTGTCACAGTGTTTTGTGATGTGTTCTAATGTGGCTCTGCCTAGTAGCTCAAACAACCTGCAATAAATGATGTTAAATTGGTAATAATCTTTTTTTTCTTCTTATGTGTTTTACGGGTGAAGTAATCCAAAAGTAACTGAAAGTGATCTGATTACGTTACTGAGTTTAGGTAATCCAAAAGTTATGTTACTGATGACAATTTTAGACGGATTACATAAAAAGTTACCTAACCAACCCTGGCCATGACCAGCCTCTTGAAGCACTTCATGATGACCGAGGTGAGCATGGCGGGGCGATAGTCATTTGTCACTTTGTTTTTCTTGGGCACTGGGACGATGGTTGTCTCCTTAAAGCAGGTGGGGACTACAGCCTGGGACAGAGACAGGTTGAAGATGTCAGAGAAGACGCCCACCAGCTGGTCAGCATACACTCTGAGGATGCGGCCAGGGATGCCATCGTCAGCGAGTCTTCCTGGATGCCTTGAAGTGAGCATAGAATGTGTTACGCTCGTCTGGGAGGGAGGCTTCGGTGGGCACCGCACAGCTGGATTTGCCTTTGTAGTCTGTGAGAGTCTGTAGTCCTTGCAATGTGCGACGTGAGTCTGAGATGTTGAACATCAATTCAAGTTTGAGTCTGTATTGTCTTTTTGATTCCCTTATGTCTTATGCTAGGATTGTTCAAGGCTAGCATGGGTGGGTGGTGGTGGTGGCAGTAGCTCACAATGTGTCAACTTGTCAGTGAGAGCCATGTGAATGTCTCCCATGAGACCTTCAACTGTGGCTCTACCGCCAGGCAGCATCCCTTTTCACTAACCAGAAGAATTATGACTTATGGCCCTGGAGTAGAGCTTTAATAACACTTAATTCAATATTGTCTCTGGCAACCTCAGGATGCTCCTGGTTGTTTATAGAAAGCAATTAGACGCCATGTTGTATTTATACAACTGAAATCGCCAATGGAGACAGAACGGAGACAGAAGGTTTAGTGTTACAAATCAGTTGGGTTTACCGCAACAACCCATCGGCCCTCGAGGTGACATATTGTTTTAAAAAGAGGGCTCCTTTGAGGTTTAAGGTTTGGAAGGAGTCAGGAGAGTTTACAGTTTTCTGGTTTTGTGCTCGATGTGGTGCTCAAACTTTGTGTGGTGCTTCATTGAAGGCCCTTCAGCCATGTTAAATCATCCAAATGACTTCAGAATGACACTGGCCCCCAGAGCTCCGCAGAATCTCATTAAGATGGGAATCCAAAGACTTAATTGCACAGTGTGTGTGTGTGTCTAAGTGTGAGTGTCTGTGTGTGAGTGTGACTAAGAGCTCACACAAGGGTGTGCTGTGCTTGCGTACTGAGGCTAAAAGAAATTAGTCTGAAATGAAGCGGGGCAATGAGCAAATTTAAGAGCAGATATACTGTATTTGGCGGCGTGCTGCCATTTGCAAATTGCAGAGGGCATGATTGGTCGATCGAACTACTGATGTGTCACAGGCTCACAAAGTGGAATAATAACTCAACTTTTCTATGTAATGCAATACCATCCTATCATTTTCACCTATGAAATATGAGAATATGGTTCATATGAAAGTGGCGAGATAGGCCCTGCCCGGTTCAGAGACCTTGCATTAATAGCATTCCCTGCGGAAATGTCTCTCCATTGTTATGCAAATCAAAGGCAAATTCAGTCCATTAAAAACAGTGACGGCCCAAAGCTCCAACTGAATTGATAACTTTGACCTTTGGGGTGTAGGAGAATTGACTGAAATACTGATATCTTGCAGGAATCATGAAAAAAAGAACATGTTATAATCCGAGGGTTGGCGGCAAGAGTGGGTGGCGAGATTCAACCCAGCGAGATAGAGACTGCTGGCAGAAAAATGACATGTAAAAAAAGTGTCACCAGCCACATCATCACGATGCAGCATCGGTAAAAAAAAGAAAATGTCCAAAATATGGTTGAAAGCCAGTAATATCGTCTTTCTCCAATGATGAGGTATATGCAGGAGAGGCAATTTATGTTATAGATATAAAACTCATATAGGGAGTACAGATAGGTTGATTATATTATCTTGCCAAGCAAATACCCTCACCAGATTGCATGTGTGTGCCAAATCACATGACATTTAATTGTCACGTACTGTATGTATATGAACATTTCATGCTCGGGGCAAGAAACAGTATTAAAACCAGCACTAGATTGAAGGGTTCTCTAGGCATCACAAGACAAGTTGAAACAGAGAATTCAGTTCAACGTGTTAGTATAGACAGCCATGCTGAAGAAAATAACAGGCCTGCTACTATACATGTACTAATTTATTGATCATTGCCTTTAAGAGCACTAAGATGTGTGTTTTTGCTTTAATAACCTATACTATACAACAAAGATGATAATAGCACCGATTCAGCACCATTAAAGTGGACAGCGACATAATTTTGAAATTCCGCAACTGGCCAGTGGACAGCGGCCATCTTATACAGCGACAACTCACCACTGAGGGAATCTCTGAGGATAAATGGTAGTAGGCTTATCCAGGATTCAAGAAGTCTGGAAGGGGATGGCTAAAATGCTTCCCTACTTACTGTTTGTTACATCGGGGACTCAAACAGTAGCTCCCATGGTGCAGAGGCAAGCACCTAATGGACTGTACTATAAAACCCAGGCCACTAAGTAGAAGCAGTACACCGCTCACATACGGTGTGTTATAGTAGGCCTAGGCCTACTCTCCCTATCTCAAGAACCGTCATTATGCATGAAGCCCCACATGCCAACAAGCACACTTCCCCAACACCAAGAGGAAACACAGGGATAATCCCACTGCTGCCACCAATGTAGCAAGAAAGAGAGAGAGGGAGCTGCAGCGGGGACTCGAACCGCAGCTCCTATGTTGCAGAGGCAGTCACAATACAAAAAGAAAATACAATACCTAATGTACTGTGTTACAATAGAGCGGTGTCTCCGTCCTCTATAGCATGGCCAGATAGTGACTAGTAGTACTGGTGAAGCGCTGTGTCAGCATCTCCCATTCATGTTCTTGGTCGGTCTCTGCTCTCAGGGGTGCTGTCCAACATTTAGCTCACATTTCCAGTTGCCCTATTCACCACACTCTGGGTTTGAGGGGTGGTTGTTTATAGTGGCTTTAATGACCTTTGAGTGGTTTTTATTTCTGCTCGAATCTCTCCTGCTTGTTTGATGCAATGAGGACGTTGTTGAATTAATCATGACGGGCAGCTCTAGCAAGAGTCCCATCTCTCGACAGGCCGTTCGCTCACACGCATTATTACCAGGACGATAACAATATTACATGTGTCAGCTGGAATGCCAACTTGGTAATATGTCTAGGATCATGATTCATGTAATATATCGAACCCTGATGTTAATGCCACATAATGCATATTGTATTGTGTATTTCTGTTTGAGCAAGTAATGTAGCTAACCTTTAGTAGGCCTAGTCTTTGCAGTGGGACTACCACATTTTCAAACTTTGCAAATGTAGTATCATCTAGGCCAACACAATTCCCTCCAAGACACAGTTCCAATGTCCTTGAAATGTACCTACCGCATAAATGACAGCGAAAAAATTCAATTTACCATGAATAAGAGCATTTGCATAAATCCAAGCCTTTCTTTTTTCTCTTTCAGCAACTAAACTGACACATAAATACTGTGAGTTAAACTTATTTGATGTGACAAACACACCGAATGCTGATATCACACTGTGCCTGCTTCTTTACATTGTCCTGTTGGTTTAGTAAAGGTGTACACTACAGACCTAGCCTGGAACCCAAACGGAGCATATCAGTTTGGATTACAGGCCACAAACACCTAGCCTGGTCTCATATCTGTTTGTGCTTTTGCCTACTTCATTGTCAAGCCAAACATGTTTTGCATGTCAATTCCATATGGAGTTGGCAAGAGAGCAGAAACAGACTGGCACCCAGGCTAATAAAGACCCACAACCCAAAACATTTATTGGCTTTTGTGGGGCACAGGTAATGCCAGTGCATCATGGTCAAACTTTGTGTTGTTATGAGCTTGGTATCAAATCCCAGAGGTACAGGAATCACTAGTAGATTAGTAATCCTTAATAATCTACACATTGATCACATTTAAGGGGCACCTGGTTCTTGTATTACCACAGCTGGTGCCCCTAAAATGAGGTGGGCATCCTGGCAGTGTGGCACAGATGAGAAGGGTAAAGCGGAGGGTGGCAGATGGTTGGATTTCAAGCAGGCAGTGCCCACTGGGCACCTTGGCAGGAGGTGGGAGGTTGGTATGAATTCAGCTCACTGTAACCTTTGAAAGCTAATGAGGGTGGACACACTGGCATGGGATTGTGTTAGCGTGCTGGCATGGGGTTGTGAGAAAAACATCCTCCCACCTATAGAGTGAAGGGGTAGACCATGATGTACATTGAGGAAAAAAAAGTATTTGATCCCCTGCTGATTTTGTACGTTTGCCCACTGACAAAGACATGATCAGTCTATAATTTTAATGGTAGGTTGATTTGAACAGTGAGAGACAGAATAACAACAACAAAATCCAGAAAAACGCATGTCAAAAATGTTATAAATTGATTTGCATTTTAATGAGGGAAATAAGTATTTGACCCCTCTGCAAAACATGACTTAGTACTTGGTGGCAAAACCCTTGTTGGCAATCACAGAGGTCAGACGTTTCTTGTAGTTGGCCACCAGGTTTGCACATATCTCAGGAGGGATTTTGTTCCACTCCTCTTTGCAGATCTTCTCCAAGTCATTAAGGTTTCGAGGCTGACGTTTGGCAACTCGAACCTTCAGCTCCCTCCACAGATTTTCTATGGGATTAAGGTCTGGACACTGGCTAGGCCACTCCAGGACCTTAATGTGCTTCTTCTTGAGCCACTCCTTTGTTGCCTTGGCCGTGTGTTTTGGGTCATTGTCATGCTGGAATACCCATCCACAACCCATTTTCAATGCCCTGGCTGAGGGAAGGAGGTTCTCACCCAAGATTTGACGGTACATGGCCCCGTCCATCGTCCCTTTGATGCGGTGAAGTTGTCCTGTCCCCTTAGCAGAAAAACACCCCCAAAGCATAATGTTTCCACCTCCATGTTTGACGGTGGGGATGGTGTTCTTGGGGTCATAGGCAGCATTCCTCCTCCTCCAAACATGGCGAGTTGAGTTGATGCCAAAGAGCTCGATTTTGGTCTCATCTGACTACAACACTTTCACCCAGTTCTCCTCTGAATCATTCAGATGTTCATTGGCAAACTTCAGACGGCCCTGTATATGTGCTTTCTTGAGCAGGGGGACCTTGCGGGCGCTGCAGGATTTCAGTCCTTCACGGCGTAGTGTGTTACCAATTGTTTTCTTGGTGACTATGGTCCCAGCTGCCTTGAGATCATTGACAAGATCCTCCCGTGTAGTTCTGGGCTGATTCCCCACCATTCTCATGATCATTGCAACTCCACGAGGTGAGATCTTGCATGGAGCCCCAGGCCAAGGGAGATTGACAGTTATTTTGTGTTTCTTCCATTTGCGAATAATCGCACCAACTGTTGTCACCTTCTCACCAAGCTGCTTGGCAATGGTCTTGTAGCCCATTCCAGCCTTGTGTAGGTCTACAATCTTGTCCCTGACATCCTTGGAAAGCTCTTTGGTCTTGGCCATGGTGGAGAGTTTGGAATCTGAATAATTGATTGCTTCTGTGGACAGGTGTCTTTTATACAGGTAACAAGATGAGATTAGGAGCACTCCCTTTAAGATTGTGCTCCTAATCTCAGCTCGTTATCTGTATAAAAGACACCTGGGAGCCAGAAATCTTTCTGATTGAGAGGGGGTCAAATACTTATTTCCCTCATTAAAAATTCAAATCAATTTATAACATTTTAGACATGCGTTTTTCTGGATTTTCTTTTTGTTATTCTGTCTCTCACTGTTCAAGTAAACCTACCATAAAAATTATAGACTGATCATTTCTTTGTCAGTGGGCAAACGTACAAAATCAGCAGGGGATCAAATACTTTTTTCCCTCACTGTAGGTAGCCTCACATGCCAGGATTATAGACTCTGATATAGACACACTGCTGTTGAAAGACACTAACATATACAGTGTGTTCGGAAAGTATTCAGACCCCTTGACTTTTTCCACATTTTGTTACGTTACAGCCTTATTCTAAAATTTATGAAATAGTTTTTTCCCCTCATCATTCTACACACAATACCCCATAATGACAAAGTAAAAACTGAAGTATCACATTTACATAAGTATTCAGACCCTTTACTCAGTACTTTGTTGAAGCACCTTTGGAAGCAATTACAGCCTCGAGTCGTCTTGGGTATGACGCTACAAGCTTGGCACACCTGTATTTGGGGAGTTTCTCCCATTCTTCTCTGCAGATCCTCTCAAGCGCTGTCAGGTTGGATGGGGAGCGTCGCTGCACAGCTATTTTCAGGTCTCTCCAGAGATGTTTGATCAGGTTCAAGTCCGGGCTCTGGCTGGGCCACTCAAGGACATTCAGAGACTTGTCCCGAAGCCACTCCTGCGTTGTCTTGGTTGTGTGCTTAGGGTCGTTGTTCTGTTGGAAGGTAAACCTTCACCCCAGTCTGAAGTCCTGAGCGCTCTGGAGCAGGTTTTCATCAAGGATCTCTCTGTACTTTGCTCCGTACATCTTTCCCTCGATCCTGACTAGTCTCTCAGTCCCTGCCGCTGAAAAACATCCCCACAGCATGATGCTGCCACCACCATGCTTCACTTTATGGATGGTGCCAGGTTTCCTCCAGGCGTGACACTTGGCATTCAGGCCAAAGAGTTCAATCTTGGTTTCATCAGACCAGAGAATCTTGTTTCTCATGGTCTGAGAGACCTTTAGGTGCCTTTTGGCAAACTCCAAGTGGGCTGTCATGTGCCTTTTACTGAGGAGTGGCTTCCGTCTGGCCACTCTACCATAAAGGCCTGATTGGTGGAGTGCTGCAGAGATGGTTGTCCTTCTGGAAGGTTCTCCCATCTCCACAGATGAACTCTGGAGCTCTGTCAGAGTTACCATCGGGTTCTTGGTCACCTCCTTGACCAAGGGCCTTCTCTCCCGATTGCTCAGTTTGACCGGGCGGCCAGCTCTAGGAAGAGTATTGGTGGTTCCAAACGTATTCAATTTAAGAATGATGAAAGCCACTGTGTTCTTGGGGACTTTCAATTCTGCAGACATTTTTTGGTACCCTTCCCCATATCTGTGCCTCGACACAATCCTGTCTCGGAGCTCTATGGACAATTCCTTCGACCTCATGGCTTGGTTTTTGCTCTGACATGCACTGTCAACTGTGGGAAGTTATAGAGACAGGTGTGTGCCTTTCCAGATCATGTCCAATCAATTGAATTTACCACAGGTGGACTCTGTTCAAGTTGTAGAAACATATCAAGGATGATCAATGGAAACAGGATGAACCTGAGCTCTGAATACTCATGTAAATAAGGTATTTCTGTTTTTTATTTGTAATACATTTGCACAAATTTCGAAAAACCTGTTTTCCCTTTGTCACTATGGGTTATTGTGTGTAGATTGATGATTTGTTATTTTAAAAAAAATCCATTTTAGATTAAGGCTGTAACGTAACAAAATGTGGAAAAATTCAAGGGGTCTGAATACTTTCCGAATGCACTGTATAGGACACCCACTGTACTGTGTTAATTATTCTCATGTCTACATATTAAATACATTAAGCATACATTCACAAGCCCCCTTGCTGAATGTATTAACCTACATCCCTGCTCTTGCATGTAGCCTATGTATAGGCCTAACACATGACATTCCAATCCCTCTTTGCTGGTTGACAGCTATGTGAACAGGGAAGAAACAATAGCTGGCAGAACAAAGCAAAATATAATACTTTGTAACTAGGGACAAACTAACTGACAGCTTCTGTAGAAGGTGTGAGTGGCCAAATTGCTAATATTGTATTTCACACTGTTATCAATGTGCTCATTAAGCACTAGCGCAGAGATAAGGGCAAGTCTAGATGAAAAATGGCTTTAGTGTGTTCAGACTCGTTTAATTCGTTTTATGTTAACCCTTTCTGCAATGGCTTTGGTGATGACATAGGCTACCTAACTAAAAAAGAGGTGTACTAGTAGTTAGGTGTACTAATAGTTTGTCAAAGCATCTATCTGTGGAAATAACCTGACCCACAAGAAAGTTGAGTATGCTCCTTTTTGTATAATACAAAAAACAAAACAAAGTTATCTCTTCTGGCTGAGAAATGCACAGAGGATGCAGAAGAGAATAGGATTGTATTGTTCAGCAGAATCACGTGCCCCGTGAATGAAAACAACAGTAAACATGTCATCCCCCACCAATGATGCAGCGCCCCCATTGGGCCAATTGAGATGTGGCGTGTGACTAACACATTTCAGTTAATTATTATAGCTCCCGCCTTGGGCCAATTAGTGTAATTTTGTAAATGCCGGATCTCGATGGCAAGACGCATCATTCAACCAAGTTTCGTCAAAATCGGCCCAGTGCTGTCTGAGATATCGCGTGTGACTAATGTGCAAACGAAGGGACAGAGACAGAGCCACAGTCCCCTCCCCGAATTCATCGTGGGGGACAACTAAAGCCGTTAATTAAGGGAAAGGGAGAGCGAGAGAAGTGATGGAGGCAAGCAGGTGTGTTTATAGATTTGTTTGCCGTAGAATAATCTGTGCGCGTGCGGCAAATCAGTACACAGCAGAAACACCATCTGTTTCCTCCGAGGCTAGGACTCAAATGTGGTCCAGATCCGGGCGAGACAGCTGCTTATTGCAGGACTGGTGGGCTGTCTCCCATAGCCTCCCGTAGCCTCCCGTAGCCCGTCAACCAGTAGGATTTCTGAATTTAAAAACCACTCTCACCGACTGCGAAAGCGGGAACATGATGATGAGAGAAGATGCGAACTAATATCGTTGAGAGAGTAAAGTATTTACATGTTTTGATCTGTATCCTATAGCTGCTTTAATTTCCGAGAATTGATAACGTTTAAAAGGACTGAATTGGATGAGGATAGCCTATCACAAAACTGCATTAATGTGTTAATGCTGAAATCATCCTAGATGCTTTGAAGGCTGCTACGAGTGTGGTCCATCCATCCCCCTCCATCGATGAAGCGCTTGCAACCGCTGAAAACAAACGAAATTAATTGCATGGTCATTATTTGATATCAAAAATAGGTGAGCCTGCCGCGTTTTTATGTTCATTAATAGGCTATTTTGTGTTGAATTGTGGGTTTTATTTTGTCCATTGAGAATGCACTTTGCTGCAGTAACGGACAGTGATACAAAACCTAGTGACATTGTTACATTTAGGATAAAGTCATATGTAACCACACGTGTGATCACGTTGCATTTGTTAAAGTAGGCCTAGGCTATGTATTCTGGCTTTCGTATTTTACGTGTTTGTTTATCATAAGCCAATAGACATACTTCTCCGCCAGTTTTATAAATGCATTATAAAAGTCTAGCAAATTATTTTATTGCAAATGAATATGTTTTGTATAAAATAAAAATATAAACTTGCGCTGATTCAGATTAACTTAATTTTTTGATTCAAGAACTGCCTTTTATTGCTATTTGAGTTCTGAGAATAGATTCCTTATCATAAACTACCTATCCAAGGTGAATGGATAGGGGATAGCCACCATTCGTTTAGTAGCCTCGATTTTCCACAGGTGTCTGGACTCCAAATGTAGCCTATTTAGTTTATATAAGAATACTTATCTCCTATATCTCACTACAGATAGGCCATTGAGAAACTAGACAGATTTATTCAGAGACACTGTCCACAAGCGAAATCTATTGGAAGATTATATTTCCTCATTTTGAAACGCGCTTTACTGCCTACCAACAGGGAGTCCGTATACATTTTGGCCTTGACGAGCTGCCGTTAAAATGGGAGACAACATGTCCAAAAGATTGAAATTAGTGTCGGCTACGGAAGCGGAGATGGAGGAAAGATCTTTTATCAACCCATACCCCGACTGGGACCATGGAGTCTTCACGTCTTCCAATTCAGGAACGGACAATGACTGCAACGAGCCTTTCGACGAAAATGGAAAGGTAAGAGCCCTTAAGTTTAACATTTATTTGCCATAAGTAGCTACCGTATCTGGCTAACGTAGCTGTTATGATTCACATGCACATGGTCGTGCCACAAGCGGATCTTTGTCATTCTAAAGAGCTCTATCTCAGACAAAGTGCAGTATTAGACAACTCTAGCCCCAATGTGACTGTTATTAGTCAGTAAACACCATATTACCCAATAATAACAGTCACTCAGACATTCATGCACAGAGCCCACACTACTAGCCTGAAGACCCGACGACGTTGAATTGCATAGAATTCTACTATGTAGGATTGAAATGAGCGTTTGGATCAGGAAAGTTTCCTCTCACGACCTCTGCAAGCCAGAAGGCTGAATAAAAGGATACTTTACCGGTTGTCTGTGTGGTTTGTCCTTTTTCAGGTATGAATGTGAGACAAAATATCCACAGAGTAGTGTTATCAACCCGACCTTCAGTATGCTGGTCTGTATATCGTTTGTATTTCCGGTTTTATTTTCAATATGGATGCAATTCCCAGGTGACATTTACATTTTACATTTACGTCATTTAGCAGACGCTCTTATCCAGAGCGACTTACAAATTGGTGCATTCACCTTATAGCCAGTGGGATAACCACTTTACAATGTGTATTTTATTTATTTATTTATTTTTATTAATTTTTTTGGGGGGTGGGGTAAGGGGGGGGGGGTAGAACGATTACTTTATCCTATCCCAGGTATTCCTTAAAGAGGTGGGGTTTCAAATGTCTCCGGAAGGTGGTGAGTGACTCCGTTGTCCTGGCGTTGTGAGGGAGCTTGTTCCACCATTGGGGTGCCAGAGCAGCGAACAGTTTTGACTGGGCTGAGCGGGAACTGTGCTTCCGCAGAGGTAGGGGAGCCAGCAGGCCAGAGGGGGATGAACGCAATGCCCTCGTTTGGGTGTAGGGACTGATCAGAGCCTGAAGGTACGGAGGTGCCGTTCCCCTCACAGCTCCGTAGGCAAGCACCATGGTCTTGTAGCAGATGCGAGCTTCAACTGGAAGCCAGTGGAGTGTGCGGAGGAGCGGGGTGACGTGAGAGAACATGGGAAGGTTGAACACCAGACGGGCTACGGCATTCTGGATGAGTTGTAGGGGTTTAATGGCACAGGCAGCGAGCCCAGCCAACAGCGAGTTGCAGTAATCCAGACGGGAGATGACACGTGCCTGGATTAGGACCTGTGCCGCTTCCTGTGTAAGGCAGGGTCGTACTCTCCGAATGTTGTAGAGCATGAACCTACAGGATCGGGTCACCGCCTTGATGTTAGCGGAAAACGACAGGGTGTTGTCCAGGGTCACGCCAAGGCTCTTCGCACTCTGTGAGGAGGACACAACGGAGTTGTCAACCGTGATGGCGAGATCATGGAACGGGCAGTCCTTCCCCGGGAGGAAGAGCAGCTCCGTCTTGCCAAGGTTCAGCTTTAGGTGGTGATCCGTCATCCATACTGATATGTCTGCCAGACATGCAGAGATGCGATTCGCCACCTGGTTATCAGAAGGGGGAAAGGAGAAGATTAGTTGTGTGTCGTCTGCGTAGCAATGATAGGAGAGGCCATGTGAGGATATGACAGAGCCAAGTGACTTGGTGTATAGCGAGAATAGGAGAGGGCCTAGAACTGAGCCCTGGGGGACACCAGTGGTGAGAGCACGTGGTGCGGAGACAGCTTCTCGCCACGCCACTTGGTAAGAGCGACCGGTCAGGTAGGACGCAATCCAAGAGTGAGCCGAGCCGGAGATTCCCAGCTCGGAGAGGGTGGAGAGGAGGATCTGATGGTTCACAGTATCAAAGGCAGCAGACAGGTCTAGAAGGACAAGAGCAGAGGAGAGAGAGTTAGCTGTAGCAGTGTGGAGAGCCTCTGTGACACAGAGAAGAGCAGTCTCAGTTGAATGACCAGTCTTGAAACCTGACTGGTTTGGATCAAGAAGGTCATTCTGAGAGAGATAGCAAGAGAGTTGGCTAAAGACGGCACGCTCAATAGTTTTGGAGAGAAAATAAAGAAGGGATACTGGTCTGTAGTTGTTGACATCAGAGGGATCGAGTGTTGCTTTTTTGAGAAGGGGTGCAACTCTCGCTCTCTTGAAGACGGAAGGGACATAGCCAGCGGTCAAGGATGAGTTGATCAGCGAGGTGAGGTAAGGGAGAAGGTCACCGGAGATGGTCTGGAGAAGAGAGGAGGGGATAGGGTCAAGCGGGCAGGTTGTTGGGCGGCCGGCCGTCACAAGTCGCAAGATTTTATCTGGAGAGAGAGGGGAGAAAGAAGTCAAAGCATAGGGTAGGGCAGTGTGAGCAGGACCAGCAGTGTCATTTGACTTAACAAACGAGGATCGGATGTCGTCACCCTTCTTTTCAAAATGGTTGACGAAGTCATCCACAGAGAGGGAGGAGGGGGGGAGGGGGAGGAGGATTCAGCAGGGAGGAGAAGGTGGCAAAGAGCTTCCTAGGGTTAGAGGCAGATGCTTGGAATTTAGAGTGGTAGAAAGTGGCCTTAGCAGCAGAAACAGATGAAGAAAATGTAGAGAGGAGGGAGTGAAAAGATGCCAGGTCCGCAGGGAGTCTAGTTTTCCTCCATTTCCGCTCGGCTGCCCGGAGCCCTGTTCTGTGAGCTCGCAATGAGTCATCAAGCCACGGAGCTGGAGGGGAGGACCGAGCCGGCCGGGAGGATAGGGGACATAGAGAGTCAAAGGATGCAGAAAGGGAGGAGAGGAGGGTTGAGGAGGCAGAATCAGGAGATTGGAGGGAGAAGAATTGAGCAGAGGGAAGAGATGATAGGATGGAAGAGGAGAGAGTAGCGGGAGAGAGAGAGCGACGGTTGCGACAGTGCATTACCATCTGAGTAGTGGCAGAGTGAGTAGTGTTGGAGGAGAGCGAGAGAGAAAAGGAAGCAAAGTAGTGGTCGGAGACATGGAGGGGAGTTGCAGTGAGATTAGTAGAAGAACAGCATCTAGTAAAGATGAGGTCAAGCGTATTGCCTGCCTTGTGAGTAGGGGGGGACGGTGAGAGGGTGAGGTCAAAAGAGGAGAGGAGTGGAAAGAAGGAGGTAGAGAGAAATGAGTCAAAGGTAGACGTAGGGAGGTTGAAGTCCCCCAGAACTGTGAGGGGTGAGCCATCCTCTGGAAAGGAACTTATCAAGGCGTCAAGCTCATTGATGAACTCTCCAAGGGAACCTGGAGGGCGATAAATGACAAGGATGTTAAGCTTAAATGGGCTAGTGACTGTGACAGCATGGAATTCAAATGAGGAGATAGACAGATGGGTCAGTGGAAAAATAGAGAATGTCCACTTGGGAGAGATGAGGATTCCTGTGCCACCACCCCGCTGACCAGATGCTCTCGGGGTATGCGAGAACACATGGTCAGACGAGGAGAGAGCAGTAGGAGTAGCAGTGTTTTCAGTGGTAATCCATGTTTCCGTCAGCACCAAGAAGTCGAGGGACTGGAGGGTAGCATAGGCTGAGATGAACTCTGCCTTGTTGGCAGCAGAACGGCAGTTCCAGAGGCTGCCTGAGACCTGGAACTCCACGTGGGTGGTGCGTGCAGGGACCACCAGGTTAGAGAGGCAGCAGCCATGCGGTGTGAGGCGTTTGTATAGCCTGTGCGGAGAGGAGCGAACAGGGATAGACAGAGGCATAGTTGACAGGCTGCAGAAAATGGCTACAATAATGCAAAGGAGATCGGAATGAAATGAACTAAACATCTGGGAAAGGAGAGAGCGGAGCCTCCCTCACCACAACACCCAAATATAACTCTCCCAACTTCCACCTCAGAAACTATAATTGTTGTAAACTACAGCGGTTCAATGTTTTCTAGGAATAGACTAACTTAGTTTATTCAGCTAGCTAACTTGGTACAGTATTCTTCCGTGAAAATCGTCCAGGGCACCTAGTCATAGCTAGCTAGCTTCGTGCTTCACCGGGCTCAGTTGAATACAATACTAACCTACAATAATTACATACAACAACCCACGATAACTACCTACAATACCTAACTACAATCTAAATCCATAGTTTAAGCTTTACTCGACAAAGCCCAAACTATGTATAAAGCCAAGCTTACCCGACGACCTCACCCGACAACCTCCTCCGTCACACGGACAAAACACTTGCACAATATGGTCGAGTCTAACAGCAACCACTTCCAGCTGATTGCGAGGGAAAATGCTTAGATCGGCTACATTCGGCTATTGTTTACATATTGCGCATTTACATTTTAGTCATTTAGCAGACGCTCTTATCCAGAGCGACTTACAGTTAGTGAGTGCATAAATTTTTTCATACTGGCCCCCGTGGAAACGAACCCACAACCCTGGCGTTGCAAGCGCCATGCTCTACCAACTGAGCTACAGATTGAAAATACAAGCGACAGAACCTACCGGCACCGCAAAAAGTCAGTTAAACAATCTCCACCTCCTACCACCAAAAGGACCAACAGCATTTATAACCTGTAAAGTAAGTGTAAATATAATTTTATTCAACATTCTGCCTTGTAGCTAGAGACTTTTGTGCCTTTTTTACGACTTCTTTTAGACATATTCATGGAGTAACCATGGTACAAGTATGACGTTTCGACAATGGACATGTGTGCTGAATCTTGTAATTTATGAGCTGTGACCTGGGTGTGGAGCTGTTCAGAGGCTCAGGTGCTGAAATTGGCGATCAGCAGTCTTTGTTTTATCGTGAGCTAATGGTGGTAGGGTCCATGCTTCTGAAACATTGTTTACTTGTGCACCACAAGCTCCTTTGGATGTCTTCATTTTACCTGTAGCCTTTCACCATATGACAGATGGCCTCATGGTAGTACCATCCCACTTCTCACAGCAACGCAGCGAATCCCTGGTCCCGTGGAGGAAAGAGTGGTCTGGAGGAAAGGGCTTTTAGAGATGGTCTAGACCAGGGGTGTCAAACTCATTTTAGCTCAGGGGCCACATGGAGGAAAATCTATTCCCAAGTGGGCCGGACCGGTAAAATCATGGTATATATAACTTAAAAACAACAACTTCAGATTGTTTTAATACTATCAACATAAAACATGAAGCTGGAGCCTGAGGACAGTGTGTCCAAAATAGTACAAGCACAACATCACTATTAATCATAAAACACCTGAAGTTTATTTGAAAATTCTAAAGAAAAAGAACACACAAACACACAATGCCTCAGTGATTCACATAACTGTTTCACAGATCACAGAACTATATCAGGGTGTCATTTCTCAGGCAGAAATGTAGATACAAATAATGAAATCCTGTTCCCCAAACAAGTGCAAGAACCACAGAGTCAAGAATAGGTTAAATATACAAATAAAATAAAATCAATTAAAAACAATAGCACATCAATATAAAAACATATAAACATAAAGCTGGAGCCTGAGGACAGTGTGTCCAAAAGCACAACATCACTATTAATCATAAAACACCTCAAGTTATTTGAAATTCTGAGGACAAACAACACACAAACACACAATGCCTCAGTGATTCACAGAAGTATATCACAGATCACAGAACTATATCAGGGTGTCTCATGCAGCACTTTAAGTGGGGTTGCATAGTTTATTTGACTCCTGATACCTGGCATCTTTTAGCTTTCACCAGCGCATCAATATCAGGCGTCACATCCTGAGTGGCAGCCAACTTCAGGATGTGATTCAAGTGCTTGTGCGTGAGCCTTGAGCGTAGCTTTGTTTTATTCATGACGTTATCCATCTTTAATGACTTGCAACACAAAGCCTCCTGGTGCAAAATACAGTGAAAAGTCCAAAAATCACATCCTCCATTTGCAGATTGCACTTTCTCTCTGAACTTTGTCACAACGCCAGCTTTTTTCCCGATAATTGAGAGCGCACCATCTGTAGCCAGGCTGACAGCGCGGGACCAGTCCACTCCGACCCTGTCCAGCGCGCCGACGAGTGCAGTGAAAATATCAGCTGCTGTCGTTGTATCTGTCATCGGCACCAACTCCACGAACTCCTAGGTGACGGTCAATGTGTCATCAACTCTGCGGATGAAAATGGCCAGTTGTGCAACATCTGTAATGTCCGTGCTTTCATCAATTGCAACCGAAAACGCAATAAATGACTTTACTTTTTGCTTCAACTGGCTGTCCAAATCCACTGAAAGATCGGAAATCCTGTCTGCAACTGTGTTTCTTGTCAGGCTGATATTTGCAAAAGCCTAGTGCTTTTCAGGGCACACAATCTCCGCTGCCTTCATCATGCATGTTTTTACAAATTCACCCTCACTAAATGGTTTTGAAGCCACTGCGATTTCATTAGCAATGAGGTAGCTAGCTTTCACTGCAGCGTCACTGATGTCTCGGCTGTGAGTAAACACAGACTGCTGTTTCTTCAGACCCACCAACAGTTCATTCACCTTCTCTCTTCTCCGCTGTCCTTGAAAGTTGTCATATTTGTCGGCATGAAGACTCACATAGTGGCGACGAAGGTTATATTCTTTCAGCACTGCAACATGCTGTGAACACACCAAACATACAGCTTTCCCATTCAATTCTGTGAATGAATAGAAGGATGACAATTTTTCTTGGAACACTCTGCACTCTGCGTCCACTTTTCTCTTTTTTGACAGAGACATATTGGGGCAATGAGGGTGCCAAAGGACATAATGTTAAAAGTAGAAGCCGTAATAAATATCGCGGGCAAAACAAAGTAGCTCATCCGGACTGGCTGCACTTGCTTGACCTATTTGCTCTGCCCCGGTATAAACAGTTTGCTTGCTTAACACAATTGCTATTGCGCCATCCAGTGGACACAATTGGAACAGCAGTTTCTTTTATTGAAAAATTGCAGCTCATTTTTATACTTTACTAAATCATCTCGCGGGCCGGATTAAACCCGTTTGCGGGCCTGATCCGGCCCGTGGGCCGGACGTTTGACACCCCTGGTCTAGACGATTAGCAAGGCTGGTAGCTAGGAGGTCTATGGCCCTTATACAGTGATGGATTGAATTGTGACATTTTGAACCGCAGCTCCCCCTAGGAAAAGTAATTGCATCTTAACTGCTAATGAGGCCCTTCATGTGGATCTGTTTTGCCTAGTTTCCGCTTAGTTATGGCAGTGGGGTACAATTATGAATCAAGAAACTGTTGTAACGGCCGGCTCCAGTCAGTCTTGCAGTATTGTGGCTAATCATTTAATTCCCTCTCAGCCTTTATACTCATTAGTATCGTGGCAAGGAAACAAAACACGAAGCGTGTTTAACTTTTTTAGAAAACAGCCCTAATGTTGGAAACAAAGATCATTATGTTGTCATACAGAGTCACATTTATTTATTTTCCAAGCTATAGCACACAATATTTTACATACAGCGGGTTTTTAAAGGACCAAAGAGTTTGGTCTGCTTCGGGTTTTCATTTTTGCAATGGAAAGAATATTGCGATACTGGTGTCGTCACAGCTGGTGTAGTCATGTGACAGCCTTGGAGACAAAGAATTTGGCCATGCAAGACTACAACTCGGTGCCCTTGTGGTTAGTGTCCGCCCTGAGATTGGAAGGTTGGGAGTTCGATCCGCTGCCGAGTCATACTAAAGGCTGTAAAAATGGGACTCGGGGGTGTACTTGTACATCAAGCTACAGAAACAGGAGATAGGCGCTTGCTCCTATAAGTCGTGCTGGCTCGCACAAGCCAAGGCTACTTACTTACAAGACAAAATTGCTCACCCTGAGACTGCAGGCCATTTGGTTTCCATCTCTTTGCTATTTTCATTAATACCCAGTGGTTTCCCAAGCCATTTTTTGTTGTGACCCTCCCTCTAAAGCCTTTTAGAATTTCCCTCTGGCCCTCTCTGTCCAGCACAATGCTTCTTGCCACAGCCGCCCAGTCATAAGCCGCCCAGCCTCAATCCTGCCTGTCTAATGACTTTGCCTTCAGGCTGCTGCTAGCTAGTCTAGAGCCCTGGACTGAATTGAGATCATTCACAAGTGTGACGGGAGATACCAGGAATAATGTCATGCTCAGCAGCTCATGCATTAGATTCATACAGGTTGAGTCCTTACTTCTCAACCTTGATGCTGTTATGAGGATTGACAAATAGGTTCTGCACGTTGAGTGGATAGCCTGCCCTGAATACACTTAGACCCGGCCTGACATCATATCTCTTTTCCTGCTCCTGAGAGGCTTGGCTACTGTAGGCTGGTCCTCAGGCCAACATTTTGTTGGGTTACATCAATCAAACAGAGAGGGAAATATCGGGGGACACGGTAAAAGAGCCAGAGGGATCATCAGTCACCTGTGCAGTTAAAACAAGTTATGTTCTTACCTTAATTCCTGGGTTGGTGTTGAGTGTTTCTTCACTGTCAGCAACAGTACCTCGACCCCAGGAGGAGAGAAAGATAGAAGGCTCCATAAAATAACCCAATAAACCAGAATTACACTTCACCCCTCTTTCTTTAGCGCTCTCTCTCTCACTCACTCACTCACTCACTCACACTCACACACACTTGTCTGGCCCAGGGCTACCTGCAGAGTGGGTCGTGATTTGGATGAGATTGAGTTGGCACCCAGGGAGAAATGAAAGTTCCCACACAGCCCTAGAGAAACTCAATTTTTATATTGTCATTGGGGTGTTCATGTCAAGGAACATTTGGTGCCAACATGGCATCTATGAAAAATGTATTTCTATATTGAACAAAATATATAAACGCAACATGTAAAGTGTTGGTCCCATGTTTCATGAGCTTAAATAAAAGATCCCAGAAATGTTCCATATGCACAATGTTTATTTCTCTCAATTTTGTGCACAAATTTGTTTACATCCCTGTTAGTGAGAATTTCTCCTTTGTCAAGATAATCCATCCCGTGACAGGTGTGGCATATCAAGAAGCTGATTAAACCGCATTATCATTACACAGATGCACCTTGTGCTGGGGACAATAAAGGGCCACTCTAAAATGTGAGTGCAGTTGGCATGCCGACTGTAGAAATGTCCTCCAGAGCTGTGGCCAGAGACTTTAATGTTCATATCGCTACCATAAGCCACCTCCAATGTCGTTTTAGAGAATTTGGCAGTACGTCCAACCGGCCTCACAACCCAGGACCTCCACATCCAGCTTCTTCACCTTTGGGATCGTCTGAGACCAGCCACCCGGACAGCTGATGAAACTGTGGGTTTGCACAACTGAATAATTTCTGCACAAACTGTCAGAAACCGTCTCAGGGAAGCTGAAATTACAAAATGGTAATTTGAATGCACAGAGATACTGTGACGAGATCAACAGCCTGATCAACTCTGTGCGAAGGAGGTGTGTCAAGCTGCATGAGGCAAATGGTGGTCACACCAGATACTGACAGGTTTTCTGATCCACGCCCCTACTTTTCTTTTTTTAAGGCGTCTGTGACAAACAGATGCATATCTGTATTCCCAGTCATGTGAAATCTATAGATTAGGGCCTAATGAAATTATTTAAATTGACTGATTTCTTTATATGAACTGTAACTCAGTAAAATCTTTGAAATTGTTGCATGTTGCATTAATATTTTAGTTCAGTGTACATTATAAACCGGTAGCTCAGCTGGTAGAGCACGGCGCTTGTAACGCCAAGGTAGTGGGTTCGATCCCCGGGACCACCCATACACAAAAATGTATGCACGCATGACTGTAAGTCGCTTTGGATAAAAGCGTCTGCTAAATGGCTTATTATTATTATTATTATTATTATTATTATTATTATTATTATTATAATAAACTGAGTTTGATAAATTCAGAAAGAGTAGCTACCAATTTTTAATGTTATGCTTTGCATTGAGAAAGGCTGCAGCTAGGAAGTAGGTCTGAAAGGAGGAAAGCACAAAGCAGGAGTTTGTGTGCTATAAAGTGAACCATCATCCAGTGCCCAAACGCAAAGATCTTTAGCCGTGATTTATGACCAAACACCCTATAAATTACTATAATAACATTACTATAAATGTTTATTCTTTCCTACCTCCTATAACTCTTGGAGAAGTTTTCCCATCAACCCATTGATCCTTCACCTCAAATGTTTTCTGGGGCTATATCTGATAGGCCTAGTTGGTGTTAAAGCAGATAGTCAACCAAATGACGATATTATGTAGACAATTTATTCTTACTGTAGGGAGACATTGAAGTTCTGGAGGTTAACTATCCATTTTAATGTGTACAACACATCAGCTCCTCAGCAGAATATACTGCAGCATGCAATACAGTAGCACTCCTCTCTCTCTCTCTCTCTCTCTCTCTCTCTCTCTCTCTCTCTCTCTCTCTCTCTCTCTCTCTCTCTCTCTCTCTCTCTCTCTCTCTCTCTCTCTCTCTCTCTCTCTCTCTCTCTCCTATTGTTATGTTAAACAGTGAATGTTTGTTTATCTCTGTTGAACACTCCCTCTCTCCGTGCCTGGCTGCAGTGGGAATTGTGACTCAGGCCCGGGAGAGAAACTCCAGCAGAATGCTCCTAGTGGATAGTAGTCAGGCCCACTGTGCTATTTAAGCCTATGCTATCAGTAATATGAGCAGGTTCTTTCAATTGATCTCAATTGCTTGTGTTTTGCATTCCATAGGCCATGTACCCTCTTGTCCTACAGTGTATACTGTGGATGGGAAATTGGTCCCAAGGGAATGGACTGCATATCCATGATCAAACAAGGGGTTGGCCTTACAGAATGAATCATAAGGCCATGTACTAGGCCTGCATTAGAAAATACAAATAATACCTTTTGTGAATATGATTGGTTGTTGTCAAAATGAAATCCTCATAGATTAGTTTTGTTATCTCTGGATTAACCTTACGTCAAGGTTGTGTGTCACTGTCCAAGGTGCCTAAATGCAGTAGTGCTGCTTGTTGCTGCCTTTAGCATTACAGCACACACTTGATCCAGGCTTAGTTTAGCCTTCGTTGTGACTCTGTCCATGGTGCTAACAGAATTGGGCTATATTATGTAGTCTTAGGCTACACAAAGTCAGGTTACTCTAGTCTTGGCTTTGGCTGTATGTGGTATTGACACTGAATATAATACAATATCTAAGGGTGCTGATGCAGTTAGTGTTGTGATAGTTCTTGGGTGTGTCTGTGGTCTGTCTGGCTGTGTGTTAGGGTTGAGCGGTATACCGGGCAGGGTATTTCTTTGACGTTTTTCAATAAATGTGAATATTTGTAGCTACTTTTTAAGTTATTACCTGCAGTCAACTTGTGCAACACGTTAGGAGATTAAGCAGATTGCGTTGTTCATTTCACCTGTCACATTATTTTATGCAGTTTCCATAGTTCCCCAGAACAGTTGAGCCAGTCACGTGTTTGTTTGTAAATAGCACAACGGGAGAAAGTGAGCTGGTGAGTCCATAGCGTTCTAGATCTATCGGCGAGTCTCTGTTGTGCAGTGCACATGAGGGGATGACATTACACTTCACTACTAAATGTTTGCCATCAGATATCTTATAATGGCTTTCTGCCAGAAGTCAAAGAGCTCTGGATGAGTTGGCATTTTTTCCCTGCGCCTCCTACTAGCATTTTTTATTTATTCTCCCCTCTGCTCCATGTACTCATGCTGCTCTTCCTTCAGAAAAGCATGCATCACAACTTTGTTCATTTGCACAATTTCTCTCATTCACTTTCACTTGTAAATGTCCACACTCACCGAAAATGACATTCGGTAGCTACTAGCTATGCTTGTATAACTTTCTGAGCTGGATTTGCCTGTCTTTGCAATTAGTTTGTTTTCGCTTGTTAGCATTTAGCTAACAGCATCTATGTGATATCGCTATTATTTTGTGCTAAGTTTGTTAGCATTCTGGTAATAGAGGCCCAATGGGCTTTTCTTACGTTAATGGCGCCCCCTTGTGTGCTTTGACTAATACCGTAAATCCCGATATGAGAGAAGGACGGTATGAAAATCTGGCTCAGTCCTCCTGGCTCCTGGGGCTTCTTCAAGGCCTCACCCTCATCCATCTGGCTCTCCCCTATATCCTCTCCGAGATGGAGCCATCTTTCACACGGACATGTCTCCTTCTAGAACCAACCCTCTTCCTGCTTCCCTATCTTCTCAAGCTCTGTTGATATCACAGTTTGGGTTCAGAATTCACTAAGACCTAGTTTGTTTGTTGTGGCAGCAGCGGCCTCCAGCCATTTTGATTGAGGTAGTATTGATGCTTGTTCATACAGGATTCCCTTCATTCAGATATTTAGACCTGGATATTGCTCTTTTATTTATCAACTCAAAGTGTTGGGGTTGGGTGGCTCTAAGCTTCTCCCTTTGTCTTTTACCTCAATATTGACAGTTTAGGGTTATTTTTACACTGTAAATCCATTAAAATGATGTTGTCATAACTCCATAATTTGACATGCAATATAATGAGCTTGTCTTGCACAAAGCCAAGCATGTCAAACTGGCGGCCTATTTGAGGCGTTCGTTAGCATAATGCTGATGTGGTTCATGGCCTTGAGTCAAAGCTAGCAGACACACTCCAAGTAAACACAAGATTAAGAGTAAATCTTGATTGATCCTGATTCATCAGAATAAACACATTTTACCGGGGCTTAGGCTAGGCTAAACACTAAGCCCAAATGAAATCAATGAAGGCTGATTATGAAGGGAAAGGTAGGATGGCCTACATTGGGTGAAGTCTCCTGTGAAATAGCCTACCTCTTCCAAAATAAACTACAATTTAAATTTAGCAACAGGATTTGAAGGTTTAGTCCATAATGTTGTATGATCGGTGGTTAGGCTATTAGCTGGCCAAAAGTAGGCTACATGAAAAGTGCAATACTGTTAATTATAATCGTGCCAGTCAATGTTAAATTCAAATCTCCCTGCCATCATATCTACAGTGCCTTCAGAAAGTATTCATACCCCTTTACTTATTCCACATTATGTTGTGTTACAGCCTGAATTCAAAATTGATTAAATATTTTTTTCTCACCAATCTACACACAATACCCCATAATGACAAAGTGAAAACATGTTTTTAGAAATTTTAGCAAATGTATGTCACGATGTCAGTGTATGCGGTAGACTGAAGTCAGGCACAGGACACAGAACTCAATGAAAAAATGTATCTTTACTAATACACGTAAAGAAACAAGAAGCCTCCACGCAGGGAGGAATAAACCCGCTCACCAACGACATCAGCGAACAAACAACAAACACGCACAGAACACAATGGGAGCCACAGGGTTAAATAGGGGCGGAGTAATCACAAGATGGGCAACAGGTGTGAAACAATCTGACACAACAGGTAGAACATAGAAACATATAACATAGATCGGCAGCAGCTAGTACTCCGGTGACGACGAACGACGAAACCTGCCCGAGCAAGGAGGAGGGGCAGCCTCGGCAGAATCCGTGACAATGTATGATTAAATACAGAAATACGTATTTTCCAGAGCAACTTAGTTAGTGCATTCATCTTAAAATAGATTGGTCAGATTCAAGAGCTTGAGGATGAGTTGACAAGTTGAATCCGGTGTGCTAGCTCTGGAATAGATCAATTACATGGAACGGGGACCGGACCAAATCTAAACCAAACAAGCCAGCAGCGTACCACCCTGCGTCTCACTGCTGGCTTTCCTCTGAAGCTAAGCAGGGTTGGTCCTGGTCGGCCCCTGGATGGGAGACCAGATGCTGCTGGAAGTGGTGTTGGAGGGCCAGTAGGAGGCACTCTTTCCTCTGGTCTAAAAAAAAAGATCCCAGGGCAGTGATTGGGGACATTGCCCTGTGTAAGGCGCAGTCTTTTGAGTTGGGATATGTAATGATGTCATGCTATAGGATTGTGAGGACAGAGGAAGAGTTAAGAGATGAGTGGTTTGGGGCCATGAAGTCTACATTCCATTATGTCAAGGTAGATTAGTGATGTTTAGGATAGCATGAGTGATGTTTAGTATAGTGACTTGGGGTAAAGAGTGATGTACATCAAAGACAGGGAGTGCCCATGGAGACTTGACAGATGTATGCTAGGAAGAGGGTAATAAAGGGTATATAAGGTAGAGTGTCTTTGTTCAAGTTAGTTCAACTGACGAAGGGCAAAGCCATGTCCGTTTGTTAGATGAACCCACAAGCTCGTGATCCAATAAATACTTGGTATAAAATCTCCACAGAATGTCTAAGTAAATTCTTGCATCTTGAACTTCTCAATACCAGAAACTCATTATAACAGGATGTTAAACAAGTATCCTGAATCTCTGTGGCCACTAAAGATCCAATGGCACTTATTGTAAGAGTAGGGGTGTTAACCCAGGTTTCCTGGCTAAATTCCCAATCTGGCCCTCATACCATCATGGCCACCTAATCATCCCCAGCTTCCAACTGGCTCATTTATCCCCCCTCTCCCCTGTAACTATTCCCCAAGTCGTTGCTGTAAATGAGAATGTGTTCTCAGTCAACTTACCTGGTAAAATAATAATAATGAAGATGTCTGTTTGGGCCAAATCAAGGCCAGTCCAGATTGGACCAAACATGGATGAGATTCCCTAAAAACATGGCACTTTGATGCAGCTATGACCTTTTTGTAGCAGGTTAGGAGAACTTACGCAGCAGGTTAGGATAATTAAAATAGCATGTTAGGAGAATTTGGTTAAGTTTAGGAAAAGGGTTAGGGTTAGCAGAAATGATCTCCTAACCTGCTACGAAAAGTCACTTGTATCGAAGTAGTGTGTTTTGTAGGGAGTCCCATCCGTTGACATTGAAATCAAGGCCGGTCCGGTAGCCATCAACAAGTACAAAGTTGGAGGGGGTCTGGGGGAACTCCCCCAGATGTTTGGGGGGATTTCTTTCCAAATGCTCACTCGGCCAACTTTTTCAGTACTTTAAGTCACTTACAGGAACTTGTATGTGCTTAATGTAAAGGAGCTGTTGATATTCACCCCCTCCCCTCTTTAGAGGGAGAATCCATATGTTTTGCATAAATGCAAATAGCCATGTCTATGAATTAATAGCCAGGGCCCAGTTTCTCGATAGCGATGGATTCATTTCCCAAAACACCACGTAGGGAGTAATTTCAATAAGTGAGTCCCTAGCACGTGTCGATACTGATTAGGACCGAAAGAAAGGCAGCACTGCTCTCGGATCAGCATTATCCATTAAAATCTTACCTTAACATTAGATCCTGACAACGGATCGGCTCCTAGAGGGTTAACATTAGATCCTGACAACGGATCGGCTCCTAGAGGGAAATTATCACCTATATCTGCAAATATTGAGGCAGCTTATTCTAATGCTTAGGCTATGCAGTAAATTGATTATTTGGCACATCATTGTGCACATCATTAGGCCTACACATCATGAAATTGAGACATTTCAGACAGCAGCCTACAATTAGCTAAATAGAACTCAATTGATTGAACATTACATTTATTTCAATATGATTAAAATATATAGCCCTATGTAGACTACTTTATCTTTTAATGCAGTCATCTCTGTTATTTGACGCATCCATTCCATTTACCCTTTTACTTGTTTATAACAATTGCAAAGACATTGGCAATTTTGTATTGTAGTGAACTTTGTTCTGAAGTTATCAGCGTTCACAGAGAGCCGTATAAACATGTTGGTTCTATGTTTTGGTAAAGCTGTGTATGAAGTGACGTGGAAGGGCAACGAGTGGTCTAAGGCAGTCTGTAAATAACAGCTGTTTTCAAGTGCAACTTTAGTAACGATAGTTCGGGAAACAGCTCGGAGATTTAACGATGCGCCTACGAAGGTTCTAATGATGAACTTAGCCTTAAGATGCTTTTGGGAAACCGGGCCCTCTACAATAAATTATGAGACACAACGCATCCATTTTTTAAACATCATTTGAAGCACAAATTAAACTTTAGAAAAACCCATTTTGCATGTGGAAATGTTGTTTAATTTTGTATAATCACCTTCAGGTGTAAGTAAGAAGTAGGGGTTGGTCTGAATTCACAAGCACCACAATGCCTACTCCACCCATGCTCTACCAAGGTTTTCAAGCACACAGCTTAGACCTACTACAGTAGCTATATTGGTCCATTGTACTTCAAACAATGTGTATGCAGGTTGCTTAGGATTCAAACCTGCATTTCTTTGGAGCCTAAGTTACTCTAGATAAAAGTGTCTTCTAGCTAAATTACTAAAATGTAGAAAGTCTAGTCCAGGCCAGGAGAGCTTTAGAAGTGATGGCTACCATTTTGTTTCCGCAGTGATGCACCCTGTCTCATGTTGAATTATCACTATGGGGACGGCCACAATGTCCATCATTGGACTGTAAATCAGGGTAGTTTTCAGGCAAGATCCTTTCATACCCCGATAAGGTAGGCTAATTAGCATGTTAAAACTGATGTGATTTGTTACCTTTGCATCGTGAGGATGGTGTAAAACACTTTGTGACAATTACTGATATAAAAATGGATTAGCAAAATTACTTTAATTGATGAAAGATGCTATGATAAAATTCCTGAGGACTCAGGACATCAAAGTGACTTTTTTTTTTTTTTTTTTTCATTTACGTCATTTAGCAGACGCTCTTATCCAGAGCGACTTACATTCTCTTTTTTTTTTTTTTTTCATACCCCCGTGGGAATCGAACCCACAACCCTGGCGTTGCAAACGCCATGCTCTACCAACTGAGCTACATCCCTGCCGGCCATTCCCTCCCCTATCCTGGACGACGCTGGGCTAATTGTGCGCCGCCCCATGGGTCTCCCGGTCGCGGCCAGCTACGACAGAGCCTGGATTCGAACCAGTGTCATCATCATTCCTCAAGATAAATACTACCATTGACTGACTTAGTTCCAGAGCTGCAGTAGTTACAATCTTAAGGTCGTGTTCACTAGCTACTAGATTGCACTGTTGTTAATCTCCGTTAACCCAGAACAAAAATCTTGCATAATTTGGTCAGATGCTCGATTTGTGTACCATTTTATGTCTACGTAGTTTGTCCACGAGAGATTGCGCTGTTCTAGCCTCTAAGGGTATTTGCATTGTGTGAGTCCAAGAAAGTCTGTATTGGCCTAGCTGTCGATGCTGAGCTGTTCTTCTAACGTCTCAAACCAGTGGAGCAGTGAAATTGAAAATGCATATTGGATTTGCATCACAAGAGAATTGCTGAGGTGGCCTATTTTTTTTATTTTCTATTGTTCAGAAACACAAGAAGACTCTCTAAGGCAGTTTGTAGCTCTGGGGTGCTGGATGGAGGCCATCGGCGTTACCCAAGCTGTCACTCTGTTGTTTTGGCCTGGGAAAGGGAGCTGGTGTGTGTCAGTCTTTTGGAGTCTGTGTTGTTCTGTGAATTGAAGGTGTGCCCCTTTGTTCCTTACTTCCAACCAAAGGATTCATGCTCTGTGATATTGCCTTGAGGTGTAGGCTGTATTTCCATAGGGAGTGTTTGTGTGTCATTTAGACCTGGGAGACCATGTGGGTGCAATTTAATGATCACTTAAACAGAAGAACAGCAGGCTCCGGCCCTCGTAGGGTAAGAGTTGAATACCCATTCTCTATGCCCTGTGTCTCTGTCTCTGCTGTTTGCAGGAGCTGCAGAATCTCACTCAGTTAGGCCTACACCCACTCATCTCTTCACAGCGACTTGCCCACCTAAGTGCTTTGTATTGGGGATTGCTTGTGGAAAGCCAAGCTATAAAAGCAAAGGTGCATATCTTTTCACAATTCCATGGATCTCCACTTCCTTTGAAGACTATACACCTGGCTCTGGCTCGCAAGCTCTTTTCAAAACTCCAGTTTCCACACCCTAACCTAACCCTAGCCCTTGCTGTGATTAACATAGGCCTACCTGGATTTAATTGAGTTCTTTAGGTCTGGTCTGCTTTCAGTGTACAGAGGCTCTCCGAGCGGTCTGTTTGTACCATTTGTGTACCATTGTCTCCCTTGCACACGGTTTCATAGACTGGGAATGGAAGACACAAGATATGGTACGGTTCTGCATTTTCTTACCCTTCTCCTCTACCTCTATCCTTCCACAGATCAGCGAGGCATTCCAGAAGAAGGTGCAGAACAAGATCAAGGACCTGCTGCAACAGATGGAGGAGGGCCTGAAGACGGCCGACCCCCACGACTTCTCCACCTACACGGGCTGGACAGGTCAGTGTCCCAGACCCAGACCACAGGTCAGTGTAGCGTAGACTGATCTTCAGTTGTGATTTAGAGACCTCGCTGGGATTGAAGGTGAGAGACGATTAATCATGGCTCAAGGGTAGAAAAACTCATCTCTGACTCCTAGGGCTATAAACCACTGTTTGATCTAAGGGTTTAGGATGTTGACATGGAAAGGCTTGAATGTAGAAATGTTCATAAACACAGGACTCCAAGTGCGCCGCTATTATTGCAGAATATTGGAAGTAGGCATTTGGGGACAATAGCCTCTGCGTGCATGGCCTGGTTGACCATGGATGCTGTCAGTCCTGGGCCGTTCCACTTAACATGAACAGTCCATCTTGAGGGTTACGGTAATTACATTGTTACGGTAATGACATGTTGTGCTAATGACATGATAGATGTATGGTTACAGTAATGACAAGACAGATGTGGCAATGGTTTGTGACAGCTTCTGTGTAGGCCTTGTTGTGACCGTGTTACATACGCCTTAGGTCCAGGGGAAGTGATACTGGCTGGGTACTTGTCCATAATGCTATCCATGTGAATTTTTGTTTTGTATCTAGCCTAATATTTATTTCTTGATCCAATGAGATATTTTGGTTAAGTGAACTGTCAGAATGCCTCTAGACTTACATATTTCATGGCTAACGGAACACAGTTTGACCAGCCAAAGTGAACTGCAGTTGAGTAGTTGAAAGTTAAATCATCAGCACAGAAATACCCCATGCCGTCTCTCACCCTGTTTAGCACTCCTGCTACTAAAACGTGTCCTATTATGATCATGTTTGGAATTTATCCACAACTGTGATCAGATAGATATTGCATCAACCTCTAAACAGATTTGAGAAATTATTTCCAATACCAGTTATAAACGAGATTCATTTTCCCTGTTTATAGGTATTGCCCTGCTCTACCTGCAGTTGCACCGGGTGACCCGCGAGGCCTCCCACCTCCAGAGGGCGCAGGATTATGTGAAGAGGACCCTGAGGATCCTGAACGGCCGCAAGGTCACCTTCCTGTGTGGGGATGCAGGGCCACTGGCCGTGGCTGCCGTGGTGCACCACCGCCTCAAGAACCAGACAGAGAGTCAGGAGTGCCTCACCAAGTAGGGGACTTTAAAAACTCTCTCTCTCTGACTGCAGTAGAAACATTTTTGTTCTGGATTTGTTGCCGGCATTAACACTAGAACCGCCTGGCCATTCCAGCCTATAAGTACCCACTAGAGAACGTTGCCGAGCATCCTCTTTAGCATATGCATCAGATGCATATTAACCCGCCAGGTGTGCAAACATAAACACCAACGCTTGATAAATAGTGCATAAACTATTATAAAGGATTAATTGCATGAAGAGATATTTGTAGAAATATCAATTTAAAACAATTACATCAATAGTTATTTGGATAGAGTCAATTATATATTTTGTGTAATTCAACAAAGTCCTAGAAAAAAGTAGGCCTATAGACTATTTTAATTTTCCTTACAATAAAAACATTAGTGTAATGCATTTGATCAACTTTTATTTGTAGATTCGATTAGTTATAATAATTTACAGCTTCCAGTTACAGCTTCCTTTGACAAAGTAGAAGCTAAAAATATAATATAACCAGCCAGGTGCACAGGTAAAATTATGCTGTATTCCTAAACAAAAGCACCAGTGCATGAACAATTGTAAAGGATGAATTGCATAAATAAATATTTGTGGAAATATATTAATGACAAGATACAAAAACAATCATTTGTTGATTGTATCGGACACTGTATTGTGCCCTTATACCCGTGCCTTTACACATTAATCAATCTCATCTTCTCTTTATGCTTCGGGTCCACAGTCAGCACACAGCTTTGGGGCTTTGTGTGAGCAAGCCCCACAAACAAATCGGTTGCACTGCACACAGTTTAAGGGCCTTGTTTCGTGTGCACTTACCGCAGGTGTGGCGTAATCTCTCTGAAGCGGTTGCGTGGCATGGTCTCTTGGAAAAAGTCCACCCCATACCTATCAAACCAAAATGATTCCACCTCCATGCTCTTTTCGCCTTATGCCCCGTGGACATACAAGAGTGCAATAAATGCTTTGAGTACATCCATAGACATGTGACACGTACTGTTTCCTTTTCTGTGCTCATGAGCGACGGTACAATCTCTGATGTGCTGCAACATCTGCATGTCACACAAACTCGTCACTCTTTTCTATCCAAACTGTGCCATCCCTCCCAGACTCACAGTGGCAGTTGGGATCACCGTCTCCGTTGGCCCTGTTCAGGTTTTTCTGCTGTGAGGCTCAGTTATCGGTGGAGGCTCGAAGTCAACATCAGAATCAGATAAAGACTCATCAGCAACCTCTATTTAAATCTCAATATCCAGATTCCATCTGACTCCAACTCATCTAAATTCTGCAGCATTTGCAATGCTGTCAGTGCGTCCATTCATTTGGTTCGGCTTACCATTGGGACCTACACACATTGTATGTTGTACTCCGTGTCTGATTTGACTCTCCGAGTGGAAATTATATATCATTTCCAGCCTTTCATAATAAAATAATTGTTAAGTTCCCACAAGACAAACTCAAAATGTCACCCATAAATAGCCTGTGCAACACAGGTGAAACACCTTCCCACTAACGAAATGGCAACCAGCACAGGTGTAACACATTCTGGCTAATGAGATGACACCAATCGGTGCGCTCTACATGCTAACATGCTGTACGTGCTAAAAGTCCAACCTCAAAACATAAATGGAAAAACTAAAACCTGTAACACCTCAAACAATTCTTCATCATTACACTATTGTTCTAAATCCAATCATCCTCTTCAACCTCATCATTGATCAATCAAATTCAATCACCCTCTTCACCCTCCTCATCATTCAGTTCATTGAAGTCAAATGCACCATTACCAGTTTCTATCAACCATTCATCCATTGATGACAGAATATACTTTTTTAATTGTAAGTTTATTATGTTACTAGTTTTTGCTTAGCAGCCAGAGAAATGCTGTCGCGTGAGTGGTCATGTGCTGAGTGCATGGACAGCACGGATATTCTTGGAAAAAGTGAAATTTGGAAATAGAGATGCACTTCTTCCATTTTGAGAGTTATTTGACAAAGGTAAGTGTCATAGAAGCTGCAGAATATGCTCTTTCTGACACTATATAGAAATCAAAATGTTTTACCTGCATTTGATTGAAGGAGGATTTGATAAAGTGATGCTCCTTTCCCTGCATCTGTCAATTACAAGATGTGCCCATCTTCATGTACAATTTGACAACTGATAAGCCTAATATTGTCACTCATCAGATTATTGTCAATTTAATCTTAGTCTATAGGCTAACTCCTATTATGTGTGAAATTTAGTTTCGGTACAGTTTAGGTGTAGTTTCGATGGGCTGGCTTTGCAGGCTGACTGGATAGAGGTAAGGTTATATTTTGCATTATTCTAAAGGCCTACTGCAACACATAGCATGTTTTCGTTGCCCTTGCAATACATTTGATTAGTAATAGAGTAATAGTAAATAAAACTGCCCCATAACAGCTTTTTTTACAAAGTAAAACGTAGAAGACAATGGTATCAACCCGCAAGGCTTGTGGTCAAATTATTTGCTGCTGATAAATAGGCATAACACAAACTCATCATTACACTATTGTCTTATAAATTAATTAAACCACTTCAGCCTCCTTATCATTCAGTTAGGCCGAATTTAAATTCAATTGTGAAGTAAGGTGCACAATTATTGCCTATTCATCCATTTGTCAATCATTCAGTGAGGAGAGAGAGAGAAGCATTAGCGCCTGGCTGGGTACCTACAGCACATTGTCTTGGCGGGTTAAGTTGGGAATAGGTGTGAAAAAAATCAGGTTTAAAAGACTCTAAATACTTTTCTGTTTGTGATTTTCAAAATTCTGACAAATGAGCAGTGTAAAATACAAACATTTAGGAAAATTCAGGGAATGAGCAGGGCATGGCTTATTGTATTTTTTTGTTTTGTTTTTGACAAAGTCAAAAGTCAGTGACTGTTGGCCTATGGCGGTTCTAGTGTTAACTTGCTGACCTCTTTCTCACTCTTTCTCCCTACCTCCTCCCTCATTTTCTTTACGCTCTCCAACCTTCTCACTCTCTTTCTCTCTCCAATACTCTTTTTCACTGTCTTTGTCTTCTCTCCTTTTAATCTCTACCTTTTCTCACTTGCTCATTTTTACTCTCCACTCTGATTCCTCAGGTGCACTGTGTTCTTCATCATGCACCATTCAGTGAATCCCTACACTATCCAACATGTCAATTGTCCCTAAATTATTTTCAGTCGCAGATCTCCGCTTATCACGGTCAAATGTCTCTCCCGTGGTCTGGGGCTGGAGTGGTGTGTAATGTTGGGTGGGGTGATTGTAGCTAAATTTACTGGCCCTCCCTGCCTCTAGTATTCTAACTGGTTCTGTTAGCACGCTGATGGAACTAACAGTGGAGCTCACAGCAAGGGGCTGATTAAATGTCTGAACCTCATTACACACACACACACACACACACACACACTCTACTCACAAAAGCCCCACCAAAGGCCCTCTTGCTGTCATCAAAGCAGTCTAAGCCCTGAGCCTGCATGTTTTTACATACGTGGGATCCAATTGAATCTAAAAAGGGACTGTGACTCAGTCCGCCTCTCTGTTTTGGCCCTCTTTCAAATGTGTTTATTTGTGTTTTAATTTTCGGTTGTGCATTTATTACTGAAATAGTTCTGTTAGTACAGTTTTATTTTTATTTTTTCTGAGTATACTGTGTGTGTGTGCCTGTCTAACTCTGCGTTAACATGTCTCCTCTCGCCCAGGTTGCTCCAGCTGCAGCGTGGGGTGGTGTCTGCAGACTCTGAGATGCCGGATGAGCTGCTGTACGGGCGGGCCGGCTACCTGTATGCCCTGCTCTATGTCAACAAGGAGATAGGACCAGACACTGTGGATGAGACCACCATCGCCAGGGTTAGAGCAATGAGCATGCCCACACACACACACACAGTGGACGGGACCACCATGTCAATTATAGTGCAAGAACACGTCATCTCTAACACGCCGTGAACATTCTGGTTAGCAATCGGGAAAAAAACAACCAAGTCAAATCATAATTTACTACCAGTTATTCGCACAGCACAGAGGGAACAGTATCTAACATTTTTCAAAATTTGATTTTTTATTTAACCAGGCAAGTCAGTTAAGAACAAATTCTCATTTACAATGACGGCCTACACCGGTCAAACCCGGACGACGCTGGGCCAATTGTGCGCAGCCCTATGGGACTCCCAATCACGGCCTGTGTTGTTACAGCCTGGAATCGAACCAGGGTGTCTGTAGTGACGCCTCAAGCACTGAGATGCAGTGCCTTAGACCGCTGCGCCACTCGGGAGCCCAAACATATGCCCAAACATACGCTCTGGCTACTGTCAAGTACTTGTGTGTGTGTGTGTGTGGGGATTATGTCTGGGATTGTGTGTGTGTGTGAGTACTGGGTAGCGTAGGAGTGGGTATTCTCCAACCCTAGTCCGCCCCCTTGTCTTTCTGGTAGAGAGATGGTTTTGGAGGAGCGATGGAACACCTTCACTGTAGAGCTGTATTTCACACAGAGGTGTAATGGAGAAAAATGTCCCCCATCACAAAAAATATGCACAGTCAAAGCACAGTTTAACTATTCTCTCCCCTCTGGAGGAAAACCTTACAGTGGATACAGCTGGGACTTTTCCATTACGTCTATACTACTGTACTCGGAAACAAAGGTCCCATTTAATCCCATTGGCCTAAATGTACCGTTTGCCTTCCAACGATCAAGGATCAAATCACCTCTTTTATCTGAACCTTAATTGCTAATCGTTAGAAGTTCTGTTCTTCTCGGGCTCCAATGCCTCTGTCATTCACTATAGTAACAGCTCATTAGGAAAGACCTGTATGCTTCTCTCTCTCGCTCTACCACTCTGTTGCCCTCTCTGTCTGTCATCTATATTTTTCCCACTCTTTTTCTCTCCTTCTCTCTGTCTTGTCTCTCCCCTTTTTTTTTATCTCTATCTATCTAATCTATCTATCTAATATACAGTTGAAGTCGGAAGTTTACATACACTTAGGTTGGAGTCATTAAAACTTGTTTTTCAACCACTCCACAAATGTCTTGTTAACAAACTAGTTTTGGCAAGTCGGTTAGGACATCTACTTTGTGCATGACACAAGTAATTTTTCCAACAATTGTTTACAGACAGATTATTTCACTTATAATTCACTGTATCACAATTCCAGTGGGTCAGAAGTTTACATACACTAAGTTGACTGTGCCTTTTAAACAGCTTGGAAAATTCCAGAAAATGATGTCATGGCTTTAGAAACTTCTGATAGGCTAATTGACATCATTTGAGTCAATTGGAGGTGTACATGTGGATGTATTTCAAGGCCTACCTTCAAACTCAGTGCCTCTTTGCTTGATATCATGGGAAAATCAAAAGAAATCAGCCAAGACCTCAGAAAAATATTTGTAGACCTCCACAAGTCTGGTTCATCCTTGGGAGCAATTTCCAAATGCCTGAAGGTACCTCGTTCATCTGTACAAACAATAGTACGCAAGTATAAACACCATGGGACCACGCAGCCATCATACTGCTCAGGAAGGAGACGCGTTCTGTCTCCTAGAGATGAACGTACTTTGGTGCGAAAAGTGCAAATCAATCCCAGAACAATAGCAAAGGACCTTGTGAAGATGCTGGAGGAAACAGGTTCAAAAGTATCTATATCCACAGTAAAACGAGTCCTAAATCGACATAACCTGAAAGGCCGCTCAGCAAGGAAGAAGCCACTGCTCCAAAACCGCCATAAAAAAGTCAGACTTCAGTTTGCAACTGCACATGGGGACAAAGATCATACTTTTTGGAGAAATGTCCTCTGGTCTGATGAAACAAAAATAGGAACTGTTTGGCCATAATGACCATCGTTATGTTTGGAGGAAAAAGGGGTAGCTTGCAAGTAGAAGAACACCAACCCAACCGTGAAACACAGGGGTGGCAGCATCATGCTGTGGGGGTGCTTTGCTGCAGGAGGGAATGGTGCACTTCACAAAATAGATGGCGTCATGAGGAAGGAAAATTATGTGGATATATTGAAGCAACATCTCAAGACATCAGTCAGGAAGTTAAAGCTTGGTCGCAAATGGGTCTTCCAAATGGACAATGACCCCAAGCATACTTCCAAAGTTGTGGCAAAATGGCTTAAGGACAACAAAGTCAAGGTATTGGAGTGGCCATCACAAAGCCCTGACCTCAATCCTATAGAAAATGTGTGGGCAGAACTGAAAAACCGTGTGCGAGCAAGGAGGCATACAAACCTGACTCAGTTACACCAGCTTTGTCAGGAGGAATGGGCCAAAATTCTGCCAACTTATTGTGGGAAGCTTGTGGAAGGCGACTCAAAACGTTTGACCCAAGTTAAACAATTCAAAGGCAATGCTACCAAATACTAATTCAGTGTATGTAAACTTCTGACCCACTGGGAATGTGATGAAAGAAATAAAAGCTTAAATAAATTATTCTCTCTACTATTATTCTGACATGTCACATTCTTAAAATAAAGTGGTGATCCTAACTGACCTAAGACACGGAGCTTTTACTAGGATTAAATGTCAGGAATTGTGAAAAACAGAGTTTAAATGTATTTGGCTAAGGTGTATGTAAACTTCCGACTTCAACTATATCTATCTCTATCTATCTCTTCCACTGTGGAGGTTCAATATGATGCTATTCTTAGCCCCAGTAGAGAGCCCCAGGGCAGGCTAGAGGTAGGCATCAGCCCCCTTCATGCTCCATCAGGACGGGGAGCGAAGGTTCAGGCGAGGGCCCGTAGGGTTTAGGGTAGGCCGGGACGGATGGACCACCTGAGCTTGTGCCCGCTGCCCTTGTCGCCCTCCATCAATTCACCAGTTACTGTCTGACTGTACCCACGTCATAGCACTATGTCAATTCACTGGTTAGTGTGTGCCCACTAGGGCTGACCCCATTTAGTCGGTAGGCTGTTGGTCGACCGAGATTTCTTTAGTTGAGCACTGTACATGGTGTACAAGACACTTGTCTGATTCGTGCCTGTCTGAGTGGACTGATCCATTGTGGAGGCCATGAGGATGGCACAGTCCATCAGTGTAAGACGTGCCACTGAAATTGTATATGGCTATATTAATGTAAGAACAAAGGTGCAAAAATAAAATATTATTTAATAACATGCACTTTCTCCTGCGTTGGATAGCGGTTGCTATCCCACGTTGGATAGCGGTTGCAGTGCGCTTTTGAATTGGCGCCTTTTCCTAGACCATGTTGCTATGTGCATACTAGCAAAGTGAACCAGCATATTGGTGTTGAGAACAATGCGGCGGAGGCAGCAGCGGCATTAGGAGACACGAAAACAGCCCTTTCCTTAATTGTCTAAGAAAAGTGAGGAGAGAGGAAACCTCAACTTAGATCTATAATCAATAGCCTAACTGTTAAATGTGCCTGGCTTTATAAATCATCCATATTTATCTACAGAAATAAGACAGATCCTGCTTCTGTTGCCTGTTTGAGTGTTTGTTAGGCTACTGTATCAATCATTCATTCGTTCATGTCATCACAGAGTCATTCATGATTTGAAATGCAATCAAGCATTTTAGTTTTAAAATAAAATAACACAAAGAGATCCTTGAATAATTTGCATAAAACAATAAATAAACCTTTCCATTTCTGAAATTGCATTCAGGAATGAATACGACAGTTTTTAGTCTTTGCAGTAATAAAGGCTTTACAAAAACAAATAACAAAATGTACAACAGACTCTCTGGTACGTTTATAATTTATTTAGTGTTGTGTACATTGTTCCAAACGGTCAGAAAAATTATATTGTAATGTACCAGCACCTGTTTGGCACACATAATATGCACGCAGCACTTGCTCCATACCTTATTTTTCTTGATCTCCAGTATTTTCCACAACTATTATTCCACACATCTGACATTCCCTTTACCTCCTGCGCAAACAGTAAACATTTCCCCATTTCGAGTTTTTGTCACGTCCTCTGCATCCATTTAGCTGTCTCGTGTTCGGAGTTTGTTATAACCAATTTATTGATGTGATTATTTATGTTATAGGTCAGGCACTATTGGTCACGTGCATGCAATGCATACATTTGTCATGTAAAGAGAGCAAGGGTTGAGGGAATAAGGAATGTTTTTCCTAAACAAATGAGGGATTTCGGTAACAGAACTTTTCAGTCAGAAGTGGCTGTAATTATGTTGCAGCTTCCGCAACACGGACAGCGCGATAAACACTGTTCGTGTTCTGTTGTGGTCACTGCAGCAGGGGACAGCTCTAGTGTCCACAGTGTCCATGTACTGTATATCAATTCACCAGTAGTGCACTGTAACTCAGATGAACGCAGATATGGCCAACAGAGACAGATTTCAGAACATCTACACTTGTACACTTGGTATTTTTTTGTTCTATCGTTATTTATCACACAGTGTTGCACATTTTATGTGGATTTTTTGCAATGTGGATTTTCTTGCACTTGCATATGCACAAACAGTCACACTCATCACATCCCTGTCCTTGGCCATACTGTTGGTTTCCTTGCATCCTCCAAATGAAGATGGATTTCCTCCAGCCCTATATATTCAGTACAGTAGCTGAATTCCCACTGCAGAACACAACTGGGAGAGTGAATTTATTCATCTCCAGCATACCAACTAAGCAATGCTACGGTACACCGTTGACAAATGGCCTGCGCTTTTCTGGGGCCCTGATCGGACAGATATATTATTATGACAAATATAGGAATAAAGTTGTCACGAATTTAGTTTTGATATTTGTATTTTAGATTTTGGGCAGGCACAGCCCTGCAATTCATCACAATCACAGCATCATGGGGTTAGATGAGGTGCCTGTCAAGGAGAATGTTGTGTATTTTATACGCAGACACAAACCCTTGACGGGTTACAAAACTGACTTTGATAGCTGCTTTTTTGGGTGGTTAATACTGCTTGTTTAACTTTTTTAAATATTCAGTTTATGATGCTTTGTGTAGAATAATGATCTGTCGGTTCTGTTTCAGTTATGAGATGGGTTTTCTTCCGCAGTATGAAAGGACAAATATACAATCTGCTGAATGGCTGTTCTCGACGTGTCTCCAGTTCTCTCTTGTTGTTTTCTCTCTCTCCTTTTCTTGTGTTTGAACATTCGTTCTTTTCATTCTGCAGTTGACAGCTTTGTGGCGAGGGAGTCTGAGCTTGCAGGGAAAGAGAGAGCAGCGTTTGTGTTTTTCAAATGTTAGTTTTATTTTGCACTTTGCACAGCCTTACACCTACTCTTGTGACAGATCCATTTTGGAAAAACATCAGAAAGAGGGGAAAAGGTGGAAAACTTCCTTCGCTTCCAAGGCGCCACCCCGTCTTAGACAGAAGAGACACATTTGATATGTTAATGAGTCACACACACGTCCATGCACGCACACACACACACACACATACACACCTGCCACCCCCTCCCTATCTCTATTCCAAAATGGTCTGGTCTGTTTTTGCCTTCTCTTTTTGCCTCTAGCCAAACGAGAGCTTACTTATCTAATCCCATTCTGTCATAGCTGTGTACTGTACAGCAACACAAGATGAAGACAGACAGACACAGCTCCTATCTCTCAGACCACATTGAAACACTGCTCTAGTCTATCTAGTCACAACAATTTTTCCCTGTGACGTCTTCCCAAACAGCTGCAGGCATTTGTTTGACATGCTAGGCTGTGATTTTTTATTAGTTCTATAAACAAATTAATTCCCACTAAATTACACAGCCTTCCCTGTGGGTGAAACCATTTGATGGCTTATGAATGAGTCCCTGTGAATTAATGTGTTGTGTGTTTTAGGGGCGAGGGATTTGAAGAGAGAGGAGTTACAATGGTGTGAATGAGAGGAGTTGGGAATGGATGGATGTTGGTTGAGAGACTTTATGGTTGGTATTAAATGGAGGTGGGTTGAGACTGTAAGGTTTGTATTTTTGTATTTATGAAGGATCCCCATTAGCTGCTCCCAAGGCAGCAGCTACTCTTCCTGGGGTCCAGCAACATTAAGACAGTTATATACAATTTAAAATATTTCATAACACTTTTCACAACGCATTAAGGTTGGTTTTGAATGAAGGTGGGTTGAGAGACTATGGTTGGTAATGAATGGAGGTTGGTTGGGAGACTATGGTTGACAGTAATGCCTTAATGCCATGATTGTGAATCTAGGAAGCTGTGATTGCACGGCACCTGTCTCTCTGGTCGTTCTTGGGACAGACCTGAACAGACTTATTCCTACTGTTCTACGTTGCTGATACAATCTGATAGTGCTGGAGCTATATTATAGCCATAGCTATTTGCTGGTCAGTGTAATACCGCATAAGACGTTCTAATGTATTTTTTAAGCTTGGTCAGTGAGGACCATTGAGCTATCGGTCCCTCCTCTCCAGTGTGGCCCTGCCCTGCCTGCCTCTCTCCTGCCTCACTGACACAGCCCTTCCCAGGAGACCTAGAGGGTGAGCAGAGCGCTGAGTGGGGTTGCCACTGAGAGCAGAAATGGCCCTGAGTCTGCAGTTTCTCCCTGTGCAGCCCCCAGTTCACCGTCTCCAGGGATACGACTGTGAGGGGGGGAGGGAGGAAGTCAGGGGAGAGAGGAGGAGTACTGCAGCAGCCCTTCCCTTTATGACAAGGTGGATTTACGATGAGCACTCACACACACACACACACAAACAAACAAACAAACAAACACACACACTTGCTCACTCCTAGGCCCTATAAAATCAGTTTTTCTAAATTCCCTTTTCTTCGTTTTGTTTTTCCAGGTTTCTGTTTTTCAGGTTTTCGCTCTCAAATTTGTTTTGTTGGGAAAAAAACAATGCTTGTCCACAACAATGCTTAAACCACATCAGGAGATCACTTTTGAGGTCTGGGAAAAATCTAAGAAATGTTTACATTTGGGTGTAGTTACCCTTCAATTAAACTGGGCACCAGCCAGAGACTGTTGTTTGTTTAGCAGTGTTAGTTGATTTCCTACTAATTTCAATACATTTTTGAATATTGTTGAATTCCGTTATAATGTCTGGATTCTGTGACGCCTCCGGGTTTTCCGCAAAGCAGATTTTATAGGGACCTATATTCCCATAGATCCATACTGCCCCCACAGTCCTCCCTCCCTCCCTCTATAGAGACAGATCTGTACAGCAGCTCATCCATAGCTCAGCAGCTCCCTGGCCAACAGCTCCAGTTCACTTAAAGGAAATCCATATCGCACCTGTTTTCTCCTATCAAAAGAAGACCGAACCTCATTTGAATAAGAGTAGGGGGGGGGTTGCACTTGTCAGTCATTCTGCTGTGTGTGTGGAGGAGGTGGATGTGTGTGTCCAGTCACTCGAGAATAAGATTGATTGAGCTTCGTTCGAGAGTCTCCTATCAGAGAGATTTGAAAAGCTGCAATATTATATGTCTTACTGAAACGTGGCTGGATGATGACGCTATGCACGTAGTACTCGGTGGATTCTCCATGCAGTGTCAGGATCATAAAGGAGGTGGAGTGTGTTTTTTCATGAATAGCAACTAGTGTGCTGCTTTAAGTGTGAAGGAAATCTCGAGCATTTGTTCACCTGATATACAGTGGGGAAAAAAAGTATTTAGTCAGCCACCAATTGTGCATGTTCTCCCACTTAAAAAGATGAGAGAGGCCTGTAATTTTCATCATAGGTACACGTCAACTATGACAGACACAAAATGAGAAAAAATAATCCAGAAAATCACATTGTAGGATTTTTAATGAATTTATTTGCAAATTATGGTGGAAAATAAGTATTTGGTCAATAACAAAAGTTTCTCAATACTTTGTTATATACCCTTTGTTGGCAATGACACAGGTCAAACGTTTTCTGTAAGTCTTCACAAGGTTTTCACACACTGTTGCTGGTATTTTGGCCCATTCCTCCATGCAGATCTCCTCTAGAGAAGTGATGTTTTGGGGCTGTCGCTGGGCAACACAGACTTTCAACTCCCTCCAAAGATTTTCTATGGGGTTGAGATCTGGAGACTGGTTAGGCCACTCCAGGACCTTGAAATGCTTCTTACGAAGCCACTCCTTCGTTGCCCGGGCGGTGTGTTTGGGATCATTGTCATGCTGAAAGACCCAGCCACGTTTCATCTTCAATGCCCTTGCTGATGGAAGGAGGTTTTCACTCAAAATCTCACGATACATGGCCCCATTCATTCTTTCCTTTACACGGATCAGTCGTCCTGGTCCCTTTGCAGAAAAACAGCCCCAAAGCATGATGTTTCGACCCCCATGCTTCACAGTAGGTATGGTGTTCTTTGGATGCAACTCAGCATTCTTTGTCCTCCAAACACGACGAGTTGAGTTTTTACCAAAAAGTTATATTTTGGTTTCATCTGACCATATGACATTCTCCCAATCCTCTTCTGGATCATCCAAATGCACTCTAGCAAACTTCAGACGGGCCTGGACATGTACTGGCTTAAGCAGGGGGACACGTCTGGCACTGCAGGATTTGAGTCCCTGGCGGCGTAGTGTGTTACTGATGGTAGGCTTTGTTACTTTGGTCCCAGCTCTCTGCAGGTCATTCACTAGGTCCCCCCGTGTGGTTCTGGGATTTTTGCTCACCGTTCTTGTGATCATTTTGACCCCACGGGGTAAGATCTTGCGTGGAGCCCCAGATCGAGGGAGATTATCAGTGGTCTTGTATGTCTTCCATTTCCTAATAATTGCTCCCACAGTTGATTTCTTCAAACCAAGCTGCTTACCTATTGCAGATTCAGTCTTCCCAGCCTGGTGCAGGTCTACAATTTTGTTTCTGGTGTCCTTTGACAGCTCTTTGGTCTTGGCCATAGTGGAGTTTGGAGTGTGACTGTTTGAGGTTGTGGACAGGTGTCTGTTATACTGATAACAAGTTCAAACAGGTGCCATTAATACAGGTAACGAGTGGAGGACAGAGGAGCCTCTTAAAGAAGAAGTTACAGGTCTGTGAGAGCCAGAAATCTTGCTTGTTTGTAGGTGACCAAATACTTATTTTCCACCATAATTTGCAAATAAATTCATAAAAAATCCTACAATGTGATTTTCTGGAAAAAAATTCTCAATTTGTCTGTCATAGTTGACACGTACCTATGATGAAAATTACAGGCCTCTCTCATCTTTTTAAGTGGGAGAACTTGCACAATTGGTGGCTGACTAAATACTTTTTTCTCCCACTGTAGAATACCTCATGGTAAGCTGCAGACCCTTTTATCTACCAAGAGAGTTCTCATCTGTAATTATCACGGCTGTCTACATCCCGCCCCAAGCCAACACCACTCTGGCACCCAAGGAACTGTATGGGGCCATAAAAAAAAAAAGCTCACCCAGAGGCAGCGTTTCTGGTGGGCGTAGACTTTAATGCGGGGAGACTTAAACGTCTCCCAAGTGGCGCAGTGGTCTAAGGCACTGCATTGCAGTGCTAGCTGTGCCACTAGAGATCCTGGTTCGAATCCAGGCTCTGTCGTAGCCGGCCGCGACCGGAAGACCCATGGGGCGGTGCACAATTGGCCCAGCGTCGTCCAGAGTAGGGGAGGGAATGGCCGGCAGGGATATAGCTCAGTTGGTAGAGCATGGTGTTTGCAACACCATGGTTGTGGGTTCGATTCCCACAGGGGGCCAGTATGAATAAAAAAAAAAACATGAAAAAAAGTTTGCACTCACTAACTATAAGTCGCTCTGGATAAGAGCGTCTGCTAAATGACTTAAATGTAAATGTTAAACCCGTCCTACCTCACCTCTACCAACACGTCTCCTGCGCCACTAGGGGCGGAAAAACTATAGACCCCTTTTGATTCTACCCAGAGACATGCACACAAGGCCCTCCCTCATTCCCTTCGGCAAATCTGACCACGACTCCATTCTCCTGCTTCCTGCTTACAAACAAGAGCTCAAACAGGAAGCACCAGTGATGCGCTCAATATGGAAGTGGTCGGATGAAGCAGACGCAAGACTACAAGACTGTTTTGCTTCATCAATAAATACATAGACGATGTTGTCCCCACAGTGACTATAAGAACGTATCCAAACCAAAAACCATGGATTACAGGCAATATCTGCGCTGGGCCAAAGGCTAGAGTTACCGCTTACAAGGAACGGGACACGGACATGGACACATACAAGAAAGCCCGCTACGACCTCCGACGAGACATCAAACATGCAAAAAGACAATATAGGAGGTGGAATCCTATTACACCGGCGCCGATGCTTGTAGACGATAACGGATTACAAAGGGAAACCCAGGCATGAGTTGCCCAGCGACGCAGAACTCTCAAACGAGTTAAGTGCATTTTATGCTCGCTTTGAGGAATATAAAACAGTGCCTTGCGTGAAAGCCCCTGTTTTTCTGAATGACTGTGTGATCTCGCTCTCTGTGGACGATGTGAGCAAAATGTTTTAACAGGTTTACAATCACAAGGCCGCACGGAATACCAGGGCATTTTCTCAAAGCATGCACAGACCAGCTGGGCAAGTGTCTTCACAGACATTTTCAATCTCTCCTTGTCCCAGTCTGTAATTCCAACATGTTTCAAGCTGAACACTATTGTCCCTGTTCCCAAGAGCACCAAGGTAACCTGCCTAAATGACTATCCCCCTGTAGCACATCTGTAATTATGAAGTGCATTGAAAGGCTGTTCATGACACCATCATCGCAGACACTGTCACAATAATTTCTATCTCTAATTCAACCTAAGCTTGAATCATTACCAGAGGTTGTAAGGCTCTGGTTTTAATCATAAATGATTCAAGGTCCACAACCAGCAAGAATGATCTGTATTTTTATTCATGGAGAGCTCTGGCGCCAAAAACCCATACATACTGTTTTATACCCCTTGACACACAAAGGCACTTTGCTCCGCCCACCTTTAGGAGGCTTTTTTTAACCTGTTTTCTCAGTCCCCTTCACCCTGGAATGTTTAGTCCCGCCCCCCTCTGTTAGTGGGTTGCAACTACATTATAACTCTAACACCGTTCACACATTTATACTGTATTTGGGGTGAAATCCTTTAGTCATTATTCTTAAAATACAAATTAATCTAACAGACACCCTAGACCCACTCCAATTCACATACCGCCCCAACAGATCCACAGGTGACGCAATCTCAATTGCACTTCGCACTGCCCTTTCCCAACTGGACAAGAGGGGAATACCTATGTGAGAATGCTGTTCATAGACTACAGCTCAGCGTTTAACACCATAGTCCCCTCCAAGCTCATCACCAAGCTAGGGACCCTAGGACTGAACCCCTCCCTCTGCAACTGGATCCTGGACTTCCTGAGGGCCGGCCCCAGGTGGTGAGGGAATGCAACATCACCTCCGCCACACTGACCCTCAACACAGGGGTCCCTCAGGGGTGTGTACTTAGTCCCCTCCTGTACTCCCTGTTCACCCATGACTATATGGCCACGCACGACTCCAACACTATCATCAGGTTGCTGACGCCACAACGGTGGTAGGCCTGATCACAGACGGCAATGACTCAGCATACAGGGAGGACGTCAGAGACTTAACAGTGTGGTGCCAGGACAACAACCGCTCCCTCAACGTCAGTAAGACCAATGAGCTGATCGTGGACTATAGGAGAAAGAGGGGAGCACATGCCCCCATCCACAACGAAGGGGCTGTTGTGGAGCGGATCGAGAGCTTCAAGTTCCTTGGCATCCACATCACTAAGGACCTAACATGGTCTACACACACCCGCACAGTCGTGAAGAGGGCACGGCAGCGCCTCTCCCCCCTCAGGAGGCTGAAAAGATTTGGCATGGGCCCTCGGATCCTCAAAGTTATACAGCTGCACCATCGAGAGCATCTTGACTGGCTGCATCACCACTTGGTATGGCAAATGCACCGCCATTGACTGCAAAGTGCTACAGAGGGTGGTGCGGACAGCCTAGTACATCACGGCAGCCGAGCTCCCTGCCATCCAGGACCGCTATGTCAGGCAGTGTCAGAAGAAGGCCCAAAAAATTGGCAGACTCCAGCCACCCAAGCAATAGACTGTTCACTCTGCTGCCGTCCGGCAAACGGTACCAGAGCATCGGCTCTTGGACCAACAGGCTCCGAGACAGCTTCTACCCCCAAGCCATAAAACTGCTAAATAGCCAGACTGCTAAATAGTCAATTAATGTTACCCGAACTATCTTGCACTGACCCTACGCACACTCACTAGACAATATATACAAACCATTTACTCACTCAAACACACTACATTGACACTCGCACACAAAACCCCCCCACACACACACACACACACACACACACACACACACACACACACACACACACACACACACACACAGAACGACACAACACAAACACACATACACACACACACACTTTTACACTCATCATTTGCTGCTTTGTTCTTTATTTTACTCTAATTATTATCTGTCCTGATGCCTAGTCACTTTACTCTGCCTTCATGTACATATCTACCTCAAATACCTTGTACCTCTGCACATTGATCTGGTACTGGTACTCCCTGTATATAGCTCCACATTGATCTGATACTTGTACTCCCTGTATATAGTTCCACATTGATCTGATACTGGTACTCCCTGTATATAGCTCCACATTGATCTGGTACTGGTACTCCCTGTATATAGCTCCACATTGATCTGGTACTGGTATAGAGAGACTGCAAATTCTTTCAAACAACACTTTATTATAAGATTTGCAAAAATGGAGCGGGTAACTATGCACTTCAACAGTTGCGCAGTTAAGGCCCAATGAATCATAGCTGGGTCTCAACTTTCATAGAAAAAATACAACCTCTTATCTACATGGCAGATAGCAGATGTGCAGAAACAGGTCCTGGGAACAGAGTTGTAAAATGTAATTTAGCTCATCTGTGTATATCAAGATAGCTGATATCGCCACCATTTCTCTGTTCCTCCCTGCACTTGAATAAGAAAAGGAGAGCCGCACACTCTAGGAGCTCAGATGCAATCATTTAATAACCAACGTTTCGACAGACAAGCTGGCTTGAACGTTGGTTATTAGGTTATTAAATTATTGCATCTGAGCTCCTAGATTGTGCGGCTCTCCTTTTCTTATTCAAGTGTTCTACTCCGTTAGCCAGCACCTCCCCTAAATAGTTGTGCGTTTCTTTCGCCTCCCTGCACTTCCCACATAGCTAAATTCCTGCCGATTGTAATCAAAGGAAGGAGGTCACATACTGCAGTCGCACCCAAGCAGCTATAAATCTGTACGCTCAGATGTATGACTAAGTCACACAAGACAAGCTTGTATCAGTAACAAATACTAGCATAAACAGCATAGTATGTCTAATTTAAACAACAGAGTATTTAATTAAATAATTTCCTCCACAGTACTCCCTGTATATAGCTCCATTCTTGTGTATTTTATATCTCTTGTGTTACTATTTTATTTTAAAACTCTGTTGTTGGGAAGGGCTCGTAAGCAAGCATTTCACGGTAAAGTCTACACCAGTTGTATTCGGCGCATGTGACAAATACAATTTTGTCTGTGTGTGTGTGTGTGTGTGTGTGTGTGTGTGTGTGTGTGTAAAGCATTTTAACACGCTTGTGTAAATGTCAAGCTACCTTCTACGTTTTACAGAACCTCTCAAATGATACGGTGTATTAAACTATGTTTTCCCCCTGTCAGTAAAGTGTCTAATATGCCAAGCCACCTGGTAAAGAGACGTAAATACTGCAGCTGCAGGTTCATAAAACCTATAATAATATGAATCAGTTATTACATAAAGCCATGTCTTTTATCTGCTCTACAATCATTAGTCATCGTCATGAAATCCCCACCCTGATCAGTATGGAGTACATTAGGTGTCTGGCTGTGGGGGGAGAGGGCTTCAGCCCAGGATGTGGTCTGTGTCTGTGTGTGTCCCTGTGAGAATGTGTGGTTGTGTGTCCGTGTGGTTGTGTCCGTGTAAGTGTCTGTTCGTGTGTTGTTTTTCTGTGTGTCCTCAGCCCAGAATGTGAGGGAGGGAGTGATTTAAAGTGCTCTACAGACAGTCTCCTGTATAGAGTCTAGACGACCTGTGTGTGTGTGTGTGTGTGTGTAAAACACCAGGACATGTCTGTCTGCTGCCTGCCTGTGTCCCTCCTGTTCTGTTCGATCTGCCTCACACCGGGTACTAATGCATATATGCATACCAATGTGCGTGCACACGTGTGTTCAGACGCACGCACTCTCTTTCTCTCTCAGCCTCAAGTCTGCATACTAACGGCAGGGTACAGGGAGCAGGAGCAGAGATCTGTCAGATCACATTTTCTCTTTCTGTCTCTCTCTTGGAGATATCAATCAATTCAGGGGTTTAATTGCACTCCCATTGAACTGTCGTGTTCAATTCAACTGACAGGAATGCAAATGAGAATTGACCCGTTAAACTTTGCTGTTTGTTAGTTACGGTAGTTAGCATCTTTGGACAGGGTCTTGCATGCATGTACAGTATCTCTTCCAAACCTTTTGAAACAGACGGGAGGGAGGCTAACCCACTTCCTGTTGGTGTCGTTGCAGGTTGTAACAGCCATCTTGGAGTCGGGGAAGAACATGGCCAAAGAGGAGAAGAAGGCGGAGAAGTGCCCACTGCTCTACGAGTGGCACAAGAAGCAGTACGTTGGCGCTGCCCACGGCCTGGCGGGCATCTACTGCATGCTGATGCAGGTGAGTTGAACACATTATCTTTAGTATGTGATATCGATCAGTGTGTAGATTTGACTGCTATTTCATTGATGCATATTACAGGTATTACAGTATAGCATACAAAGCACTGTAGTAAGTCTCTTTGGCCATGTTTCTAATAATACATATTTCATTTATATAACGCTTTTCCTTAAGGGAGTGGCTCCTAATCCGGTACCAGATCTTTTCATTCTGAGGCTCCGTATCCGTGAGTCTGCAGGTTTTCACAGTATCTCCCGGGAATTTGGGACTCATGCTAAAACCGCTGGTTCCTGGTTGGCTTATATTCATGTTTTGCTTCATCGAGATACTGTTTATAATCATGATATGTCATCTTAATTCACCCAGAAGATTGATTAGCCCTCACCTGAGCTGATTAATCATTTATCACAGGAAATAAAATAAGATAAGTTATTCAGGATCTAAACAACAACATCCCATAATGAGATCCTAGAGAGGATCAACCTCCTATACTCCCATTACTACGGTGAATTAAAACCCTCAATATGGATTAATTAGCTTTGTATATGGATTAATATGCTTTTTAATGATTAGTGTTCTTGGATTTTATGGCAGGTGCGGGTGTACCTCGATACGTTTTCATATTTTAGGGAAAAAGAACCCATTTAAAATCATTTGTGAGTTGTTTTGTTTCCCCATGGTGCTTGTAACACTGATGTGCCTCATTAGTTAAATTAGTCAGGGAGGTTTTTATGATGTTAATATATTTCTGCACAATATTTCTACATATGTGCACAAAACATTAGGAACACCTACTCTTTCCATGACACAGACTGACCAGGTGAATCCAGGTGAAAGCTATTATCCTTTATTGATGTCACTTGTTAAATCCACCTCAATCAGTGTAGATGAAGGGGAGGAGACCGTTAAAGAAGGATTTTTAAGTCTTGAGACAATTGAGACATGGATTGTGTATGTGTGCCATTCAGAGGGTGAATGGGCAAGACAAACGTGTCTTTGAATGGGGTATAGTAGTAGGTGCCAGGCGCACCGGATTGAGTGTGTCAAGAACTGCATCGCTGCTGGGTTTTTCACGCTCAACAGTTTCCTGTGCGTATCAAGAATGGTCCACCACCCAAAGGACATCCAGCCAACTTGACACAACTGTGGGAAGCATTGGAGTCAACATCGGCCAGCATCCCTGTGGAATGCTTTCGACACCTTGTAGAGTCCATGCCCCGACGAATTGAGGCTGTTCTGAGGGCAAAAGGGGGTGCAACTCAATATTAGGAAGGTGTTCCTAATGTTTTGTACACTCTGTGTATATCATTTAGGTGTTACCACTACACCACAGCTCTGCACATGCAGAGTATTCTTATGATTGAGATTGAGGAACAATAGTACAGATGGATCATAGTATTAACCTTAAAAAGATGTAGCTTAAGGGACCACTTTACATTAGCCTAACTTTTTATCTAGTTTCTCTGCAGCTATTTGGTAAGTAGAATATCATTACTCAGTTGTACAATGAAAGATACAAAATAGCCTAATTACTGTGCATTTACAATGTAATTACACACAACCAATAAATAAAACATCCATGTAACTCAATGGTATCTATGACAAAAAGTAAGGCAAGGAGGGCTTACAAGCCACCATAGAAGATTCCATTATGACACCAGCCTCCTATGGAGGCCAGCTAGTCCTAATACCCATCTTCACCCATTAGTATTGGAGGCTGTCAGAGGCCATGCGACCATATGTTGGATATGTAATCTGCCTCTCTGAGAGTTTAAAGGCCAGAGTGGAGGAAAGTAGCTTATCCTTTATCCCCAGTGGAGAGTAGTCAGAGTTCTATCTGTGCTCAGGCATTTGCTTCTCTTTGTAAATGTTTCTATGATCCTCCTGTGATGCTGGCACTATCAGCATGCCTCTCCTCTACTACTCTCCTCCTCTCCTCTCTTATGATTGGTTGGCCATGCATCATCTGTCCCTGGGGAGGAGTGTGGTGATTGGGAGTAATGATGCGCCCACAACCAGTTCCCAGGGTGCACTGGGGGCCTTTTTAGATCTATAATATAATATAATAATATATGCCATTCAGCAGACACTTTTATCCAAATCGACCTACGGTCATGTGTGCGTACATTTTACATATGGATGGCAATCCTGAAGTTGCAAGCATCATGCTCTACCAACTGAGCCATACAGGACCGCTCTACTGGTACACATTAACTAGCAACAGACCTGCCATGTTGCTTTCAACTATCTTGTCCCCTCCAATTATCAGTAGAAGGGAAGGAAGCGAGGTGAGGAAGCCACTTCAGACTATTGAAATCCTCCCGATGATTGGAGCCACAGGGCTCTGCACCCCCACCTATCCCCCTTTCAAACTCTATGGTGCTAGGGCACATACACACACAAACACACCGTAGGCGTTTACAGCTTTGCAAATATTTGAGACCCACACGACCCTCATTAAAACATGAACAGAGGAAGGACTGCCACCAGCCAAACTAACAGGAAACGCATGTAAACAACTGCAGGCCTGGGAATTGTGTGTGTGTGTGTACAGTATGTACTAGCACTGACTTTGCTGATAGCTACTTAATGAGGAAGAAATTGGCTTACTATGACTGCGAATGCAGTTGTCTCTTAGCTACCTTAAGATGAATGCATCTACTGTAAGTCGCTCTGGATAAGAGTGTCTGCTAAATTACAATAATGTGTGTGCGCAGGCGTACACTAGTACGCCTGTTTGTGTGTTCATTCCTGTGAGTATTTTTCCCCCGAGCATTTACAAGGAGCTCCCAATTCAAAATTGGACACGTCTTATTTGGAACGACACGTCTTATTTGGAACTTATGAAAGTGTGTTTCCATCTATCTATCGATCATTCTTTGAAATGTGAAAACATAGCCGTGGGAAATAGGGGTGTTGAGGGTGCTGCAGCACTCCCTGATAAATCCCCCCCCCCCCCCCATGGTAAAGAGGGACCAGGGTTTCTCTGACAATACCTGTGATGCAATTTTGTCCCCTGTTGCACAACTGAAAGCTCATATAGATTTTGCCTTGTAACAACTCCAATTTGGCATTGGCGTACCCAACCCCACGAGAACACTGTCCAGCAAATTTCCCCAATAGCAGCCTGGACCGAACCCAATAGGAAATGAATTATTTAGTATTCCCCAAGCTGTTGGAGTAACTCTATTTAGGCCTGGTTTTCTTGCTCTAAAAGGCTACATTTCAAATGTGTGTTTCTGTAAAAAAAAAAAAAAATTGCCAACACACTCTCAGGGCACACAGTTATCAAGCCCCCAATGGATACAATGGATAAAGCTGAAACTTGATTCCTTTTTGTGTTTGATGATAACCACTACCATTTGCGCTCGTTGAGTGTGTGCACCCAGCTGCTTTGAGTAAATAGATTGTGTATATGCATTATCTTCCCTGTGTGTTAGAGCAATGCAGTGTGTGTGTGTGCGTGCGTGTGAGAGCATGTCTGTACAAGTGCGGTGTGTCATTGTGACGCACGTGGACATGCTCTGCTACACCTATACTCAGACACACACACACACCCATCTTCCACTCATCCTTCCTTTCTTTCTCCCCTCCTCCCTCCGCTTAATAACAGTAGCTCTCTCTCTTCTCCCTCTCCCCCTCTTCATCCTTTTTCCTCCTCTCCTTTCTGTCTAATCATGTCTAACAGAAGCGCTCTCCTTTCTCTCTCATCTCCCTCCCTCAAATATTCTCTAACAGTAGTCTTTTCTCCTCCTCTCCTCCATCACTCCTTCTCTGGCTGTAATATTCTGTAAAAGTAGTCCTCTCTCTCTCCTCCTGCTCCTCCTCTTCACCCTCTCTGGCAGTATTAATATCCAACAGCTCCCTCCATCCCTGTCTATGGCTGTAATATTATCTAACAGCAGTCTTCTCTCCTGTAGGCCATGTTTCTCAGCATGGCCTCTCTCTCTCGCTCTCTCTGTTTCTGTCTGTATATTTCTCTCTCTCTCTCTCTCTCTCTCTCTCTCTCTCTCTCTCGCTCTCTCTCTCTCTCTCGCTCTCTCTGTTTCTGTCTGTATATTTCTCTCTCTCTCGCTCTCTCTCTCGCTCTCGCTCTCGCTCTCTCTGTTTCTGTCTGTATTTTTCTCTCTCTGTTTCTGTCTGTATTTCTCTCTCTCTCTATTTCTCTCTCTCTCTCTCTCTCTCTCTCTCTCTCTCTCTCTCTCTCTCTCTCTCTCTCTCTCTCTCTCTCTCCACAGAGCCAAATGAAAAGATTGTCCTTGTCATAAATTCTCTCTGACACTTCCCTCTAATTCATCTCTCTCTGTGCAGTAAAAACCATCAAGTGCATATTCACCACTGCTGAGTGTTATTTGGGATAATGAACGTTGAGTCTGGGATTTCTATTTGATTTTACAGTTTAGTCTCTTAGGGAAACCAAGTTAAAATGGCCCGCACTTACATGTATTTGCCTAACGTTCTCTCATATATGTAATATCTGACAAACCTGCTGAATTCTAATGCTCTGGGATGTTTCAGACCAGGTGATATGTTGTGTATTAATTGTTTATCGCGATAAGGATGGTTGTGATATGCATACCATCAGATTTCAGCAGACTGTGTTTACAGATGTCAGTATTCCACAATAGTTACACCACCTGTCTTCATGTCCCCTGAACTTGTGCCTCTTTTTTTCTTTCCCTCTTTTTTTCTCTCACCCCCTCTCTCTTTCTGGCTTTCTCTCACCCCCCTCTCCCTTTTCTTTCCATCTCTTGGTCTCTCTCTCTCTTAGCCCAGTGCTAAGGTGAACCAGGAAGTCCTATCTGAGTTGGTGCGGCCCAGTGTGGACTACGTCCGCCACAAAAAGTTCCGCTCGGGGAACTACCCGTCGTCGCTAAGCAACGAGACGGACCGGCTGGTGCACTGGTGCCACGGGGCGCCAGGAGTGGTGCACATGCTCATCATGGCACACAAGGTTAGGGACACACACACACCACACGATAGTAATGGCTCTTCAAGTAGATCTGAAAGGATTTGGATAGGAACACTCAACACCACCCTCTCCTCTCTAGCACAGCTCTCTAACCCTCATGAATACGCTCTCACAATATTAGGGCTAATTTGTTTTCCTAATATCAATATCATGTTAACTAACACCATGAGTTCCATTATAGCACTCCGCTACTCTCCCATACAGTGGACTCAGAGATAGCAGTGAACCAGGCCCTCTCCTCTAGTGCCTCCAGCTCTGCCACTCTCACGTAATTGCATGGAATCACCCAGGAAAGAGAATTAAATCTATAGCTGGAAGTAATGAACATAAAAGCTCCTGCTGCATCTCAATGCGCCAGCTCTGTGGCTCGTCTCTTATGAGAAATACACAACCCACAGTGACGCCTAGTGGCTATCAAGTGCACTGTAGGACCAAGGCCCCTATTCACAAAGCGTCTCACAGTAGGATACATTATATTCTACGATTATACGGACAGTGGAGGCCTGATCCTCGATCAGCACTAGGATCACTACGGGCCCTGGTGTCACATTTAGATTACCGACTGAATTTAAACAATCACTACATCCCAGCTTTGACATGCTAGTCTGCTGGTTTAATACCACAGTCAATTTCAAGAGGCCTTGTTGAGGAATGGGCTGTTTTTCTGCTGTGCTCAGCATGGCCTCTTACAAACTGACTCTCACAGCAGGTCTGAAAACGCACACTCTCTCCCTTTGAAATTACTAATGGAAGGAGCGACAGAACGATTGGAGAGAGAGAGAGAACACACACATTTTGAGCATGTGGAGAGGAGATTTCCCATGATAAACGCTTCATCTCTGACAAACCACATGGTGCATTTCATCAGTTGTAGTCTGGCATGAATACACACTCACATTCAGGGGGGTACACACACGCATACATACACACCCACACACACGGTGCAGGGTCATTTCATTTAATCTTTCTTTGGTCCATTAACTTCATGAAGAAAAAAATTTGCGTATCACCTGTATTCAGGTTCGTGTTTTCTAGGAAGTTTTTCCTAGCCAATGTGCATCTGCATTGCTTGCTCTTTGGGGTTTTAGGCTTGATATCTGTAAAGCACTGTTACAAATGATGATGTAAAAAGGGCTTTATAAAATAAAGTTCATTGATTTGATACTGTCTTTGGCTATTTCAGACTCCCTATGTAATGTAAGGGCAATTGATTAGGTGTACATGAAGAAAATTCCTGATTTATAAATGGCAGGGCAAGATGAAAGGACACTACTACCATGTTTCTTACATCAAATTCTTTCCGATCCCCACCAGTGTGTGGGAAGTTAGGGGTTGTATTTCGGATGGGGTTTGGGATTGGGCATGAGTCTGTCATGTCTCCCCTTTCCTACCTACCTCCCACCATCCCTCTCCCTCCAGGTGTTTAAGGAGGAGAAGTACCTGAAGGATGCTGTGGAGTGTGGGGAGGTGATCTGGCAGAGAGGCCTGCTAAGGAAAGGTTACGGTATTTGTCACGGCACGGCGGGCAACGCCTACTCCTTCCTCACCCTCTATCAGCTCACCCAGGAGAAGAAGTACCTCTACCGTGCATGCAAGGTAACACACTGCACTGTGTGTGGGTGTGTGTGATGAGGGGCTGTGGAGCTCCTAGATACTCCAGCAGTATTGTCCTTCAGATCTTATTCCTCTGTGTGAATGAGAGGGGAAGGAAGGATTCGCCCACATGTACAGTATAGCGTAGGCAGCCTGCCCTAACAAAGCTGCTAAAGGCACGACTACACAGAGACGCAAAAGTCTTTATCATGACAAGTATTGTGTGTAATTGTATTGTATTGTACCATTGCCAATATTGAAGGCCATTCTTCTTACTGACAAATAATCATTATATGATGAATCATTCCCTTGGATTTCATTCATTGTTTTCCAGCTTTCTTGGTTTTTTAATATAGCCTATGTTAGGGTGTTATGTCTGCATTCTCGCTTGCTTGTGTCGATATGTATTGTCTCAGTGTGGAATCCGGTTGTCTGTGAATAACTTTAGTCCTGAATGCTTTTTAGTCATTGAATTTTAATCAATTAATTTGTGCATTCATTTATCAAATCCTTTGGATTTTTGAATTACTGCATGCATGGTTCACATATATTATTTATTCATGTATCCAAGTATGGTAGCGTACAGTATAATTTATTGTCTTTCATGTTTAACCTTATGTTCTGGTAATCACATTGGTCCTAATTTTTCCCCAGTTTGCTGAGTGGTGTCTGGACTATGGAACCCACGGCTGCAGAATCCCAGACAGACCGTATTCTCTGTTTGAAGGTGAAACTTTATTTAAACCCCTTAAGCAGACAGAAACATCCCCAAAATACGTGACATTTTCCGCCTTCTCTTCTTCCCATTCAATTAATGTAATAACCACTGTCATTTCCGAGGAAAATGCAGACTGAATTTGCTTTAAATATACACTACCTACTCATTCAAGGGTTTTTCTTTATTTGTACTATTTTTTACATTGTAGAATAATAGTGAAGACATAAACTATGAAATAACACATATGGAATCATGTAGTAACCCATAATGTGTTAAACAAATCAAAATATATTTTATATTTGAGATTCTTCAAAGTAGCAATCCTTTGCCTTGATGACAGCTTTGCACAATCTTGGCATTCTCTCAACCAGCTTCATGTGGTAGTCACCTGGAATGCATTTCAATTAACTGCTGTTCCTTCTTAAAGTTAATTTGTGGAATTTCTTTCCTTCTTAATGCGTTTGAGCCAATCAGTTGTGTTGTGACAAGGTAGGGGGGTATACAGAAGATAGCCCTATTTGGTAAAATACCAAGTTCATATTCTGGCAAGAACAGCACAAATAAGCAAAGAGAAACGACAGTCCATCATTACTTTAAGACATGAAGGTCAGTCAATATAGAACATTTCAAGAACTTTGAAAGTTTTTTCAAGTGGTGTCGCAAAAACCATCAAGCGCTATGATGAAACTGGCTCTCATGAGGACCGCCACAGGAATGGAAGACCCAGAGTTACCTCTGCTGCAGAGGATAAGTTCATTAGAGCTACCAGTCTCAGAAATTGCAGCCCAAATAAATGCTTCACAGAGTTCAAGTAACAGACACATCTCAACATTAATTGTTCAGAGGAGACTGCGTGAATCAGGCCTTAATGGTTGAATTGCTGCAAAGAAACCACTACTAAAGGACACCAATAACAAGAAGAGACTTGCTTGGGCCAAGAAACACGAGCAATGGACATTAGACAGGTGGAAATGTGTCCTTTGGTCTGGAGTCCAAATTGGAGATTGTGATAAATGTTGTGTGAGGGTGTGAAGACAACTTTGATTGCTTTATCAGCTGGTCAGGCAAGGCTGATTTTACATTATAAGACCTGTCAACGGGCACAGTCCAAATAATCTGAGAGCGGCAATCGTTACCTTCAGTTTGGCAATGATTGGCCTCTGTTTGGTTCTGCCATTGGTCCACTGGTGAGGGTTCCCTATGCCAGCTTTGTCCCCCCCCCCCATCCCCCCCCATCCCCTCCACGTGTTGTGTGCAGCCACATGAAACGTCTTGCCTGGCGTTTTACCTCCATGTCTCCATGGCAACCAGTTGCTGCCCACGTCAGAGTAGATTTGTGGGCTGTGTTTGGTTGGCCTTAACCCCCTTCGTCTCTCTCTCTCACACTCACTCTCACTCTCACACTCACTCTCACACTCACACTCACACTCACACACAAACAAACACGTACACTCCCTTTTCCCATCCCTGTCTGAATTAGTCTTTCACTGATAAACAGTCTGGTAAAAAATATTGCAGCAGTTTAATTTTATTAATAATATATGGACCCATCTTGACTGTACAACCTAGAATATTGAATGTTCATGTCTTGTATGTAATAACTGAATACAGTATGTAATATTTCACATTGCTGGTGTACCAACAGTGTTACAAGTGCATTTTAAGCTCTTTGAACTCTTTCAAAGAGATTTGAGATGGAGTTATTTATCATTGTGAATGAACAAAACCATGACGAGTGGTGAGTGATTTGTAAGCAAAGCTTTCATGTATATGGGGTTGTAGGGTTGGGCGGTATCCAGATGTCCATACCATCATACCGCGCCTGTGCCGTCCTGGGATAGACGGTATTACCGGTAGTGTACACGGGCCAAAAAATAAAAAAACAGACATAAAAAATAAAAATAAATAGAAAATAAAACATCTACCAGAATGCTATCAAAATGCTAACAAGTACTAAGGAATCCCCATAGCGGATGCTAGGTAAATGCTAATGAGCGCATGCAAACATTTACTACTAAGACAGACAACCCAGCTCAAAAGATTATGCAAGTATCTAAAAACGCAGTTTGCAGCACGCACAAAACAAATATTACACAGCAGGGCTCTTAATCCAGGAGGGGATTGTCTCTGCTGCTGTTATCAAGAAGCTTGATATTGCAAGCTAACGTTAGCTAATGTTAGGAAGTTGACAAAAAACCCAGCTGGAGAGAATTTATTTGGCACATCTTAAATAGTTAACTTAATAGTTATATACAGTGCATTCGGAAAGTATTCAGACCCCTTCCCCTTTTCCACATTTTGTTACCTTACAGCCTTATTCTAAAATTGATTTAAATAAAAAACGTTCCTCATCAATCTACACACAATACCCCATAATGACAAAGCGAAAACTGGTTTTTAGAAATTTTAGCAAATGTATAAAAAATCAAACTGATACCTTTGGCACATCTTAAATCGTTAACGTAATAGTTATATACAGTGCATTCGGAAAGTACATTGAGACTCAAGGACATTGAGACTTGTCCCGAAGCCACTCCTGCATTGTCTTGGCTGTGTGCTTAGGGTCGTAAGTATTCAGACCCTTTGCTATGAGACTCGAAATTTAGTTCAGGTGCATCCTATTTCCATTGATCATCCTTGAGATGTTTCTACAACTTGATTGGAGTCCACCTGTGGTAGACGGAAGCCACTCCTCCAGTAAAAGGCACATGACAGCCCGCTTGGAGTTTGCCAAAAGGCACCTAAAGGACTCTCAGACCATGAGAAACAAGATTCTCTGGTCTGACGAAAATAAGATTGAACTCTTTGGCCTGAATGCCAAGCATCACGTCTGGAGGAAACCTGGCACCATCCCTACGGTGAAGCATGGTAGTGTCAGCATCATGCTGTGGGGATGTTTTTCAGTGGCAGGGACTGGGAGACTAGTCAGGATCGAGGGAAAGATGAACGGAGCAAAGTACAGAGAGATGCTTGATGAAAACATGCTCCAGAGCGCTCAGGACCTCCGACTGGGGCGAAGGTTCACCTTCCAACAGGACAACGACCCTAAGCACACAGCCAAGACAATGCAGGAGTGGCTTCGGGACAAGTCTCAATGTCCTTGAGTGGCCCAGCCAGAGCCCGGAATTGAACATCTCTGAAAATAGCTGTGCAGCGACGCTCCCCATCCAACCTGACAGAGCTTGAGAGGATCTGCAGAGAAGAATGGGAGAAACTCCCCAAATACAGGTGTGCCAAGCTTGTAGCATCATACCCAAGAAGACTCAAGGCTGTAATCGCTGCCAAAGGTGCTTCAACAAGGTACTGAGTAAAGGGTCTGAATACTTACGTAAATGTGGTATTTCAGTTTTGTATTTTTAATACATTTGCAAAAAATTCTAAAAATGTGCTTTGTCATTTATGGGGTATTGTGTGTAGATTGATGAGGGGGGAAAACTATGTAATCCATTTTAGAATAAGGCTGTAACGTAACAATGTGGAAAAAGTCAAGGGGTCTGAATACTTTACGAATGCACTGTATATATAGCTGGCTAAGATTAGTAGTACATTTCATACAAGTGTAACTTGATCACCTCACTTAAGTTGCACTGCAGGAGTGACTCACCTTACGAAGCTCATTGTGCTTCTTTGTAAACAAACAAGTGACTGGCTCAAACAGATGTTTTTGAAATTAGTGCCGGTAAGCTTCATAATGAAAAATAATCCAACAGGCGAAATGATTAACTCAGTCTGCTTTATCTATTACCTAAAGTTGACTGCTTTATCTATTACCTAAAGTTGACTGCAGGTATTTATTTAAAATGTACAAATATTTTTATTTATTAAACTGTATTGGAAAATCATACCGAGGGTATTTCGAAATATCCTGTCATTCAGTATACCGCCCAAGCTTAGGTTGTACTGTTTCTGCTTGTAATGTGACCCTGGTCTCTTTCTTCATCCTTACTCACAGAAGATATGTATTTTAAGTTGTAGATTTTGCTGATTGATTTATTGTGTAGTGTGTATTTCACTGTTGTAAATTGTGAAATAATTCATCATTAGCTGCTGTTGATACCATGTAATGACGCCTTATTGAATTTGAAATAAACCATTCTCTCTTCTTATCCAGGTATGGCCGGGGCTATCCACTACCTGTCAGAGTTGACCCAGCCGGAATCTTCCTGCTTCCCTGCATTTGAACTTTAACCTTTGGGGGCGTAGACGGACCTCATTCCCCTCCCATTCTGAACATTGTGGAACATAGGGCGAGTGCAATGAGCAGGGCTCTTGGATGAGGGGGTTGGAGGTGTAGGGGTGCAATGGACCCCCGGGGTCTTGACGAAGGGAACCCTCAGCCCAGGACCCCGAACTGCAGCCTGGGAGGGATGTCCCCTGCTGCTGTTTTTCAGACACAGGGACAGAGGAAAAACACCCGAAAGCCCTTTAACTCTGTAAACACTGTGTGTACAATGTTGGGTTTTGTTGTGAATGGGAAGAAATTGCTGTTTTGTTCGTGGGTCTTTGCCTCTGCATGCCTATCCAGATCTCCTCCTCTGTATGTGATCTCTAATCCTTGTCCCACACCAGTTAGTGAGACTCCCTCCTCTTCCCTTGAGACTGTCATTGTCTTTGCATGGGGATGTCAGAAAACATGTATTAGCCTTGGAATGTGCTCATGTGCGTGTCAGTCAAATGTTAATGTCTAACAGTAAAGTGGCATGGTTCTTGGTATGTCACTGTGTTTTGTCCCATTTCCATGTTGTTAATGTGCTGAAGAGAGGACTGCCGCGTTGACCTTTTCCCGTGGATATTGTTTCCCCTCAGGCGAACAGTGTTACATTATGAATGTTGTACAATAAACTGGGCTTCAATTGCTGACTTACCGAGTGATTACAGTACAATGTCTTAAATCAAATGCATTCTTACCTGCCTTTAGAGGACTGTCTGCTTAGGTTTGGTTTTGGGGGTGGAAAACATTGGTCAATAGTCTAAAAAGTGGTGCATCTCAATATTAGAGGTTCCGAACAGTTTTTATTTTATTAATTTTTTACGTATGAGTAGGAGGAAGTCTAATGGGGTTTGGCCAATTAGTGTTCTTTAGAAAGCCACCTCAGGCCAATGTGAATGTTACATAAGCCTTAATTACGCCCACCTATCACTTCCAAGTTAGGACTGCCATTGCCTGGAGATATAGTTGAAGTCAGGTTACATTTACATTTACATTTACATTTTAGTCATTTAGCAGACGCTCTTATCCAGAGCGACTTACAGGAGCAATTAGGGTTAAGTGCCTTGCTCAAGGGCACATTTACGTCATTTAGCAGACGCTCTTATCCAGAGCGACTTACAAATTGGTGCATTCACCCTATAGCCAGTGGGATAACCACTTTACACTTTTTTTTCCTTTTTTTTTGGGGGGGGGGGTGGTGGTGGAAGGATTACTTTATCCTATCCCAGGTATTCTTTAAAGAGGTGGGGTTTCAAATGTCTCCGGAAGGTGGTGAGTGACTCCGCTGTCCTGGCGTCGTGAGGGAGCTTGTTCCACCATTGGGGTGCCAGAGCAGCGAACAGTTTTGACTGGGCTGAGCGGGAACTATGCTTCCGCAGAGGAAGGGGAGCCAGCAGGCCAGAGGTGGATGAACGCAATGCCCTCGTTTGGGTGTAGGGACTGATCAGAGCCCGAAGGTACGGAGGTGCCGTTCCCCTCACTGCTCCATAGGCAAGCACCATGGTCTTGTAACGGATGCGAGCTTCAACTGGAAGCCAGTGGAGTGTGCGGAGGAGGGGGGTGACGTGAGAGAACTTGGGAAGGTTGAACACCAGACTGGCTGCGGCATTCTGGATGAGTTGTAGGGGTTTAATGGCACAGGCAGGGAGGCCAGCCAACAGCGAGTTGCAGTAATCCAGACGGGAGATGACAAGTGCCTGGATTAGGACCTGTGCCGCTTCCTGTGTAAGGCAGGGTCGTACTCTCCGAATGTTGTAGAGCATGAACCTGCAGGATCGGGTCACCGCCTTGATGTTAGCGGAGAACGACAGGGTGTTGTCCAGGGTCACGCCAAGGCTCTTCGCACTCTGGGAGGAGGACACAACGGAGTTGTCAACCGTGATGGCGAGATCATGGAACGGGCAGTCCTTCCCCGGGAGGAAGAGCAGCTCCGTCTTGCCAGGGTTCAGCTTGAGGTGGTGATCCGTCATCCATACTGATATGTCTGCCAGACATACAGAGATGCGATTCGCCACCTGGTTATCAGAAGGGGGAAAGGAGAAGATTAGTTGTGTATCGTCAGCGTAGCAATGATAGGAGAGGCCATGTGAGGATATGACAGAGCCAAGTGACTTGGTGTATAGGGAGAATAGGAGAGCGCCTAGAACTGAGCCCTGGGGGACACCAGTGGTGAGAGCACGTGGTGCGGAGACAGCTTCTCGCCACGCCACTTGGTAGGAGCGACCGGTCAGGTAGGACGCAATCCAGGAGTGAGCCGCGCCGGAGATGCCCAGCTCGGAGAGGGTGGATAGGAGGATCTGATGGTTCACAGTATCAAAGGCAGCAGACAGGTCTAGAAGGACAAGAGCAGAGGAGAGAGAGTTAGCTTTAGCAGTGCGGAGAGCCTCCGTGACACAGAGAAGAGCAGTCTCAGTTGAATGACCAGTCCTGAAACCTGACTGGTTTGGATCAAGAAGGTCATTCTGAGAGAGATAGCAAGAGAGTTGGCTAAAGACGGCACGCTCAATAGTTTTGGAAAGAAAAGAAAGAAGGGATACTGGTCTGTAGTTGTTGACATCAGTGGGATCGAGTGTTGGTTTTTTGAGAAGGGGTGCAACTCTCGCTCTCTTGAAGACGGAAGGGACATGGCCAGCGGTCAATTCAGCAGGGAGGAAAATGTGGCAAAGAGCTTCCTAGGGTTAGAGGCAGATGCTTGGAATTTAGAGTGGTAGAAAGTGGCCTTAGCAGCAGAAACAGATGAAGAAAATGTAGAGAGGAGGGAGTGAAAAGATGCCAGGTCGGCAGGGAGTTTAGTTTTCTTCCATTTCCGCTCCGCTGCCCGGAGCTCTGTTCTGTGAGCTCGCAATGAGTCATCAAGCCACGGAGCTGGAGGGGAGGACCGAGCCGGCCGGGAGGATAGATATACATATACATATACTTAGGTTGGAGTCATTAAAGCTCGTTTTTCAACCTCTCCACAAATTTCTTGTTAACAAACTATAGTTTTGGCAAGTCGGTTAGGACATCTACTTTGTGCATGACACAAGTAATTTTTCCAACAATTGTTTACAGACAGATTTTTTTCACTTATAATTCACTGTATCACAATTCCAGTGGGTCAGAAGTTTACATACACTAAGTTGACTGTGCCTTTAAACAGCTTGGAAAATGATGTCAGGGCTTTAGAAACTTCTGATAGGCTAATTGACATCATTTGAGTCAATTGGAAGTGTACCTGTGGATGTACACTGCTAAAAAAAATAAAGGGAACACTTAAACAACACAATGTAACTCCAAGTCAATCACACTTCTGTGAAATCAAACTGTCCACTTAGGAAGCAACACTGATTGACAATACATTTCACATGCTGTTGTGCAAATGGAATAGACAACAGGTGGAAATTATAGGCAATTAGCAAGACACCCCCAATAAAGAAGTGGTTCTGCAGGTGGTATCCACAGACCACTTCTCAGTTCCTATGCTTCCTGGCTGATGTTTTGGTCACTTTTGAATGCTGGTGGTGCTTTCACTCTAGTGGTAGCATGAGAGTCTATACAACCCACACAAGTGGCTCAGGTAGTGCAGCTCATCCAGGATGGCACATCAATGCGAGCTGTGGCAAGAAGGTTTGCTGTGTCTGTCAGCGTAGTGTCCAGAGCATGGAGGCGCTACCAGGAGACAGGCCAGTACATCAGGAGACGTGGAGGAGGCCGTAGGAGGGCAACAACCCAGCATCAGGACCGCTACCTCTGCCTTTGTGCAAGGAGGAGCAGGAGGAGCACTGCCAGAGCCCTGCAAAATGACCTCCAGCAGGCCACAAATGTGCATGTGTCTGCTCAAACGGTCAGAAACAGACTCCATGAGGGTGGTATGAGGGCCCGACGTCCACAGGTGGGGGTTGTGCTTACAGCCCAACACCGTGCAGGACGTTTGGCATTTGCCAGAGAACACCAAGATTGGCAAATTTGCCACTGGCGCCCTGTGCTCTTCACAGATTAAAGCAGGTTCACACTGAGCACATGTGACAGACGTGACAGAGTCTGGAGACGCCGTGGAGAACGTTCTGCTGCCTGCAACATCCTCCAGCATGACCGGTTTGGCGGTGGGTCAGTCATGGTGTGGGGTGGCATTTCTTTGGGGGGCCGCACAGCCCTCCATGTGCTCGCCAGAGGTAGCCTGACTGCCATTAGGTACCGAGATGAGATCCTCAGACCCCTTGTGAGACCATATGTTGGTGCGGTTGGCCCTGGGTTCCTCCTAATGCAAGACAATGCTAGACCTCATGTGGCTGGAGTGTGTCAGCAGTTCCTGCAAGAGGAAGGCATTGATGCTATGGACTGGCCCGCCCGTTCCCCAGACCTGAATCCAATTGAGCACATCTGGGACATCATGTCTCGCTCCATCCACCAACGCCACGTTGCACCACAGACTGTCCAGGAGTTGGCGGATGCTTTAGTCCAGGTCTGGGAGGAGATCCCTCAGGAGACCATCCGCCACCTCATCAGGAGCATGCCCAGGCGTTGTTGGGAGGTCATACAGGCACGTGGAGGCCACACACACTACTGAGCTTCATTTTGACTTGTTTTAAGGACATTACATCAAAGTTGGATCAGCCTGTAGTGTGGTTTTCCACTTTAATTTTGAGGGTGACTCCAAATCTAGACCTCCATGGGTTGATACATTTGATTTCCATTGATAATTTTTGTGTGATTTTGTTGTTAGCACATTCAACTATGTAAAGAAAAAAGTATTTAATAAGATTGTTTCATTCATTCAGATCTAGGATGTGTTGTTTAAGTGTTCCCTTTATTTTTTTGAGCAGTGTATTTCAAGGCCCACCTTCAAACTCAGTGCCGAAGAAGATGGCTGCCGTTTTACAGCCCTCTAACCAATTGTACTATTATGTGTGTTTTTCCGCGTTATTTGTAATTTATTTTGTACATAATGTTTCTGCCATCGTCTCTTATAACCAAAAAGAGCTTCTGGATATCAGGACAGCGATTACTCACCTCGTATTGGACAAAGATTTTTTCTTCAACGAGGCGGCTGAGAAGGATATCCTACAGACACCCGACAAGGCCCAAATCCCTGTCATTTGCATGAGAAAGAGACAGAGATATCGTGGACGTAGGTCGGGGTGCCTTGTAAGGATCCGATGGCGAGCGAGTAAACTGCCTCTCCCATCAATCCTATTAGCCAATCTTCAATCATTTGAGAATAAATTGGATGACCTAAGATTACGGTTATCCTACCAACGGGACATTAAAAACTGTAATATCTTATGTTTCACCGAGTCGTGGCTGAACGACGACATGGACAACATACAGCTAGCGGGCTATACGCTACATCGGCAGGATAGAACGGCTGACTCCGGTAAGACAAGGGGTGGCGGTCTGTGTATATTTGTAAACAACAGCTGGTGCACAAAATCAAATACTAAGGAAGTCTCTAGGTTTTGCTCGCCTGAGGTAGAGTATCTTATGACAAGCTGTAGACCACACTATTTACCAAGAGAGTTTTCATCTATATTTTTCATAGCTGTCTATCTACCACCACAAACCAATGCTGGCATTAAGATTGCACTGAATGAGCTGTATAAGGCTATAAGTGAACAGGAAAACGCTCATCCAGAGACAGCGCTCCTAGTGGCCGGGGACTTTAATGCAGGGAAACTTAAATCCGTTCTACCTAATTTCTACCAGCATGTTAAATGTGCAACCAGAGGAAAAAAAACTCTAGACCACCTTTACTCCACACACAGAGACGCATACAAAGCTCTCCCTCGCCCTCCATTTGGCAAATCTGACCATAACTCTATCCTGCTGATTCCAGCTTATAAGCAAAAACTAAAGCAGGAAGCACCAGTGACTCGGTTAATAAGCTAGTGGTCAGATGACGCAGATGCTAAGCTACAGGACTGTTTTGCTAGCACAGACTGGAACATGTTCCGGGATTCTTCAGATAGCATTGAGGAGTTCACCACATCAGTCACTGGCTTCATCAATAGGTGCATTGATGATGTCGTCCCCACAGTGACCGTACGTACATACCCCAACCAGAAGTCATGGATTACAGGAAACATCCGCACTGAGCTAAAGGGTAGAGCTGCCGCTTTCAAGGAGCGGGACTCTAACCCGGACGCTTATAAGACATCCCGCTATGCCCTCCGACGAACCATCAAACAGGCAAAGAGTCAATACAGGACTAAGATTGAATCGTACTACACCGGCTCTGACGCTCGTCGGATGTGGCAGGGCTTGAAAACTATTACAGACTACTAAGGGAAGCACAGCCGCGAGCTGCCCAGTGACACAAAACTTCCAGACGAGCTAAACCACTTTTATGCTCGCTTCGAGGCAAGCAACACTGAAGCATGCATGAGAGCACCAGCTGTTCCGGATGACTATGTGATCACGCTCTCCGTAGCCGATGTGAGTAAGACTTTTAAGCAGGTCAACATTCACAAGGCCGCAGGGCCAGACGGATTACCAGGACGTGTACTCCAAGCATTTGCTGACCAACTGGCGAGTGTCTTCACTGACATTTTCAACATGTCCCTGACTGAGTCTGTAATACCAACATGTTTCAAGCAGACCACCATAGTCCCCGTGCCCAAGGACACTAAGATAACCTGCCTAAATGACTACCGACCCGTAGCACTGACGTCTGTAGCCATGAAGTGCTTTGAAAGGCTGGTCATGGCTCACATCAACACCATTATCCCAGAAACCCTAGACCCACTCCAATTTGCATACCGCCCCAACAGATCCACAGATGATGCAATCTCTATTGCACTCCACACTGCCCTTTCCCACCTGGACAAGAGGAACACCTACGTGAGAATGCTATTCATTGACTACAGCTCAGCATTCAACACCATAGTGCCCTCAAAGCTCATCACTAAGCTAAGGATCCTGGGACTAAACACCTCCCTCTGCAACTGGATCCTGGACTTCCTGACGGGCCGCCCCCAGGTGGTAAGGGTAGGTAACAACACATCTGCCACACTGATCCTCAACACGGGGGCCCCTCAGGGGTGCGTGCTCAGTCCCCTCCTGTACTCCCTGTTCACCCATGACTGCATGGCCAGGCACGACTCCAACACCATCATTAAATTTGCAGACGACACAACAGTGGTAGGCCTGATCACCGACAACGATGAGACAGCCTATAGGGAGGAGGTCACAGACCTGGCCGTGTGGTGCCAGGATAACAACCTCTCCCTCAACGTGACCAAGACAAAGGAGATGATTGTGGAATACAGGAAAAAAAAAGAGGACTGAGCACTCCCCCATTCTCATCGACGGGGCTGTAGTGGAACAGGTTGAGAGCTTCAATTTCCTTGGTGTCCACATCACCAACAAACTATCATGGTCCAAACACACCAAGACAGTCGTGAAGAGGGCACGACAAAGCCTATTCCCCCTCAGGAGACTGAAAAGATTTGGCATGGGTCCCCAGATCCTCAAGAAATTCTACAGCTGCACCATCGAGAGCATCCTGACTGGTTGCATCACCGCCTGGTATGGCAACTGCTTGGCCTCCGACCGCAAGGCACTACAGAGGGTAGTGCGTATGGCCCAGTACATCACTGGGACCAAGCTCCCTGCCATCCAGGACCTCTATACCAGGCGGTGTCAGAGGAAGGCCCTCAAAATTGTCAAAGACTCCAGCCACCCTAGTCATAGACTGTTCTCGCTGCTACCGCACGGCAAGCGGTACCGGAGTGCCAAGTCTAGGTCCAAAAGACTTCTCAACAGCTTCTACCCACAAGCCATAAGACTCCTGAACAGCTAATCATGGCTACCCGGACTATTTGCACTGCCCCCCCACCCCCACCCCAACTTTTTACGCTGCTGCTACTCTGTTAATTATTTATGCATAGTCACTTTAACTCTACCCACATGTACATATTACTTCAACTACCTCAACTAGCCGGTGCCCCCGCACATTGACTCTGCACTGGTACCCCCCTGTATATATAGCCTCCCTACTGTTTTATTTTACTTCTGCTCTTTTTTTCTCAACACCTTTTTTGTTGTTGTTTTATTTTACTTTTTTATTAAAAATAAATGCACTGTTGGTAAGTAAGCATTTCACTGTAATGTCTGCACCTGTTGTATTCGGCGCATGTGGCCAATATAATTTGATTTGATTTGATCTTTGCTTGACATCATGGGAAAATCAAAAGAAATCAGCCAAGACCTCTGAAAAAACATTGTAGACCTCCACAGTCTGGTTCATCCTTGGGAGCAATTTCCAAACGCCTGAAGGTACCACGTTCATCTGTACAAACAATAGTACGCAAGTATAAACACCATGGGACCACGCAGCCGTCATACTGCTCAGGAAGGAGATGTGTTCTGTCTCCTAGAGATGAACGTACGTTGGTGCGAAAAGTGCAAATCAATCCCAGAACAACAGCAAAGGACCTTGTGAAGATGCTGGAGGAAACAGGTACAGAAGTATCAATATCCACAGTAAAACGAGTCCTATATTGACATAACCTGAAAGGCAGCTCAGCAAGGAAGAAGCCACTGCTCCAAAACCGCCATAAAAAAGCCAGAATATGGTTTGCAACTGCACATGGGGACAAAGATCATACTTTTTGGAGAAATGTCCTCTGGTCTGATGAAACAAAAATAGAACTGTTTGGCCATAATGACCATTGTTATATTTGGAGGAAAAAGGGGAAAGCTTGCAAGCCGAAGAACACCATCCCAACCGTGGAGCACGGGGGTGGCAGCATCATGCTGTGTGGGTGCTTTGCTGCAGGAGGGACTGGTGCACTTCACAAAATAGATGGCATCATGAGGAAGGAAAATTATGTGGATATATTGAAGCAACATCTCAAGACATCAGTCAGGAAGTTAAAGCTTGGTCGCAAATGGGTCTTCCAAATGGACAATGACCCCAAGCATACTTCCAAAGTTGTGGCAAAATGGCTTAAGGACATCAAAGTCAAGGTATTGGAGTGGCCATCACAAAGCCCTGACCTCAATCCTATAGAAAATGTTTGTGCAGAACTGAAAAGGCGTGTGCGAGCAAGGAGGCCTACAAACCTGACTCAGTTACACCAGCTCTGTCAGGAGCAATGGGCCAAAATTCACCCAACTTTATTGTGGGAAGCTTGTGGAAGGCTACCCGAAACGTTTGACCCAAGTTAAACAATTTAAAGGCAATGCTACCAAATACTAATTGAGTGTATGTAAACTTCTGACCCACTGGGAAATGACATTTCACATTCTTAAAATAAAGTGGTGATACTCACTGACCTAAGACAGGGAATCTTTACTAGGATTAAATGTCAGGAATTGTGAAAAACTGAGATTAAATGTATTTGGCTAAGGTGTATGTAAACTTCCGACTTCAACTGTATATGTACTGTTAAGTTACCCTAAGCTAACATTCTGTGATGACTCGGTGTTAGAAATACTCAATCTGCAGTGGTATTGAACTACATGACTAAAACAGTGCAATACAAGTTAATGAGGAGAAATGTGGCTTCTAGTAGATTTTATGTAAGAATACAAGCAAGAGATATGGATACCATTCTATAGAATGTTTAGGGAGTGTCACATTTGTTTGGTCATAATTGGACATTCTACATTTTATCTGAGGGGAACAGTTTTCTTTCCAGATGATAATATTTTCATTAAACAAATGACATCCAAGTATAAAGCCTTCAATCTCAAAGCAGGACTGAACAGTGAGACGGCAGTCACAGACACCTTTAAAGTGAACAAATCAACACTAACTTCAATCAGAAGGAAACTTTATTAACCATATCATGGATGGATAATGTATCTTTTTTGTAGTAATGTAAAATGGCGAAAACCAACCGTCTGGTACAACAGTAAAAGCAAATCCTAACTCTATCTCTACAAATTACATTTTTAAACCTTGGTTGCATAGTTAAATGATCAAATAGAAAGATGTCATATTAGCCAAATGTATACACAACATCCAATAGTAACACTTACCATAAATTAGATCTCCCTCCTTGGTTCTGCTCTAATAGTGTCTAAATGCCCAGCTAACATCTACAAATGGAGCAACATCCTCAAGGACATTCCAAGTCAATGACAGTTGGATCATTAACACTGGGTGGTTAGTTAGATCTGTTTAACAGATGGTAATGCCCCATATCCTGCCCAGAAAAGAGTCTCGTCAATATCTTAAGACATTTTAACATGATTGTGTTTGTGGCGGGATTGAGTGCCTGAGCCACTGACAAATAAGTGTAAACAGAAGAACATATCCTGGTACTTTCCCCCAAATGGTCAGTGCAAGCTTTAGGATCTGGTCAACCATTGTGAGATATGGGATCTCTACTATACATAAACAAGCTATCAAGCTCACATGTAGAATATTCTTGGAAATGCAACAGGTTTCCTGATTCATACATGAAAACCATTTTTACCACAGTAAAGGTGTAGAGCGTTGTACCTACCTATGCAGAACCAGTTGGCCGTTAACATTCTAATGCGAATTGATGTTTAAATGGGGAAAGAGATGGTACATCGTGTTTGATGAACTAGGCTACTGAAAGAGTGCAGATAGCTTTTGTGACTAACACTACTTTGTCTAGAGATTATTGCAGCACAGAAATTGAGAATCCGTAAGTAAGCAGTTTCACTGGGGTGGGCCATCAGTCGAAAAACTTCCCATACGCAAATTCCTTGAGCTGCTAAGCAAAATGTGATCCAGTTGCAACCTGTGTGCGCGTGTGAAACAAACATCGATTTGGGTTAATCCTCATTCTGGTCGAGCTCCTTACTGTACAAACTGAAGTCTATCTCTGAGAACCATGGCTGAACTTCAATGGCGATCACATCTCGCTTCAAGTAGAGGAAATGGATGCTTAGCGAATATGGCGTAGGTTGAGTTGTTGTAGGTTGCACCATAGCCATGCAGTCACTGACTGAAATTGTCATTTGAAACCACATAACATGATCTCAATTGGGGGTCCGGCTGGTTGATTTGATTCTACATTTACATTTTAGTCAGCAGATGCTCTTATCCAGAGCGACTTACAGTAGGGAGTGCGTACATCCTACATTTTTCGTACTGGTCCCCCATAGGAATTGAACCCACAACCCTGGTGTTGCAAGTGCCATGCTCTACCAACTGAGCTACACATTCTCTGCCAGTTTGTGGTGTCCCGATCCAGAGCGACGAATCGCTACAGTCAGCACAGCAGGAATATACACACGCATCCATAATGTGAATAAAACATTGCAAACAAATCGGCCTCTCCAAATTACCGCTCTCTCCAACGCACATAATAGGTCCGATAAATCCAGGTCTGTTTCCATCCCCTTCACAGCAATGGTCACAATAAGCGCAGCGCAAGCGTTTATTGTCTATTTAATAAGTGTTAGGCGAACACAGGCAGCTACAGAGAGAAGCCCAATTATTTAGCCTCATCATAGTGAAAGTCTCTGAACATTTAAACGGCTTTTGATTTAACTTCTCCAAGGTGTCTTTCAACTCCAATTTGCTATTACTCCTGTACAGTTTAGATAGTGGTTGGTCTTATGCCCTGGTCCTGGATCAGCTTCTCTACCCTAATGTTAACTTGAATCAATATTAATCTAAAAGCAATGTGCTGATCTTAGGTCAGCTTTCTTCATTAACTTCCACAGTTTGGTGTCTGTGGCACAAACACCCATTTACAGGAGTCTATGAGTGACTCAGTACCTATCACAGTCACAGGCAAGACCATGCCCATCAAGATGGCATTATCAGCCGAAAAGACTGAGGTGGATAGTTATGCTTTTGAGAAAAAAGTGGGCAAGATAGAGGAAGGGTGAATGATGGTGAAATCCAAACCATGGAGATAAGGAGATAAATTCAGCCTGTCTTTGTCCAGAAGACCACTGCCTGCAGCACAGGTCCCCAGAAGGCAGTTTGTCTCTAAAGGTGGTTGTCTGTCTCTTGTCCCTGGGACTTGGGCGAGAGCTTGGGCTGATTGTGGAGGTATAACAGTGGCAGACTGTAGCTGTCCCCTCCTCTCCTTGTCCTGTCAGTTCTGCTCGTGATGATGTCACCATGAAGGAGAAGAAACGGAGGGGACACCAATGGTCTCCGTCAATGACGCCGCAGTGACTGGCAGCCTTTATCTCTTCTCTGGTGTCTGGAACACCTGTTCGTAGGGCGGGGGTGGGTGGTTGCAGTACGAGGGCGGTGGAGGGTAGGCGCTCATGTGGGCAGGGCCGGGCTGGATGGGGTAGGTGGGGGTGAGGGGTGATGTCATGACGCCAGGGTCGCCGTAGCCCACCATGCCAGGTTGCTGGGATACTGCAATGGGAAGACACAGAGAGACCACTGTTAATCATCTTTTTACAAATGTATCATACAAATATACATTCTGTGAACATTTGCATTTCCTGTTACCTTAAAAAACGCACCAGGCACTACTATAATCATTGCCATTATAATCTAACTTTGTTTTACAAAAAGCAGTATTTTGATTGTTTTCTAAATGGAGTTGAAGCATAATACACTTGGCAGCCCAGTCATCTGTACCACTACTTGAAAGTCTATTTCTAAACAATTTGGAAACCCATTCTGAATGAACACTTGAAATTTGTTTTCCATGTTCCCTGATATAAACATGAAAGGAATAAGCCACGTTAATGGGTTTATTGATGCTTTGTGACGCACAACAACCCAGTGAGAGCAAAACAAAGAAATGACAGTGTTCTCCTACTCATGTTCATTTCTCCAGTATATGGAACTCCATAGCCATCGAATTTAAGAATGAAATTAAACATCCATGTATTATTGGAGCACTCAATACAATTTTCTGCATGACCGAATGATATAATGAACGATCCCATGTATTTTTGCCCATTCCGATAGACGTTCGTTGGGAAAGCTTGCGGTATGATTAGGTGCCCTACTTTTCAGTCCGAATGGCAGTTTGAAGTCTGTCGGAAAAGTTTGGGAGTCAAAAGGCCAGTGATTGAAAGTGACTGTGGAGCTCACTGATTCGCTTCACATTTCCACTAACGTCTCAAGTCAACAAAGCCCTGAATTCTAGAAATATTCACTTTCATTAACTTCACCCACTCCACTCATCCTCCCTCCTCAAATATTCTGCGTAAAGCAGAGAGAAGGGTTGAAGCATAACATGTTTCACAGTAATGAGAGAGTGTGCTGTTCTCCTACTCTCAGTGACTCTTGAGGGGACACCAATAATAACGAGCAACACATCGTGCTGCTACACCGGAGCCAAGGGACTAGGTGGAGGAAGGGTTCTGTTCCTCTCTGGATAGATCCAGGAGAACCCTAGAGGCCTTTCTAACCTGGGTCAATCAAGATTTACAGCTACAAGGTCCATGCACCCCTTTATCGTACATGATATGAAGCAGCCTCAATAAACCCACTTTCAATGACAGAGCACCTATGAGAGCACCATCTAGTTCTTTAATTCTATACCAGATGGTTAACTAGCGAAGGAAAGATGGTGGTAAAAAATAGACAAGTTACAGTACAAGCAGGTTGGTTGGACCCCCTCCGGGTAAAGCGTGGCTAGCTCATTTTGAATGTACAAATTAAATGTCACCAGATATCTTTCCTACTGGTCATTCTGCAACATCTGGAAGTTGAGAAGTTATACTGCTGGCGTCATATTTGTTTACAGTCGACTTTGCTTTTTTTTCTGCTTATTCAGTGCAAAGGAAACTGGACTGGACTGGAGTTTTGCCACCAGTAGGATTTAGTCTGGGGAAAAGGCCAAATAATAGTGATGATGACTTGTTCAAGTTGACCAGAGTCAGCGATATTTCTACACTATTTCTGAGATGATTTCTGTGGTCCTCTGTAGCTCAACTGGTAGAGCACGGCGCTTGTAACGCCAAGGTAGTGGGTTCGATCCCCGGGACCACCCATACACAAAAAAAATGTATGCACGCATGACTGTAAGTCGCTTTGGATAAAAGCGTCTGCTAAATGGCATATTATTATTATGTTGTGTGAGGTGATTTTCTACCTTGTTGGCAACTAATTAAACTAATTTGTGGGATAAGGGTGGCAACTGTGACCCAGTTGTCTTGAGACTGGGTGCTATCGGTCTGATGAAAGCCTTATGAAGCGGAAGGTTTGGAACTCACTTCTAAACACTCCCATCACATTGCGAAAACAACACACCAAACATTTCTCTGATATGAATGAACAAATCCACCACCAACCAGTCTCTATTTAAACTGCGGGCATTGCATCACTGGTTGTCATCATTAAAGAGGAAGGTAATGGTGAATAACAAAATATATACATGATTATAAGACGGTCTGACACTAGGACAGCAGTTTCTCTTTCAGCCTCCTTCTAAACAGCTCAAAGTCCCCACTGTTAAGTGTTCTGACACAGGAAGCAATACATCAACTATTTATGACAAACACACTGTTCCCACAACTAAGAGACAACACTGGGATCAAGTATGTGTGTTTTTGCTGGACCCCGCAAGGAAAAAGGCTATTTTAGGCTTAGGGGTTAGGGTTACAATTAAGGTTAAGGTTAGAATTAGGATTAAGATTAGGTTAAGGGTTAGGGAAAATAGGATTTTGAATGGGAATCAATTCTTTGGTCTTCACAAGGTTAGTTAAACAAACGTGTCTGTATGTGCTTGCGTGCGTGCGTCTGTGTGTGTCTCGGCCATGTACACAGGCTTGCAGTGCATGGCCTCCAGATTGCGGGCCTGCCAAAGACTAGGGCAAACCAGTTGGCTAGATACTACTCTGTTTCAGCTGTCGTGGGCAGCCTAGCTGTTTGGAGAAGGAGGTGCTTTCTGTATCTTTGAGTGTCCATGCACACACACCAATTTGTAAAGTTGCCATGGAAATTGAAAATAAGTACTAGGAGAAGTCTGTCTCCAACCCATGCTGCCAAGTTCGCAATCAGCAGCCTTGGAAACCAAAACCATACACACTAATTAAGCCTAAATACATTACTTGGATTTAGAGCGGCTGTGTGTGCGTGTGTGTGAGTGTGTGTGTGTGTGTGTGTGTGTTGGTTATCCAGTGTTGGTTATCCAGAAGCAGAAGGTTTGGAACTCACTTCTAAACACTCCCATCACACTGAGGAAGCAACAACACACCAAACACCTTTCTGATATGAAAGAACACATCTACCATCACCCTGGCTCTATGAGGGCATTGCATCATTGGCCATCATCATTAAAGAGGAGGGTAATGGAGAATAACAACAAATATACAGTGCCTTCAGAAATTATTCACACCCCTCAACTTGTTCCACATTTTGTTATCAAAAAATGTCAGAGAATAACATTTTTTTTATCAATGGAATTGTCTGCATCACTTCCAATCCCCCATGTTTTTTATATATATACTCCCCTTTATTACTTTTCAACCCCGCCATCCTTTCCCTACTTGGGGTAAATTAGTGAACAACAATGCCCAGGTCTCTACTTCCAGCCTATACTTACTATCTACACCTTATGGACACAGTCAATTTTACAATAATTCTATTTTATTTGTTTTTGCTCCTGAACTTCTTCTACTCTCAACCTCTCCGATCATTTTCATGATGTCCATCCGGTTTGCTTCTATATGCCATATCTTTCTAACTGTGCTCTTTCCCAAAAGCTCCCAACATACAACCTATATACTTATTATGGACACAGTATGCTTACATTATTAGTTATCTTGTTATTATTTGTTGTTATTTGTTATTAGTCCCGTCATTCAACTCCATTCAATACCTCCCATCTATCTCTTAACACCATCCATATAGGATTTCTATTTGCCATATATATTTCAACCGTACTGTGATGTTTTACAAACGTTCTGAACCTTTCTTCTTCATTGCTTCTACAGATTGTGAATTAAAAATAAACATTTTTGCTAAAAGTATTATTATATTATTGATCGATTGACTATGACTTTTCAGATCACCCAGTAATGCTATCTGCAAGGTTAGCTCCAGGTAAATATTGCAATCCTTTAGCCATTCCTGGACCTGTGTCCAAAAACAAGCTACAAATGGACAGAACCAAAACAAATGATGTAATGATTCTGTCTCTTCACAGCAAAATCTGTAGAGCTGGGAAGATTGTATCCCCCATATAAATAACATTCTATTGGTAGCAAGAATTGTATATAATAATTTAAATTGAAAGATTCTAATTTTTGAATCCGGTGTCGTTTTGCGTGTCAGTTCATAAACACTATGCCATGGGATCGGTACGTCAAAAATCTCTTCCCAACTATTTTGCAATCTATATGGGACGGCTGTCAATCCTTTGGTCCTTAAGTGAAACTGATATACTTTTTATTTATCACAGTTTTCCTTAACCAATTATGTTCTTTAATGCAAGGCCGACAGACAAGTTCCTTACTTTCTCTCCCTTCCACTTTCCTCTTCCACTTTTGCGGTAAGGCTGCAATTATTTGGTTGTAATTTTGGGTAGAGCAGACATTTCCATATGTTTTTGTTAGCTGCACATAACTCCACCAGTCCTACCTATGATATCATTTACGAAGATTATACCTTTTTTAAACATTCTGTAAAAAAATTAAGGTTTTTTGTCAATTAGTATATTTGAATTTAACCACAATATTTGTTGCATTATTTGTTCTGTTGTTTCTGGAGGATTACATTGAAATTGCAACCAACTTTCTATGGCTGGTTTTAAAAATAGTGATATTTGGGAGATATCCTTTTCAAATAACTGAAAATGAGTTGTTGTAATCTGAATAAAGGGAAAAAGGCCATTCTTGAACATTGGGTGAGACAATCTTACTAATTTGCTTGAGAACCAGTTCGGATTTAAGTATAACTTTTGTATGACTGAAGCTTTTAGTGATAGGTCTAATGCTTTAATATTTAATAATTTCTGTTCTTCGAATTCATATTAATTATATAAATAGGCCCTTTCAATTTTGTCTGGCTTGCCGTTCCAAATAATATTGAATCTTTTCTTCTCATATAATTTAAAAAACTGTTCGCTAGGCGTAGGCAAGACCATAAGCAAATAGGTAAATTACTATTGGGATAATACTAAAGAGTTAATCAGGGTGATTTTTCCACAAATTGACAGGTATTTACCTTTCCATGGTAGTAAGATCTTATCTATTTTTGCTAACTTTCTATTAAAATGTATTAAAGTGAGATCATTTATTTCCTTTGGGATATGTATTCCGAGTATATCCACATCACCATCAGACCATTTTATTGGTAAACTACATGGTAATAAAAAAATGAGTGATCCAATATGTAATATAGTACATTTGTCATAATTTGTTTGTAATCCAGAGAGGTTAGAACATGTATCTAGATCCTCTATGAGGCTGTGGAGGGATTCTAGTTGTGGATTTAAAAGAAAACATGAATCATCAGCGTACAATGACACCTTTGTTTTTAAGCCCTGGATTTCTAATCCTCTGATATTATTGTTGGATCTGATTTTAATAGCTAACATCTCAATGGCCACAAGAAATAGATATGCCGATAGTGGACAACCTTGTTTCACTCCTCTTGACAATTTAAAACTTTCTGAGAAATAGCCATTATTTACTATTTTACACCTAGGGTTACTATACATGATTTTGACCCATTTTATAAGAGATTCTCCAAAATTGAAATGCTCCAGGCATTTATATATAAACCCCAGTCGTACTTTATCAAATGCCTTTTCGAAGTCTGCTATGAATAGCAGGCCTGGTTTCCCATATTTTCCATAGTGTTCTATTGTTTCCAATACTTGCCTTATATTATCTCCAATGTATCTTCCATGTAAAAAACCTGTCTGATTAGAATGAATAATATCCAACAATACCTTTTTAATTCTATGCGCTATACATTTTGCTAGAATATTTGCATCACAACACTGACGTGTAAGGGGCCTCCAATTTTTTTAATGGACTGGATCTTTATATTTTCCACTTGTATCCTGTTTCAGTAATAATGAGATCAGACCTTCTTCTTGAGTGTCAGATAATCTACCATTTACATAGGAGTGGTTAAAACATGCTAATAACGGTCCTCTTAGTATATCAAAAAAGGTTTGGTATACCTCGACTGGTATGCCATCCAACCCTGGACTTTTCCCGGACTTAAAGTCTTTAATTGCATCCAGAAGTTTCTCCTCTGTAATTTCACCTTCACATGAGTCTTTCTGTATGGCTGTTAATTTGACATTATCAATAGAAAAAAAATCTCTACAATTAGCTTCAGTTAGAGGAGATAAGGCGACTGAAAAGAAAACATATGCTTAAAGTACTTTGTTTCCTCCTTCAAAATATCATTTGGTGAAACATGGGTCAATTGTAACCAGTTTCATTAAGTTCTTTTTGGTAGCATTCCTATGTTGAAGATTAAAAAAGAATTTTGTGCATTTTTCCCCATATTCCATCCAGTTTGCTTTATTTTTTATAATATATTACACTTGATCTTTCTTGAATAAGTTTCTCAATTTCTTTTTGTTTTTCCTCAAATGTATTCTGAGCCTCTATGTTACAGTTTTTATTGCCATCTATCTGTTCTGTTAGACTTTCTATTTCCTTTGTTAGTATAAACTCTTTTGACCTAAATTGCTTTTGTTTTCGAGATGAGTACTGAATTGCATGGCCTCTAAAGGCACATTTAAAGGTGTCCCATACAATAAGGGGATTTGCTGTACCTATGTTATGTCGGAAAAAGTCAGTTATAAATTCCTTTGTTCTAATTATAAATAAATTATCATCCAATAGGCTTTGATTAAATTTCCAATATCCTCGCCCACGTGGAAATTCAGTAAGAGTAATGTGTATGCCAATTATATGATGGTCCAACTGCATTCTGTCCCCTATCAACACTTTTTTAACTTTGGTGCCAACGAGAATGAGATAAGAAAGAAGTCAAGACGACTAGCTTGATTGAGTCTCCGCCATGTATATCTCACTAGATCAGCATATTTAAGCCTCCATATACAGTGGGGGAAAAAAGTATTTAGTCAGCCACCAATTGTGCAGGTTCTCCCACTTAAAAAGATGAGAGAGGCCTGTAATTTTCATCATAGGTACACGTCAACTATGACAGACAAATTTAGAGAAATAAAATCCAGAAAATCACATTGTAGGATTTTTTATGAATTTATTTGCAAATTATGGTGGAAAATAAGTATTTGGTCACCTACAAACAAGCAAGATTTCTGGCTCTCACAGACCTGTAACTTCTTCTTTAAGAGGCTCCTCTGTCCTCCACTCGTTACCTATATTAATGGCACCTGTTTGAACTTGACCAGGTTTGCACACACTGCAACCTCCTTCCCTCAGTAAGAGCATTGAAGATGGGTCGTGGCTGGGTCTTCCAGCATGACAACGACCCGAAACACACAGCCAGGGCAACTAAGGAGTGGCTCCGTAAGAAGCATCTCAAGGTCCTGGAGTGGCCTAACCAGTCTCCAGACCTGAACCCAGTATGCAGGAAGTCCTTCATAATATTCTCTGTTATTTCTCCCTCCTTTTCCTGAATACCCGTAAGTACTAGATTTTCTCTCATCTATCTAGTTTGGATGTCTAGTAAGGCTTCTCTCAGAAGGTTGTTCTCCTTTTTAAGTTCCCTAACGTCCGTTTCCATTTTAGAGACTGTCACTTTTAATTTTTTGGTTTCTTTCTCCATTACAAAAGCTTTTTCGTCACTCATTTGAAGACTCGCTTTCAACTCTTTTACGTCCTTACTGACCAATTCTAGTATGCCCAATTTGTCATTTATCGACTTCAACAGGTCGCTTTCCACACTTACCAGACCCAATGGTGAAAAGCATATATCATCTGTATCAGTCGATGAGTCGCGTTTCCTCTTGAGGATCGGCTCTCCTCGCTTATCTTCCACCATGTTTGGGTGTTGGGTGTTGTTGTAATATTTGTCGATATATTTCTCTAGCCTTATGATCTGTTTTGTGTTATTATCCAGATTGAATTATATTAACTGCGAATATATGAAATGCTAATATTTAGTCTAACTTACTGATTTTGAATATTATGTTTTTATCTTGAGGTGGTTTGTACCGCTTTCTATTCAATACGCCATCTTGTCTACCCCTGTCTTAGAATTAAATTCTTAGTACAGACGCCTACATTCAACAGAAACAAACCAACACCCAGACATTTAGCCTACAGTACATGTACAGTGCCTTCAGAAATTATTCACACCCCTTGACTTTTTCCAAGTTTTGTTGTGTTACAGCCTGAATTTCAATTGTATTAAATTGAGATTTTGTGTGACTGGCCTACACACAATACCCCATTATGTCATTATATTTTGAGATTCTTTTAACAAATTCATAAAAAATTAAAAGCTGAAATGTCTTGAGTCAATAAGTATTCAACCCCTTTGTTATGGCAAGCCTAAATAAGTTCAGGAGTAAAACATTTGCTTAACAAGTCACATAATAAGTTGCATGGACTCATTCTGTGTGCAATAATAGTATTTAACATGATTTTTGAATGACTACCTCATCTCTGTACCCTACACATATCATTATATGTAGGGTTCCTCAGTCGAGCAGTACATTTGAAACGGATTTGTCGTGACTTGAATTTAACATTAATCTGAAGACTGTTATTTATCTAATTAACTAACTATGTTTAATTGTTAACCAATTAAATTAATCATGTAACAATTAACTAATTAGTATCTGGGGCACCACGAGAGTGCTTCTTTAAAGAGTTACCATCTCTTGAATTAAACTCTAAAAGGTCTTTACCTATCACATCTATAAACAGTCAACTTATTCATCATAACCTCATATCATCATTCTGAACAGTCGTAACCTCCTTGCATCTGCAAAAAAATTGTTAAATTATTTATTTACTAGCTAATTAAATGGGAACACAGGAGAAACACACACACTCTGCAAGGTTATTGACTGGAGACTTAATACACTGAAAACAGGTCCCTAGCGGAATGACAACAACATGGGTGCTAGTTAAAGAAGAGAGGGAGAGAGAGATGGACAGAGACACTTAACATTGCCACATTCAGAAACTACTCTCACCTACAGTAACCATATACTTTGCACATGAACTCATTAATGTATTTACATGAAATGCCTGGGTTCGCCGGGGATCTCTCGGTGAATGGGGCAGCCTTGGAAAAGGGGTTGGGCCCTTTCGTGCACGCTTGTAAGGCTCTGATTGTCCAAAATGGTTCCAACAATTCTTCTCCTGTTGTCCTTCTTCGTAGTTGTCCGGTGTCCGGTGACTTGTCGTGTAGTCCTGAACAGAACTACAGAGTTGATTTTCCTTCCATTCGCTCTTGAAGATGCTTCTTTGAAGATAGCTAGCCAGCCGTATCGATGGTTCCCCTGTGGGGAGATGAGAGTAGCGTAATACGATAGTTTGAGCAGAGTATCAGGATGGTCCTACTTAAATTCGCTTTAGAAGATACTTTACTTAGGACAGCTAATCAGCCGTACCAGTGATTGTCCGGGAGGTGAGTTTTTCATCTTCACTTCATGTTGAGATTCAAAGTTCACACCATTTTAAATGCGAAGCTGCTGCTTCACGCTTTTCTGGTCTGATGTGTTAATTGGTAACCCATCATTTATACATTCTGCTTGAAAGGGGCGGTTCCGGCAGGCTGGCACGCTTTCTGACCTCACTTCGGGGCGGTGATTACTCACTGTGCAAAGTTATGTAAAACAATTATCTCTTATAACTTCTCAAATCACATCCCTCTCTTAACAAAAACACTTCCATCATTTTTCATATTACATGCACAACGCATAGTATGGAGACTTCATACAGTGGGGAAAAAATTTATTTAGTCAGCCACCAATTGTGCAAGTTCTCCCACTTAAAAAGATGAGAGAGGCCTGTAATTTTCATCATAGGTACACGTCAACTATGACAGACAAATTGAGATTTTTTTTTTCTAGAAAATCACATTGTAGGATTTTTTATGAATTTATTTGCAAATTATGGTGGAACATAAGTATTTGGTCACCTACAAACAAGCAAGATTTCTGGCTCTCACAGACCTGTAACTTCTTCTTTAAGAGGCTCCTCTGTCCTCCACTCGTTACCTGTATTAATGGCACCTGTTTGACCTTGTTATCAGTATAAAAGACACCTGTCCACAACCTCAAACAGTCACACTCCAAACTCCACTATGGCCAAGACCAAAGTGCTGTCAAAGGACACCAGAAACAAAATTGTAGACCTGCACCAGGCTGGGAAGACTGAATCTGCAATAGGTAAGCAGCTTGGTTTGAAGAAATCAACTGTGGGAGCAATTATTAGGAAATGGAAGACATACAAGACCACTGATAATCTCCCTCGATCTGGGGCTCCACGCAAGATCTCACCCCGTGGGGTCAAAATGATCACAAGAACGGTGAGCAAAAATCCCAGAACCACACGGGGGGACCTAGTGAATGACCTGCAGAGAGCTGGGACCAAAGTAACAAAGCCTACCATCAGTAACACACTACGCCGCCAGGGACTCAAATCCTGCAGTGCCAGACGTGTCCCCCTGCTTAAGCCAGTACATGTCCAGGCCCGTCTGAAGTTTGCTAGAGTGCATTTGGATGATCCAGAAGAGGATTGGGAGAATGTCATATGGTCAGATGAAACCAAAATATAACTTTTTGGTAAAAACTCAACTCGTCGTGTTTGGAGGACAAAGAATGCTGAGTTGCATCCAAAGAACACCATACCTACTGTGAAGCATGGGGGTGGAAACATCATGCTTTGGGGCTGTTTTTCTGCAAAGGGACCAGGACGACTGATCCGTGTAAAGGAAAGAATGAATGGGGCCATGTATCGTGAGATTTTGAGTGAAAACCTCCTTCCATCAGCAAGGGCATTGAAGATGAAACGTGGCTGGGTCTTTCAATATGACAATGATCCCAAACACACCGCCCGGGCAACGAAGGAGTGGCTTCGAAAGAAGCATTTCAAGGTCCTGGAGTGGCCTAGCCAGTCTCCAGATCTCAACCCCATAGAAAATCTTTGGAGGGAGCTGAAAGTCCATATTGCCCAGCGACAGCCCCAAAACATCACTGCTCTAGAGGAGATCTGCATGGAGGAATGGGCCAAAATACCAGCAACAGTGTGAAAACCTTGTGAAGACTTACAGAAAACGTTTGACCTGTGTCATTGCCAACAAAGGGTATATAACAAAGTATTGAGAAACTTTTGTTATTGACCAAATACTTATTTTCCACCATAATTTGCAAATAAATTTATAAAAAAATTCTCATTTTGTCTGTCATAGTTGACGTGTACCTATGATGAAAAGTACAGGCCTCTCTCATCTTTTTAAGTGGGAGAACTTGCACAATTGGTGGCTGACTAAATACTTTTTTCCCCCACTGTATATGTAGTGGGTATGCTTTCCAAGTGACAATATTTCCTTTATAACATTTTTAATGACATCACAAAATAACAAACAAAATGACCTTAGTGTCGACGACATTGAATGTTACTGAGTGGCCTAGTTACAGTTTTGACATAAATCGGCTTGAAAATCTATGGCAAGACTTGAAAATGGCCGTCTAGCAATGATCAACAAACAACTTGACAGAGCTTAAAGAATTTAAAAAATACTAATGTGCAAATATTGTACAATCCAGGTGTGCAAAACTCTTAGAGACTTACCAAGAAAGACTCACAGCTGTAATCACTGCCAAAGGTGTTTCTAACATGTATTGACTCAGAGGTGTGAATAGTTACGAATATTAGATATTTCTGTATTTCATTTTAAATAAATTAGCAAACATTTCTAAAAACATGTTTTCACTGTCATTATGGGGTATTTTGTGTACATGGGGGAGAGAAAAATCTATTTAATCAATTTTGAATTCAGGCTGTAACACAAAATGTGGACTAAGTTAAGGGGTACCAATACTTTCTGAAGGCATTGTATAGTATATCAAAAAAGGTTTGGTATACCTCGACTGGTATGCCATCCAACCCTGGACTTTTCCCGGACTTAAAGTCTTTAATTGCATCCAGAAGTTTCTCCTCTGTAATTTCACCTTCACATGAGTCTTTCTGTATGGCTGTTAATTTGACATTATCAATAGAAAAAAAATCTCTACAATTAGCTTCAGTTAGAGGAGATAAGGCGACTGAAAAGAAAACATATGCTTAAAGTACTTTGTTTCCTCCTTCAAAATATCATTTGGTGAAACATGGGTCAATTGTAACCAGTTTCATTAAGTTCTTTTTGGTAGCATTCCTATGTTGAAGATTAAAAAAGAATTTTGTGCATTTTTCCCCATATTCCATCCAGTTTGCTTTATTTTTTATAATATATTACACTTGATCTTTCTTGAATAAGTTTCTCAATTTCTTTTTGTTTTTCCTCAAATGTATTCTGAGCCTCTATGTTACAGTTTTTATTGCCATCTATCTGTTCTGTTAGACTTTCTATTTCCTTTGTTAGTATAAACTCTTTTGACCTAAATTGCTTTTGTTTTCGAGATGAGTACTGAATTGCATGGCCTCTAAAGGCACATTTAAAGGTGTCCCATACAATAAGGGGATTTGCTGTACCTATGTTATGTCGGAAAAAGTCAGTTATAAATTCCTTTGTTCTAATTATAAATAAATTATCATCCAATAGGCTTTGATTAAATTTCCAATATCCTCGCCCACGTGGAAATTCAGTAAGAGTAATGTGTATGCCAATTATATGATGGTCCAACTGCATTCTGTCCCCTATCAACACTTTTTTAACTTTGGTGCCAACGAGAATGAGATAAGAAAGAAGTCAAGACGACTAGCTTGATTGAGTCTCCGCCATGTATATCTCACTAGATCAGCATATTTAAGCCTCCATATACAGTGGGGGAAAAAAGTATTTAGTCAGCCACCAATTGTGCAAGTTCTCCCACTTAAAAAGATGAGAGAGGCCTGTAATTTTCATCATAGGTACACGTCAACTATGACAGACAAATTTAGAGAAATAAAATCCAGAAAATCACATTGTAGGATTTTTTATGAATTTATTTGCAAATTATGGTGGAAAATAAGTATTTGGTCACCTACAAACAAGCAAGATTTCTGGCTCTCACAGACCTGTAACTTCTTCTTTAAGAGGCTCCTCTGTCCTCCACTCGTTACCTATATTAATGGCACCTGTTTGAACTTGACCAGGTTTGCACACACTGCAACCTCCTTCCCTCAGTAAGAGCATTGAAGATGGGTCGTGGCTGGGTCTTCCAGCATGACAACGACCCGAAACACACAGCCAGGGCAACTAAGGAGTGGCTCCGTAAGAAGCATCTCAAGGTCCTGGAGTAGCCTAACCAGTCTCCAGACCTGAACCCAGTATGCAGGAAGTCCTTCATAATATTCTCTGTTATTTCTCCCTCCTTTTCCTGAATACCCGTAAGTACTAGATTTTCTCTCATCTATCTAGTTTGGATGTCTAGTAAGGCTTCTCTCAGAAGGTTGTTCTCCTTTTTAAGTTCCCTAACGTCCGTTTCCATTTTAGAGACTGTCACTTTTAATTTTTTGGTTTCTTTCTCCATTACAAAAGCTTTTTCGTCACTCATTTGAAGACTCGCTTTCAACTCTTTTACGTCCTTACTGACCAATTCTAGTATGCCCAATTTGTCATTTATCGACTTCAACAGGTCGCTTTCCACACTTACCAGACCCAATGGTGAAAAGCATATATCATCTGTATCAGTCGATGAGTCGCGTTTCCTCTTGAGGATCGGCTCTCCTCGCTTATCTTCCACCATGTTTGGGTGTTGCGTGTTGTTGTAATATTTGTCGATATATTTCTCTAGCCTTATGATCTGTTTTGTGTTATTATCCAGATTGAATTATATTAACTGCGAATATATGAAATGCTAATATTTAGTCTAACTTACTGATTTTGAATATTATGTTTTTATCTTGAGGTGGTTTGTACCGCTTTCTATTCAATACGCCATCTTGTCTACCCCTGTCTTAGAATTAAATTCTTAGTACAGACGCCTACATTCAACAGAAACAAACCAACACCCAGACATTTAGCCTACAGTACATGTACAGTGCCTTCAGAAATTATTCACACCCCTTGACTTTTTCCAAGTTTTGTTGTGTTACAGCCTGAATTTCAATTGTATTAAATTGAGATTTTGTGTGACTGGCCTACACACAATACCCCATTATGTCATTATATTTTGAGATTCTTTTAACAAATTCATAAAAAATTAAAAGCTGAAATGTCTTGAGTCAATAAGTATTCAACCCCTTTGTTATGGCAAGCCTAAATAAGTTCAGGAGTAAAACATTTGCTTAACAAGTCACATAATAAGTTGCATGGACTCATTCTGTGTGCAATAATAGTATTTAACATGATTTTTGAATGACTACCTCATCTCTGTACCCTACACATATCATTATATGTAGGGTTCCTCAGTCGAGCAGTACATTTGAAACGGATTTGTCGTGACTTGAATTTAACATTAATCTGAAGACTGTTATTTATCTAATTAACTAACTATGTTTAATTGTTAACCAATTAAATTAATCATGTAACAATTAACTAATTAGTATCTGGGGCACCACGAGAGTGCTTCTTTAAAGAGTTACCATCTCTTGAATTAAACTCTAAAAGGTCTTTACCTATCACATCTATAAACAGTCAACTTATTCATCATAACCTCATATCATCATTCTGAACAGTCGTAACCTCCTTGCATCTGCAAAAAAATTGTTAAATTATTTATTTACTAGCTAATTAAATGGGAACACAGGAGAAACACACACACTCTGCAAGGTTATTGACTGGAGACTTAATACACTGAAAACAGGTCCCTAGCGGAATGACAACAACATGGGTGCTAGTTAAAGAAGAGAGGGAGAGAGAGATGGACAGAGACACTTAACATTGCCACATTCAGAAACTACTCTCACCTACAGTAACCATATACTTTGCACATGAACTCATGAATGTATTTACATGAAATGCCTGGGTTCGCCGGGGATCTCTCGGTGAATGGGGCAGCCTTGGAAAAGGGGTTGGGCCCTTTCGTGCACGCTTGTAAGGCTCTGATTGTCCAAAATGGTTCCAACAATTCTTCTCCTGTTGTCCTTCTTCGTAGTTGTCCGGTGTCCGGTGACTTGTCGTGTAGTCCTGAACAGAACTACAGAGTTGATTTTCCTTCCATTCGCTCTTGAAGATGCTTCTTTGAAGATAGCTAGCCAGCCGTATCGATGGTTCCCCTGTGGGGAGATGAGAGTAGCGTAATACGATAGTTTGAGCAGAGTATCAGGATGGTCCTACTTAAATTCGCTTTAGAAGATACTTTACTTAGGACAGCTAATCAGCCGTACCAGTGATTGTCCGGGAGGTGAGTTTTTCATCTTCACTTCATGTTGAGATTCAAAGTTCACACCATTTTAAATGCGAAGCTGCTGCTTCACGCTTTTCTGGTCTGATGTGTTAATTGGTAACCCATCATTTATACATTCTGCTTGAAAGGGGCGGTTCCGGCAGGCTGGCACGCTTTCTGACCTCACTTCGGGGCGGTGATTACTCACTGTGCAAAGTTATGTAAAACAATTATCTCTTATAACTTCTCAAATCACATCCCTCTCTTAACAAAAACACTTCCATCATTTTTCATATTACATGCACAACGCATAGTATGGAGACTTCATACAGTGGGGAAAATTTTTATTTAGTCAGCCACCAATTGTGCAAGTTCTCCCACTTAAAAAGATGAGAGAGGCCTGTAATTTTCATCATAGGTACACGTCAACTATGACAGACAAATTGAGATTTTTTTTTTCTAGAAAATCACATTGTAGGATTTTTTATGAATTTATTTGCAAATTATGGTGGAACATAAGTATTTGGTCACCTACAAACAAGCAAGATTTCTGGCTCTCACAGACCTGTAACTTCTTCTTTAAGAGGCTCCTCTGTCCTCCACTCGTTACCTGTATTAATGGCACCTGTTTGACCTTGTTATCAGTATAAAAGACACCTGTCCACAACCTCAAACAGTCACACTCCAAACTCCACTATGGCCAAGACCAAAGTGCTGTCAAAGGACACCAGAAACAAAATTGTAGACCTGCACCAGGCTGGGAAGACTGAATCTGCAATAGGTAAGCAGCTTGGTTTGAAGAAATCAACTGTGGGAGCAATTATTAGGAAATGGAAGACATACAAGACCACTGATAATCTCCCTCGATCTGGGGCTCCACGCAAGATCTCACCCCGTGGGGTCAAAATGATCACAAGAACGGTGAGCAAAAATCCCAGAACCACACGGGGGGACCTAGTGAATGACCTGCAGAGAGCTGGGACCAAAGTAACAAAGCCTACCATCAGTAACACACTACGCCGCCAGGGACTCAAATCCTGCAGTGCCAGACGTGTCCCCCTGCTTAAGCCAGTACATGTCCAGGCCCGTCTGAAGTTTGCTAGAGTGCATTTGGATGATCCAGAAGAGGATTGGGAGAATGTCATATGGTCAGATGAAACCAAAATATAACTTTTTGGTAAAAACTCAACTCGTCGTGTTTGGAGGACAAAGAATGCTGAGTTGCATCCAAAGAACACCATACCTACTGTGAAGCATGGGGGTGGAAACATCATGCTTTGGGGCTGTTTTTCTGCAAAGGGACCAGGACGACTGATCCGTGTAAAGGAAAGAATGAATGGGGCCATGTATCGTGAGATTTTGAGTGAAAACCTCCTTCCATCAGCAAGGGCATTGAAGATGAAACGTGGCTGGGTCTTTCAACATGACAATGATCCCAAACACACCGCCCGGGCAACGAAGGAGTGGCTTCGAAAGAAGCATTTCAAGGTCCTGGAGTGGCCTAGCCAGTCTCCAGATCTCAACCCCATAGAAAATCTTTGGAGGGAGCTGAAAGTCCATATTGCCCAGCGACAGCCCCAAAACATCACTGCTCTAGAGGAGATCTGCATGGAGGAATGGGCCAAAATACCAGCAACAGTGTGAAAACCTTGTGAAGACTTACAGAAAACGTTTGACCTGTGTCATTGCCAACAAAGGGTATATAACAAAGTATTGAGAAACTTTTGTTATTGACCAAATACTTATTTTCCACCATAATTTGCAAATAAATTTATAAAAAAATTCTCATTTTGTCTGTCATAGTTGACGTGTACCTATGATGAAAAGTACAGGCCTCTCTCATCTTTTTAAGTGGGAGAACTTGCACAATTGGTGGCTGACTAAATACTTTTTTCCCCCACTGTATATGTAGTGGGTATGCTTTCCAAGTGACAATATTTCCTTTATAACATTTTTAATGACATCACAAAATAACAAACAAAATGACCTTAGTGTCGACGACATTGAATGTTACTGAGTGGCCTAGTTACAGTTTTGACATAAATCGGCTTGAAAATCTATGGCAAGACTTGAAAATGGCCGTCTAGCAATGATCAACAAACAACTTGACAGAGCTTAAAGAATTAAAAAAATACTAATGTGCAAATATTGTACAATCCAGGTGTGCAAAACTCTTAGAGACTTACCAAGAAAGACTCACAGCTGTAATCACTGCCAAAGGTGTTTCTAACATGTATTGACTCAGAGGTGTGAATAGTTACGAATATTAGATATTTCTGTATTTCATTTTAAATAAATTAGCAAACATTTCTAAAAACATGTTTTCACTGTCATTATGGGGTATTTTGTGTACATGGGGGAGAGAAAAATCTATTTAATCAATTTTGAATTCAGGCTGTAACACAAAATGTGGACTAAGTTAAGGGGTACCAATACTTTCTGAAGGCATTGTATAGTATTGTAAGACGGTCTGACACTAGGACAGCAATTTCTCTTTCAGCCTCCTTCTAAACAGCTCAAAGCCCCCACTGTTAAGTGTTCTGACACAGGAAGCAACACATCAAATATTTATGACAAACATCCCACACACTGTTCCCACAACTAAGAGACAACACTGGCATCAAGTATGTGTGTTTTTGTTGTTGGTTTTTCTATCCTTGTGGGGACTAGAAGTCCTCACAAGGATAGTAAAACAAGAAAAATTCAGACAAGTGGGGACATTTTCCAGTCCCCACAAGGAAAAAGCCTATTTTAGGCTTAGGGGTTAAGTGTTAGGGTTAGGGTTACAATTAGGGTTAAGGTTAGGTTAAGGGTTAGGGAAAATAGGATTTTGAATGTGAATCAATTGTTTGGTCCCCACAAGGTTAGTAAAACAAACATTTGTGTGTGTGTTTGTGTGGGCGCATGCGCACGTTTGCATGTCTCCAGATTGCGGGCTTGCCAAAGACTAGGGCAAACCAGTTGTCTAGGTACTGCTCCGTTTCAGCTGTCGTGGGCAGCCTAGCTGTTTGGAGAAGGAGGTGCTTTCTGTACCCTTGAGTGTCCATGCATACAGGGACCTTTGAAATGTTTGGATCCTTTTTTAATGTAAATTTGATTGGTGGATTCAAATAAAGTATTTAAAATGTGTGTGTGTATCCTGGTGAGCAACAACATTCTGGGATGCATTATGCATTCTGAACACACACCAATTTGTAAAGTTGCCATGGAAATTGAAATTAAGTCCTAGGAGAAAATAACAGTCTATCTCCAACCCATGCTGCAGAGTTCGCAATCAGCAGCCTTGGAAACCAAAACCATACACATTAATTTAGCCTAAATAAATTACTCGGATTTAGAGCAGCTGTGTGTGTGTGTGTGTGCGTGTATATCTGTTGGTTATCCAGCACACAATCTCATCAGCAGCCATTTTAATTATCTCACTGCACCTGAAATGAACATAAATTAGGCCTGATTAAATTAACACACTCACACACACGACTGGTGACACAACGCACTTCCGTGTTGTCTCCGTACTGCTGTACTGTTTGTTGCTACTTGGCTACCTGCCAAAATGTACTCTTAATAACTATTTAATCAAACTCTGTATTTAAGAAGTTTATCGAGGTCTTAGTTTTGTCCTCACCCTACTTTTTTAATTCAACTTTTTCACCCCGGACGCTTTATCTGGACATAGATCTGCAGGACCTCCTCCGTCCGTAAAAAAGAAAGCTAAGTAACACTGTACTCTTAATATACAGGAGAACTATCGCCTTATGGTGAGGATAGCCGAGTTGCAAGCTCAGCTTCAGACGCAATCGTTAGGCAAGGGCAATTTAAGTGTAGGAAAGGATGATACAGTGTCTGTGCCACCAGTAAATACAGGATGTAGTGTTAATCCCCCTGCACAGTCCCCGCAGCCGGACAATTTTCTCATGGCTTCTGGAAATAAATGCTTTCGGCACGCTCAACCAGTGTCGCTCATTCAGCCGATAGAAACTTTCAACCGGTTTTCCCCACTAAGCAGCGAGTCGGAGTCAAAGCCAGAGCCTTCGCAGGTCTCTCCTCCACCCGTTACGGAGTCTGAGCCGCCGAAGCCTCCCACCATTAACTCGGACAAATTGAAAACCCTAGTGATTGGCGACTCCATTACCCGCAATATTAGACTTAAAAAGAATCATCCAGCGATCATACATTGTTTACCAGGGGGCAGGGCTACCGACGTAAAGGCTAATCTGAAGATGGTGCTGGCTGAGGCTAAAACTGGTGAGTGTAGATGGTATAGGGATATTGTTATCCACGTCGGCACCAACGATGTTAGGATGAAACCGTCAGAGGTCACCAAGCACAACATAACTTCAGCGTGTAACTTAGCTAGAAAGATGTGTTGGCATCGACAGATTTTCCCTGGCCCCCTCCCAGTTAGGGGGACTGATGAGCTCTACAGCAGACTCGCACAACTCAATCGGCCCTCTTTCTGGGAGTCCCCCACAAATAGGACAAAGCCTGGCCTGCTTAATGTTAGGACTACTTAATGTTAGATCCCTCACTTCCAAGGTAGTCATAGTCAATTAACTAATCACTGATCATAACTTTGATGTGATTGGCCTGACTGAAACATGGCTCAAGCCTGATGAATTTACTGTGTTAAATGAGGCCTCTCCTCCTGGTTACACTAGTGACCATATCCCCCGCGCATCCCGTGAAGGCGGAGGTGTTGCTAACATTTACAACAGCAAAACATTTATTTTTACTTACTGCGTTTTCATCTTTTGAGCTTCTAGTCATGAAATCTATGCAGCCTACTCAATCACTTTTTATAGCTACTGTTCACAGGCCTCCTGGGCCATATAAAGCGTTCCTCACTAAGT